>NC_088300.1:9071221-9406824 GCF_032854445.1 Liolophura sinensis | reverse complement strand
GACACCCACACAGGATGCACAGATATTAGGTTCATTTTCCGATATGTTCCCTAATACAGGCAGTTATCGACTCACAGTTCCAGAGACTTTATGGTCACATTTCCTGGGAAGGTATGTACATGCAGTCCCCTTGCGTCAGTAGGCATGTGAGATTGGTTAAAAGTCTATTCAATGTCGGTCTAGTTTGAGTTTCTCCAAAACTGCACACAATGGACGCATTCGACTGTTGCTACGACCTACATTCTCAGCTTTGTTCGTAGGCCACTTACAAAGTACAGTTTACATACAGGTAGATTTGCGACAGTTGTAAATAATGCGAACAAGCTGACTTCAAAGAGAATTTCATACATGACGACTTCAGCACAAACCCCACCATCTGATTGAAAACCTTTTGAAATGTCGGTGGTTCTAATTGCGGACACACAAAACTTGGTTTACCATTCCTGTAGCCTTTCTACACCTGGTCATACAGCATGTCATCTTTCACATACAGCCTATCAACACGATACGCTGTATGGCAAAAGTAATACGTTAAAAGGTGCATATACTACAATCCAGCTAAGCCATATTTTATGAAAATAGCTTGTCTATAGTAAATATACTTCCACACTTAGCACTATTCCCCGACCAACAACAAGCAATCAGCAGTCGACCCACACCTGACACTGATAAACGTATAAATGTATATACAGTCATGATTGCAATTCGCTCAGGCACAATAATACATAATATATCAGCCTTGAGCGGCTTCAGCATTAACGGTACCGTGAATGGAGGAATGGTTCCTGGTTATGGATTATTCCGGGAAATCAGCCAGTCTCTCTAATGGATAGCGGATGAAATAGCGGACTTCGACAGCTACAGGGTCACTGCTAAGCTTGACCTAGCTTTATTCGACCCCTCGAATTCGCCACAGACTGGTTGACGATGTCAGGGGAGGCTACCTCTACCTCACAAAACTTTACACTGCACGTTACCTCCAATCATTTACCTCTAGATACCGTATAGTATACGAGTTTCTTCTCTAAATTTATCCACCCCTTACGTTAAGTTGGTGTAAGTTATAGATTTGCTGGTGTAAATTATACCTAGCAGAAGGTAACTTTAAAGGAGTTAAATAAGGCCGATGACAATAACTGTAGTTGACAGTATTATCAAATTCGTGTCATGTACAGGGCATGCTGCGTGGCTCCATGTGTAATTCTGTAAACATTCTCTCTTCTTTTCTTAAATGAACTTATAGAATAAATTTAAGATAACCGTCTGGGTGCAAGGTGTGGATGCACATGCTTGCCGCGACAATTATATATTTATTTATTTGAATGTTGCTTAATGGTATGCTCAAGAGATATTCCACTTTTATGATGGCGGACAGTTTTGTGGGATGAAGGAAACCGCGGTGTCTGGGGTAAACCATCGTCTTCGGTAAGTCACTGATAAACTTTCCCATGTGAGACGAAAAGACATGTACACACCATTGGTTTCAACGAAAGCCAGACTGTGAAAATGGCCTTATAAGCACTTATTGTTACCAAATTCCCATTAACATGCAGTGGAAGAAGAGAATCTATAAAGTCCCTGTCGAAACCCATATTAAACCAACGGCTGATGTTAGTTCATCATGTCCTAGCGACTGAAAGACAAGCGACTTAACCACTTGGCCAAGGCTGGCTCTCCACATCGATTACCAAACTCAACTGTGATACAGGTTAGATTATTTCCTCGCCACGTGCCCGCAGATATCATAAAATAACGCTACACTGTGGAATAAGTTTATTTTCGTACAGGGCAGTGAATAGCTACACATTGTATGCATACTGATATTTCTATACCGGGAAGAGAGGAATAGCAATTCTCAGAGTTGCCTAAACCACAGTGCAATTATTCGTCTTTTTACGCATTCGACTCTTATGTGTATTTACAAGAGCTCGTTCACATAGTGCAAAAATTATAATTGCCTGTACCTAGTTCTTACTACAAAATTTCGCTACGGTGACCTTTCATCATTGCATTAGTTTTTTTTATTATATTCATATAACTAGCCATGAAACTAATAAAGACAGAACTCAGCGAAATGTGACTATTTCAGAAGTATCACTCTCAAGCAAAAGTTGATATAATTGTGTTTATGCTTTATAATATTTGACATATGTCCTACTGATTGATGGGTGTTTAACGCCGTACTCAAGAATATATCACTTATGCTACAGTGAAAGGCTCTATTGAAAGGAAAGGTCAAACGTCATAAAATCATGGTAAATAATCAATGTTTATTTATTAGAATATACACATATAGTTGTAAAGGAATCAAGGTGGTTCAGTGGGTATGGGTTAGTTACAAGGCCCTGTTTTCTGCACAAGAAAATATGTGTGAAAGTCTTCTAACTAATGACGAGTATTCTAAAAAACATAAGTATTGAAGTGTGACAACTCCAATCAAATACTGTTTGTTTTCTTCAGTAGTTCAGCTAAATTTTAAGTATTTTCAGGAATCAAAAAATTAAAACGAAATTTGAATCAAAATGACATTAATATTTCAATGAAGTGGTCGCAATGCTTCTCTATTTACTGAGAGTATTTGAACAGAAATAACGAGTATGTTGGAGGCGAATATTCCCGGAAAAGTCATAAGAAAAAAATACACATTTGATAAATTTAAAACAAAGATGTATTGAACACTATATTCTGTTTTTCGTCTTGACACAGATAAGACTTTATCAAGGAATGACATTAATGATACTAGTATTCATATTCCGTTTGTTTCATTTAAATTATGTTCTGGTATTCTTTCAGGACAAGGATCTTTCCTAGCAATATGGTTGGAGGCATCCCAAAGCAGTAAAGCATCAGTATAATCTTGACATTGGGTATAAATAAAAGCATCGTCAGACAGAGACTCAACTAAAACATTCCCAGTGCCTAATAACTGATGACAGATATACATTTTAATTCAGCATCAAATGTTAGGTTTACAAATTTGTTATCAAAATTGCTCATGTCTTAGGTTTTGCCTGGTCTATACGCAATTATATACACACAGTGCTGTGCAGAGCAGATAAATGTTTGTATTAGTGTAATAAACATTGCAGTTGACTATATTTCACTATAAGATTACTGGAAAAAAGTGCGCTCTTAATTCCGTTGCTGAAGAGAATTCTAACACATTATATAGCACTAGAACTGCACAACTTGTGCATTTCCCTCCGCACCTCTATCCCCAGAGACAATAAATACGCCATGATACACTTATATTTTGGTATGTTGATACAGAGATCTCACAGAGGAACAGAGATTTTCTTGTAAGTTCAAGAAATATGAATGATCTAGAATAATTTATATCTGAGTTCCTAACTACAATTTTATGCTTAAGACAGCTTACACTTCATGCACATTTCATCTGATTAGCTGAGGAACCATTCAATGCTTCTTTGGAAATCTTAGATCTCTAATTTATGTGTATGTAACACGTACGTTCATTGGTCCCGTATCACATATATAAACCAATCGGTAAGCGCGAAGGTAAATCATGGAGTTATCAAATGAGACAATTCGTACACATAATGACTAGAGACACAAAAGGACCACAAGCGGTGTTCCTCTAGTTTAGTGATCGGCAGATTTTCCCTTCCATTCCATCACTGAGGCTTTTAGTGTTTTTTTTCTGTTCTCGGCTGTAACGAGTGTAACAGGTGCACAGTATTACTCAGATCCGCATAGCGCTGTTGACAATATGTCCTCATTCGTTGTAGGTGAATTCCTGCATCCCACAGACGTTAGGGAGCGGCAGAAGGTCCACCAGAAAACAGGGATCTATCTCGTCATCATCATGCGAATAAACTCTGTGGAGAAAAACAGAAATACATTAATAATATATTAATTGTGTCTTTTGCTGCTTACGTAAGGTCTCACAATGACGACCTGACCAACAAGTGAAAACATTCAGTAGTGAACTTTTCATCAGTATTATACGCTGTAGGAATATACGTTTTTTTGTTGTAAATGTTTTATTTAATCTGAACCTTTGCTTACTTAGGCCTACGTATCCGTTTGTACTGAGGGCAATACGATCTCTCTGATCACAAAACTTCCTACGAACTTTCTGTAACTTTTATTGGCGATTTAAGTCTGACTTTAGCTTTTTTTTACGAAGTTTAGAGAAAATAAGGTTGACGAAGTCTCCTGAATGTGGTCCCACATGTCCGCCACTGAATTATCTCCCTTGTCACACAACAGCAGCTATGACGTAAAGCGAGACATTCTTTGATTCCTCAAACAGTGCGTCCTTATCTAATGACGTGTTTAGGAGAACAGTGAGAAGCTTGCGTTGTAGCTCAAGTATGTGTATGTGTATATATATATGACCAAACAAGTATGTTCCATACGAAACCTTAAAGCCAATTGGACAGTTACACTATCTAAAGGTACATATTCAAGTCCAGCTTTAAGATGATATTCAAAATAAAATGCCTTCATGTTTTCACGGAATACTTTGTAATAATTAAACTTCTTCGGGAGATTACAACCATCTGTTTCACCATTAATAACCTTCATCTTGTCTGCATCTTTTTGCAAAAAAGTTAAAACTGTGCAATCCTTTGGGTCATGCTGCGATAATTCAGTTTCTTTGTCGCCGCTGAATTGGTGGAGAAATTGCAGAATGCACTGGTCAATGAATTAGATCAGATTTATATTAGATTTGTAAGTTGTTGTATCACAAAAAAAAAAATAACAACAACAAACACACAAAAAAACCCAACAAAAAAAAAAAAGCAAAGCAAAAAACAACAAGCAAAATGGGATACCAAGCCATGAATCTGAATCTTTAGGGTTGATCGCTTAATCCGTATCTAGTTTCTCCGTATCCAGTTAATCCGTATCTACTTAATTTTTTCATGATATCGATAACGTTTTATTGGAAATCTGGCATCCAAACACAACAAACTTGTATCATCTGTAATTAATTAGCCAATGTAATGAATAATCGGCCTTATCAATCATGAATCAAACAGCTAAATAATCAGGCTAAGTTTGCCAGTCATGAACTATTTTCTGAGAAGGACATGGCTACCAGATAAGCCCTCTCTGAGTGATTTATAGCTCTAAGACACATTTGTTTAAATTTTATTTATCTGACTGAAGTGTTAGTTCATTCTCGTATAAACCTTTAATCCTTTTTCATCTTATGATTTTGACGTTACCCTACCTTCGTAGTTGATCATTCCATCGCCGTCCACGTCGGCTTCTTTGATCATGTTTTCCACCTCGTCGTCGCTCAACTGCTCGCCTAAGGTTGTCATGACGTGTCGCAGTTCCGAGGCGCTGATAAAGCCATCGCCGTTACGGTCAAACACTTTGAACGCATCGGTAATATCCTTCTGCTCGTCCACCTCGCTTTGTCGCTTCGCCATCATCCGAAGAAACTCGTCAAACTCGATTGTCCCATTTCCTGAAACACAAGCGGGCCATCATCAATAATGCATTTGGTATGATCTGTCTATATGTTGTGCACCATGTTGGCTGTCAAAAATGGCGTCGTCGGATGAAAGATGATATTCTGCAGATGTGGTGATAATACATATTAATTGGAGTGTGATCAATCTGCCAGCTGGCAGTTTGGCAGCATCAAGTTCTAGCATATCGGTCTATTGCTTGTTCAAGGCACATTTCCACTATATTTAAATGTATCGTGTCTCTCAATTATCATCCTCTGTCATTGCTCTGTGTATATTTGTTATGTATATTTCTGTGTATTTTTTTGAATATTTCTTCATTGTTGCGAAATGTAACTCTGAAATCGATCGGGGAGAAACTGCTTCTAATGTGTCGAATCGACGATAAGCCACATTTACACCATCTTCATACGCGCCTTGAGTGGTCAACCGAGTGGTCCTTATAATGAACTAACCTGTTCTGAGTCCCGCAGAACCAAAAATGATCCATGGCAACCGACCAAATTCACAAAATAAATACATTTTCAGACATTACACCCACACGGCAGGGTTCTGCGCCAGAGATTAGAGGGCGACTACTGAAACGAAGCACAAACACTCGATAGCCCATGTCCGCATGGCTTCTTGCCGTCTATGTCCTCGTCGTTTCTTACTGCCTATGCCCACATCGTGTCTTACCGTCCGTACCCTCATCGTCTCTTACCGTCTATGTCTTCATCGTTTCTTATTGCCTATGCCCACATCGTGTCTTACCGTCTATGCCCACATCGTGTCTTACCATCTATACCCACATCGTGTCTTACCGTCTATACCTACATCGTGTCTTACCGTCTGTGTCCACATCGTTTCTTATTGCCTATGCCCACATCGTGTCTTACCGCCTATGCCCACATCGTGTCTTACCGTCTATACCCACATCGTGTTTTACCGTCTATGTCTACATCGTTTCTTACTGCCTATGCCCACATCGTGTCTTACCGTCTATGTCTACATCGTTTCTTATTGCCTATGCCCACATCGTGTTTTACCGTCTATACCCACATCGTGTCTTACCGTCTATACCCACATCGTGTCTTACCGTCTGTGTCTACATCGTGTCTTACCGTCTGTGTCTACATCGTTTCTTACTGCCTATGCCCACATCGTGTCTTACCGTCTATATCCACATCGTGTCTTACCGTCTATGTCTACATCGTTTCTTATTGCCTATGCCCACATTGTGTCTTACCGCCTATGCCCACATCGTGTCTTACCGTCTATACCCACATCGTGTCTTACCGTCTATACCCACATCGTGTCTTACCGTCCATACCCACACCGTGTCTTACCGTCTATGTCCTCAACGCTTCGCAACGTCTGTGTCCACATCGTTCCTTACTGACTATGCCCTCATCTATTTCAACATATTTGATCATATCTCGGAGTTACACCTCGGGGTAGGATTATGCCCCAGAGATTAGAGGACTGTTCTTAACATGGAGCAGACACCCTCTTACCATCTGTGCCCACATCGTTAATCATATCTCGGAGTTCCGCATCAATGGAGTTCTGTCCAAGTTTTCACAGGACGGTTCCTTCATAAAGCGGACACACTCCTACAGTCTATGTCCACGTCGTGTGTTACCGTCTATGCCCACATTGTGTCTTACCGTCTGTGTCCACATCGTTTCTTACCGTCTATGTCCACATCGTTGATCATATCTCGAAGTTCCCCCTCGGTAGGGTTCTGTCCCAGAGATCGGAGGACGGTTCCTAACTCCTTGGCTGTGATCCGTCCATCACCGTCACGGTCAAACATCGTGAAGGCCTCTCGGAATTCTGGATCAGAACAAGGAAAGTTTTGAACTAGAGTTAGAACCTCCGATACTCAGTAGGTTGAAATTGGATTTTTTATGCTCCGTCAAGCAACTCTATTAGTCGTCCTGCCTAGATGTCTGTCGATCAGTACGCCAAATCTTTGTTATCGTATTTAATATGGGCCATACTTGTTTTTGTGCTTGTTCGTTACCGATTTATGGATTTAAAAACAAATAATATGTTGCCACATGTCTCTTATGATATTTCTTTCATCAGGTTTATAGCGTGGATATTAGTTTTGTTTGTATAGATACAAAGTCGAGGAACGGCCCGTCCAGGGGTTTTGGAAACAAGAACAATTGTTTGATGCTGAGCATACATTTGGTATTCTGGCAACCATCGTCCTGCAACAGAACTGTTGTTGGTGTTTATCCTTCATGCCTGGTATAGTCTACGTAGCAGACAACAGGATTTCCACACAGAAATCGAGCAAAATATCCGTTAAATGAAGCCTTATTCTTTTGGATTCCTTTGTCTGGCATTCGTACTAGGTAAAACGAACATATGGGATGTTCTCCATTTGGTTATAAGTCTAACTAAAGAAAGAAAGTGAACTCATCTGAATCAATGATGTACATATGTCTTTCAATAAACCATCGTATCAGAGAACCTGATGTCCTACATGAATTTGAAGATGTCAGTATAGACCCATGTGTGTGTAAACCAAAATGAAATTATGTGAACTAGAAGTTACTACCTGTACAGACCATCGTGTCTATGAACCGAAGTGCACCTATACGTATATGGACTTGAAGATGTTATCTGCATAGACAACATGACTGTTAATCATAAATGCACCTATATGTATATAAACTTGAAGATGTTATCTGCACAGACGCACATGGCTCTGAACCAGAAGTGCACCTATATGTATGTGAACTTGAAGATGTTATCTGCATAGACGCACATGGCTCTGAACCAGAAGTGCACCTATATGTATGTGAACTTGAAGACGTTATCTGCACAGACGCACATGGCTCTGAACCAGAAGTGCACCTACATGTATGTGAACTTGAAGATGTTATCTGCATAGACGCACATGGCTCTGAACCGAAGTGCACCTATATGTATGTGAACTTGAAGACGTTTATCTGCACAGACGAGCATGACTGTGAACGGAACATGTATATACCTGTCTATCTTTAATCTACAATTCATGTATATTGTCACCAGATATGTCTCTGGAGTTAACAGAGTCATAAATAAGGCTGCTGACGTGTGTTGTGTCTCCTTTTCATGAATATACACTTGCTGTTTTGCATATATCAGAACTGACATTATAGACTTATGTCAGTGAATGCGGGCATATGGTTTAACCCGATCCTCCTTTGGGTATTCGTATGTTTGCCACAGTCGAACCTAAGTTGTGATCGCTACTAGACTAGTGCATTAGTCAGCCGTGGATCGAGAACAAACTTGACGCTCTGGGGATGTGTACAAACCGATGGCTGCAATGAGATCGCTGAATTATTGAATGTTTGCCAGCTGCTCACAGCGTCAAACTTCCTGATTTGTTAGCTAATCACACGTGACATCCCCACACCGGAAACTAAGAATCTGTAGTTGACTGATACCTATTAGTCTCATCTCCCATACGCCTTCGGTCAGAGAATCAGAGCAAATTTAACAGCTTATACAAATACTGTACTATTACTCCTTACAAGCCTTGGTCTAGTGGAAAGTAACTAAGAATATGTCGATTTGGAGAAGTTTGTGAGACATTGGAGAAAAGGAGGTATGTTCTCCTTAAATTAAAAATATATTAAATAAGTCAATAAATCAATGAATAAAAAAGCTCGTCATAGGAAAATTTAGATAAATGTAGATCACACAATTTTTGTGTTATTGTTCAACAAAATATTGAGAACTGACAATGTCTGTACGAATATTTATTCATCACTCGTACCTTGCCGGGCTATAAACCATCCTTCAGATTCACAATACAGATGGTGCCATTGTCAGCTAAAGCGAGAAATGACAACGGCAAACTCATGTGAATAATTTACGATCTGCTTTGCATGCACAGAGCTGTTGATTGAATAAGCTGTCATGGACACCTGTTCTATAAGATTTCATAGTTACTACATGTAAAACACCTTATATAAACAGTGCATCAAATGCATATTTAGGTTGAATGTAATATTCCAAACTTAAGTCTGTTGATCCAGCGGCAGCTTGTACTTGTCGCGTTATAAGGGGGACTGGAAAAAAAGCTAGTATTAACATGTTCGTATTTGTTCTCGCTCAAGTGACACTGGCCGTGAAGTAACGTGAGCATGGGTGACCAAGTCCAACGTCCAGTCCCTGTTTGGCAATAGATCTGTCACCAGGTTCTTACATCGATATCTCATATCCCATGGACTTCCCAGTCTTACTGTAAGTCTCACTGTAGTCAGTTCATCTTAATTCAAAGATGACAGACTTACAGACCGGATCAATCGGCCACGAAAACCAGCAACACAGGGCGGTAATTCAAGTGGAGACGCTTTTCTTTACCTATCCTGGAATCGACTAACCAAACGCAGGTTGCCGCTGATCCAGTTTTACATCATAGTTTTTCAAATGTCATTCTTCATGGAAAGTATCCATGTAAGGCACAGTTGTGGAAAGACGGTTAGGGGTGTCATGTTTAGGAGGGTGGCGTTTGCTGCCAGTGCTTTTGTTGCAAAGGGATACTTGCTAGAAGCATTAAGTAGTGCACTTTGTACAACAAGTCATTTTTTCAATAAATATTGGCTGCATTATGGAAATAAAGAATTGTTACGATTATGGCGAACTTGAAATATTATTAGAAATAAAATATTATTACCCAATCTAGCATTATGCACACATTGGTAACTGCTCCAAAGTTTGAGTTCATATCTCCCCAGCTAAGAGGCAGCTGCATTTGCTCGGTATACACCCTGATGAAATTCTAATGTGACCATTATCACAGATACCAGGCAATTGCCTCAGGGCTATTAAGACAAATGCTGCTATTTCGGTTGTATTTATTATGATATGTCATCACCACTTGCAGTCTGAGATACTGGGTGTTGTAAGGCTGTTATAAGATTCCAGCACTTTACTGCAATGACTCATTCCGTTATAGTCTGAAATAAAGGATATAATCTTCTTGATTCTAGCTCGTTTCTTTTCTTTGTTATCTAATGTCGAACTCTAGGAGTTTTCAGTTATACGACGGCGGCCAAAGTGTTTTGGGTGGAGGTCACCGAAAGAATAGCACGACCTTTTTGACATATATTGGCGAACTCTCACACGTGTGACACGTCATATTGATGACAGGCAATTGGTGTACAGAGAACGCCATGTAAGACTACACGACAGAGATCCGACTAATGCGTCCATCTCTGTATGTTTAGCTATTAAATTCTTTAAAATTCTAAATTAACTACAACCTTTTTCTACAAAAAGTTGAAGGAGATATCGATATTAAGTCAAAACTTCAATCATTAAATTTGGTATGTTCCTTTCCGTTATTTAAGCTGAAATTTATTGCACAGAATTTACGTTTCAAGCAAAATTTTGACCTTGCAGTATAAGAAACATCAATTTTAAAGTGATTTGAAATTTTGGCTTAAGTCTAAGACTGCTTCGTTATCCCAGGTCAGGTTTACATTGCAGTGGGATATCATAATGATCATATGTGCTTTCTTCGTGACATTTGAGCGATGACCTTGGTTTGATCTGACGCAGAGGTCGCTACGGTTTGATTAAAATACTGTAAATGCGGCGTTAAACTAGGATTATTCATTCTTAGGTAAGATTTGTTTCTCGCACACAGATATCAGTCAATGATGGTACTCCAATAAAACAAATAAGAAGACGATGGGTTTGAAAACAGAATCACAGGCTATAGGTACAATTTGTGGTGACGAAAAAGTAGCACTGATAAATATCAATATACACATCAATATCGAGCGTTTTAATATTACTGAAACGATAGTATAGCTCACATGTTCATCCAACCATACAATGAAGACAATGGTCGGATCAAATGGTTTAGCATGAGCGGACGAACACAGAAGTAGGATTAGTTGGATTTACTCACCTCCAATTTGTTCATCCGTCAGTTTGGGCTCCTGAAAGTAGATCCATAGAGGGAGGTTTACACATGAAACGTTTTACCAGTATGTGATGCTGGCCGTCGTCGTGTAAGTGAAATATTCTTGATTACGGCGTAAAACACCAATCAAATAAATAAATTTTATCAGTATGAAACTATATGATACAACATTTTTATCTCAATTTTCATAATTCAATGATTTTCATAATGTCATCTTTTCATAGAGGCTCTCTTTCTAAATGGCACTTGGAGGGTTAAAAAAGGAAAGTAAGCAAGAATTTGAGCGCTTGACTCATTCCGGGCAAATGTTTAAAATTTAGCTGATTTATAGATTATTTATTTATTGATTTTTTTAGACCGTTTTCAAGAAGCCAGTGCCGAGGAAAGACCCGCCGATATATCTGACAAACCCCCTGACAAGGCCGCGGCCACTGTATTCGAACCTGCGACCTCACTGGTGTAGGGTAAGGGAAATTTCCATCAGAGAACATGCACGGCTAAGCTAAGAGCTAAGACAACAAGGGTCACCCTGCATAGTTTACGTGTGACTCTCACTCTGTTGTACTTCTTCACAATTTGATTACTCACCACTTTTAAATTCAGAATTAAATAAAATTAAAAATTAGATAATCGACTAACACGTTTTGGAGTTCTGATCAGTCATCAACTGCAGATTCTAATCACAAATACAAATTAAAGTGCCAAGAAACGACCATTATTAGCTTACAACTTAGATCGTTTTTTACTAAATGTGCATAGTCCATTGTGCAAAAGTTATTCATGAATCTACAAAGCCATCACCATTACAATGTTGTGGTCATACACACAAACTGAAGAACCAGTTCAACGCCCTACATAGGGCATTCCCTCTTGCTGGAATGTTGTCCGCTTTCATACTAGACACACCGAACATGCGGATTCTTATATTATACCAAAACCAACCTAATCAATCGGAAACTTTGGGATGAGAGATGGCTTTAATTGTTCATCTGTTGTCAGCCTTCAAACGTACGCGACGGTCCGCGCCCGCCTGCATTACCTCCTAAAAATTGTCTCTGTGACTTTTCTGAAAGGGTTCCATGAACACCACACACAAACGGTGGGTGAGTCATTTATCTATTGCCTGGTGACAGCGCACTTAACAGTTGATCTAAATCAATAACTAGTAAAAGATCAATCATTTTTCGATACGGTTTAGTCAGACTGAATAAAGCTGGCGTTTTCCTGCAGAAATGGACGCGATCAACAAGAGAGCCGAGTTTTAGGCCGTAAGTGCCAGGCAATAGGGATGGAGATGCGATTAATACAGATTATCTGATCAGATAAAGCTTATTTTCGACCGAGGAAAGGCGATTTGACATCTGATATCCTCCGTATACAGAAACCTGGTTCGGTGAGTTAAAACTTGAACTGCTTAGTTGACGAGTCTGCCACTAGGAAGTTGACACAAGCAAGGTACATCAACAAACCAGTCTTTCACTGAACTAAAAAGACATGTTAAGATCTAACCCTAGATAGGCATTGACTTAGAAAGTTGACTGTAAAGTCACTTTTTTATTATTTTTCCCCCTTTTATTCATATATTTTGATTTGTACCGTTGTGTGTCGTCCCTTAGGATATTTCACTGATGTGACACGTGTCAGGTTTAAAGATGCGGTGAAATTAAGCCCCGTCCAGACTATCCAACATCACTCAACTTTTATTGACTCAACAAGAGTCAACTTGAGTCAACAAATTAAGCCGTGTTGAGTTGACAGGTGGACGGGTTCTTCAACTTCGTTCAACAAAACACTCAACACCATCCAACATTGTTGAATTGAAAATGTGCAGGAGTATTTTTTGTCAAGTTGAGCCAAGTTAAGTGAAAATAGCCAATCAGCGGTCACAGGTCGCCATGTATTAAACACAGGGCTGTAGTACTGCCTCACTAGTGTGGATGTCACAAGCATCGGGGCGTAGATTATCTCACCGGTCACGGTGTCACAAGCACAAGGCTGTAGATTGCCTCACAGGTCACGATGTCATAAGCATCGGGGCGTAGATTATCTCACCGGTCACGGTGTCACAAGCACAAGGCTGTAGATTGCCTCACAGGTCACGATGTCACGAGCATCGGGGCGTAGATTATCTCACCGGTCACGGTGTCACAAGCACAAGGCTGTAGATTGCCTCACAGGTCACGATGTCACAAGCATCGGGGCGTAGATTATCTCACCGGTCACGGTGTCACAAGCACAAGGCTGTAGATTGCCTCACTGGTCACGATGTCACAAGTACAGAGTTATATTACCTCACAGGTCACGATGTCACAAGCACAGGGCTATAGATTACTTTACTGGTAACGGTGTCACAGGCAGTAGGCTGTAGACTGCCTCACCGGTCACGATGTCACAGGCACCAGGCTGTAGAGTGTCTAAAGGGTCACGATGTCACAACAACAGGCTGTAGCTTGCCTCACTGGTCACGATGTCACAGTCACCAGGCTGTAGAATGTCTCACTGGGCATGATGTCATTGGCATCATGCTGTAGATTGCCTCACTGGTCACAATGTCACAGACACCACATTGCAGATTCCCTCCAGGTTCATGATACCACAATCACCGGGTAATAGATTGGCTCAGTGGTGCACCATGTCATAGGGACCAGGTAATAGAATGCCTCACTAGCCACTATCACAAACTTCCGGTACAGGGCACTACATATCTCTCGAATCCATTAAATAATAGATTTTAACGTTCTGTCTGAAAGCGGAATACTCTTTGGATCTCTAACGTGGGTTAGCTAATATGCTAATACGATCATGGTGTATGGCGTTCCTTTACTAGAGCAGGCCAACAGCATTTGAAGGCTATAATAAAGCTTTGAACTTTGAAAGGTGAAACCGGGTGAGTGTAATTTGTGAAATATTGACCTGGTCACATACATGCGTGGGGGCAAACGATTTACATGCGAAATCTTAATAATCTCTTCTTGTAAATGATAAATTTTCAGTCTTTTGATTCGTGGATTATTTTTTTGTATGTAGCGTCATTATTAAAATGCTGGCTTTTATTATAGGGCATACAGCGGAAAAGGAAATGGTAAGTCAGCTGGAGCGCTCGCCAGATCGAGTCCAATCGGGCGGCTGGAATTTTAATACAGGCACTCAACATTTTAGTACCATATAATAAGAGAGACGTCTAAGACTTTCGACGGCTAGAAACTAAGACGTGAATTAGGATCTCAGTGGAGACAGATTTTTTGCTGCAGAACAGTGTTGAAAATCATATTTATTGAATATCTTTCCTGATAAATGTTGCAAATATCAAGTGCTTGTTCAAAGGCAATGCTAAGACAAATTTTTTCCCATTTCATGTTAAGACAAAGTTCTCCCCATTTCATGTTAAGACAAAGTTCTCCCCATTTCATGTTAAGACAAAGTTCTCCCCAAGTAATTTTAACACAAAATTCTCCCCATACAATATTAAGACAAAGTTCTCCCCGTGAAATGCTAAGATAAAGTTCTTCTCATACAATGTTAAGACAAAGTTTTCCCCATGCAATGTTAAGACAAAGTTCTCCCCATTTCATGTTAAGACAAAGTTCCCGCCCTACTTAGAACAACGTCGTATTACTTAGGTCAGTACTTTCTCAATGATTTCATATCATTATTACACCAATACATGGCATAGTGAAAGATAGTTAGTATAGCTAGTATACTAGTATATATCCGTGTTCAAAAGGATGATCACACATGTTTCAAGCATTTATGAATATATTCAAAGAGTAATGATTTTGGCTTTCGTTTTCATAGTCAGCTGTAAAGTTCGGGGTGGGGGGAGGGAGGGGGTTGGGGGAACAGCTGTAATAAACTGAAGTCTAGGTGAAGGAGAGAAGTGGGTAGGGAATGGACGGCACATCATAAAGAAATTAAGTTTCAATAATTTATAACTGTGTTATTGTATGAATGTGACGAATTTATTTTTTCTGTTGTAAGAAATGATTGTGATACTCTATGCAAATCGAAAACGTCGTTATAAAACTGTAATAATATTGGCGGAACTGTTAACGCTGTCACAGGACAATTAGCTGGAGCAGTCGGATCTCGCCGTCAATTTCAATTAGTTGTTGAAACTGGCAGCTTGTAAGTACACGTATATTTAGAATAGTGTCTGTCTAACAAATTCATGCAATCTGCCAAATACAACGTCCATTCAATCGGCTGTTATAGCTGGCATTACTCTGGAGGGTTTTATGTCAACAAAGAACAAAGCTTTGTATTAAGGGTAAGTGACAATCGATTTACTGGACCGAATATACCATTGGATTCCTCGTTTTGAGGGCAAACGTTGGCTGAATGGAAGGTAAGCTGCTGGAATCCGTTGTCAATATTGTCAACTTTTATTCAGTATAACCTCAAGTTAGCACAGGGTACTATGCCCAAGCCCGGACTCAAAACACATCCCTACGTTGTATTACATTTGTGTTTTTCTGCGTATCAAATAATTAACTGGTTATAAAATAAAATGTTCACAAACATAATCACATAGTGATAATAACGATATTAAAACTTCAAAAACCAAAAAAATATATAAGGCTTGTCTGTCCCAAAAGCTGCTAAGAAAGAGAACAAACAATGCAAGTGGTCAGAGGTGGCAGTTGTGAGAAGGAGAAGACAGCAAGCCAAGCCACTTCAGAGGAAGGCAAAGGCCTTAATCGGAGTTTAGTCTACCCTGTTTATGATAACGCTGTTAACATAACGTTAAATGACCGCCCTAAGCAACAGGACTGCTTTCGGGAGTAACTTTTTGTAAAAATTCAAGATTAACTTCCTCACTAAAGTTTATCAGTTGTAGGCCTTCTAACGAACCATTGCTGTGTAAAAAGAACCAACGTAATGACAACAAGGTTGACTAAAGGGAGAAAGTGCCTTAAGGGTGAGGTTATATAATGACAAGTTAGGAACTTACCAATTCCGCCATGATGTAATCGTGGTAGGTTGGTTCCGTAATCCTTTACCTGAGCTCTCGCTCGACTGTGGCTTCTGTGTGTTTCCTGGAACCGGATTCAGCCGCGAACTGTTCGCCGTGTGACCATCGGTGCAAAGTGTTACCCAATGCGCGGTGCACCTTGATCGTGTTGCAACTGCTCGTGAGAGTTAAAATGTCACGTCATGTGAAAACGGTTCCACTCAGGGACAATACCAATAAATAATATATTAGCATTTAATAATTCAGAAGTGTCCGTGACTAGCAGAGGCACAGGAAGCGTTCCCTCAACACATGGCATGAAAACAGCGCTGACGCGAGCGGACCTGAACGAAAGCCTCTGCAGCATATGCAAACAGGTATATTACTATAGTGCGAGGAGCGTTACAGCTGACGTTCCTGTAGCAAATTGCGCAGAAATATGTGTATACGCAGTCGCATCCCATTGACAATATAAAAGCGATGGTTCAATGAAGGGAAACTTTGCGGCATTGTTTTCTTCTTGGCATGGGACAATGGTACTGATTCAGTGGTCACGTGTGGCGGACGTAAACACAGAATAGTGCTCGATATCCAGCCTGCCTACGGCACAATCCACCCTACAGTCCCCGGGTCGGCTCACAGTTACCTACCACCTGTGCACACCTATTATAGCCCTCCTCCATTATCCGAGAAGCACGTTACAACAGGTTTGTTGAACGGTGTATGCTACTCTATACTCTACTCTATGCGTTAGCCTAAATGTTGTAAAGGAATTGAGTTTTGATTTGCACGACACATTTTACTTCTATGTTATGGTGTTCTTCGACAACAGTTGAGGACACACATATTTTTAAATATAGGTATTAAATAGCTATGAATTTTCTTAAAAAAGAAACACAAGGAGTGTTAAGACCCCATACACACGACCATTCTGCTATCTGGCCGAGTGATTGCAGAGTCAGCATATGAGAAGCCAGAAGCTCGCTCACCTGCACATCTTGCGCTAAAGTCCACATGAATTTGAAATAGGCAATAATGATACTTCCCCGTCTTGATCCTCAACATAGTTGACAGGGACCGCTTGCACAAAGGGATCGCAGCTACAATCAATTGTAGGCCCTACAGCTGAGTTTACAATTGGTGTTAAAAATAAGTTGCGCCGCATGCACAAGGGAATTATAATGCGATTCTAAATTTTTGAGGGACTCCCGTGGCCGAGGTGGTTAGCCTGCCATCGCGGCAAATTGACCCACGAGCCTCTCATCAATGCAGTCGCTGTAAGTTCAAGTTCAGCTGGTTTGCTCTCCGGCCGTATACGTGAAGAAGACTGCCAGCATACAAATTTATAACAAAAATTTATTTATTTATTTCATTGGTGTTTTACGCTGTACTCAAGAAAATTTCGCTTATTCCAGGCGGCCAGCGTTATAGTGGGAGGAAATCGGGCAGGGCCCGGGGGAAAGTCACGGCCATCCACAGGTCGCACGTAGGATTATGGCCAGAGACCAAGTCAGAATGAGCTAAACTTGAACTCACATCGACCTCATTGGTAAGAGGCTCCTGAGCCACTGAGCCGCGCTGTCACGCCAACCATCTCGGCCATCTCGGGAGACCCCTATTGGCAAATAATTAAACAGTTGAAATATGTGCATATCAATGGCTAAACCAATGCCTGTGACTAACAAACGAGTACCGGTTGTGAATTAATCAATTTATAGTCGGCCTGGTGATTGCTAATATAACATTGGGTACATTTCGATGAGTGCGACTTCAAAAGTTATCTCCCTTGTTTCGAATCGCTTCTCGATGGCTTAGGCATGACTCGTTTACTGCGGTTCCCTGCAGCTAAGAACATAACGCGTGATGGTTATTCCAGTAAATAAAAATGATATTATAAATAAAAATTATTCTGTGGCTGTGTTGTGGAGGATCAGTTAATCCCATGTCGTTACAAACTTACAAACTCATTCCGTCCACAACAAACGCCAGCAAATCTTCTTGTCCATATATGTGCACAGAAATCCGTCGCCCTAAGAGGTTTATTTAAAGATAACAACTGAGCTCTTTCAAACATGTAGGTTTTAAAGGAGAAAAAGATTGAAACATAAAACACAAACATAAAAATGATGCCAAAGTCAAGGATAAAACCTTATTTGCAAATATGGTCTTTAATATTTTTTAAACCCTTTTTCAGGCGAAAAGAGTATTTGAAAACATTTTCTGTTTGGTGTGTATTTGCAACCACCTCTTGGTATATATCGTCTTCGAATAATGATGTCATAAATAAGGATGTGATACATATCTAATAAATTAAAAAAAATTGCTGTTTATATCCAAGCACAAGCATTTAATCTCATTTAGGATAATATTTATGAATATATTAAAATAGAAATGTGATGAATATCCAGGTTGAACACATAATTTGTTGGCTGAAAAAAAAACAAATTCTAGTGCAAATGTATTTATTAAACATGTGTTACATCCTTATTTATAACATTATTATAAAGACGATATCTACCAAGAGGTGGTCACAAATACCCACCATACAAAAATGATTTTCAACTTTCTTTTTTTCTTCAAAGAAGGATCAAAAAATATTGCATACCATATATACCACTATCTTCTCGCACTCTTTCATCTGAAATTTATGTTTTCTCTATCTTTAACGTGTAGGTGTCTTCACAAGGTGTCTTCCAGTTTTAAGCGATTTCATCTGATGATCCCATTATCAACCCAGCCTCCTTTAAGCGATGTCATTTGATGATCCCATTATCAACCCAGCCTCCTTTAAGCGACGTCATCTGATGATCCCATTATCAACCTAGCCTCCTTTAAGCGATGTCATCTGATGATCCCATTATCAACCCAGCCTCCTTTAAGCTATTTCAAGGGATAATCTCATTATCAACCCAGCCTGCTTTGAGCGATGCAATCTGATGATCCCATTATCAACCCAGCCTGCTTTGAGCGATGTCATCTGATGATCCCATTATCAACCCAGCCTGCTTTAAGCGATGTCATCTGATGATCCCATTATCAACCCAGCCTCCTTTAAGCTATTTCAAGGAATAATCTCATTATCAACCCAGCCTGCTTTGAGCGATGCAATCTAATGATCCCATTATCAACCCAGCCTGCTTTGAGCGATGCAATCTGATGATCCCATTATCAACCCAGCCTGCTTTAAGCGATGTCATCTGATGATCCCATTATCAGCCCAGCCTCTTTTAAGCTATTTCAACGGATGATCTCATTATCAACCCAGTCTGCTGAATCTTTGTCAACAGATTATTACATAATAAATTCAGCCTGAATTAAGCCATTACAGAGTCAATACTCTCCAAACATGTGTATTTTTGTGTATTTAGTTCAGCAATAAAAACCGTTTGAAAACCTGAACAAATCTGAACGCTTGCTGTTTCAGCATATTGAACAGTTTGTAACGTGAAATCTTAGACTACAATATTAACTGAATTCCTTTTCCGACAAGCTTATAGATTCAGGGTAGCTGTGACCTTTGATCGAGGACTTCAGTTTGTGTTTCCAGGCGGTGAGAGAACAGCTGCTGATTTCAAAGTCTGCCAGAGTTGTCTTACATCCAGCAGTTTCGGTAGTCATCGTAAGAGAAATCAACAAAACATGTTAGCGATATGGTCGTGATTGTAGATAAGGTGATCATATACCCATGAAGTCTCTGTGAAGAACACTATACCGCTTACATTCCGCCAGGTTGCGCATACGTGACCGACCGCCTCTCAGATGGCTCTTGTATTCTAGGATATAATAAACACCGGTGGGTGCGTAACCGACAGGCCACGCCCTGTTAATTGGCTGCTACAGGTGTATTTATTCACCTGAGGTGAGCTTTACGGCGGCGATTAATGTTTTCGAGAGTTGAATTTGGTAGTAAAGGTAAAGTAGGCTGTGGATAAATTTTGTATGGTAAAGGTGTCTTGGTGAGAACTATAAGACATGCCTCTGCACAGATCACTGACCTCAGGTTACGCTCACGTTCGTAAATGTTCACAAGCAGCACCCAATTTCTGTCAAAAATAGCCCGGAATATTTCCGGCACATCTTTCGTCATTTACCTTAAAACCATACTCGCCGTTTTATAGTATCGTTTCATGTGTTCTTTTAAAAAATTACCTTAAAGGATGAAGGTGACACAACAGGTGAATTATACGTGATAACGAAAACAGGTGAAGTATACCTGATAATACAACAGGTGAAGTACATTTGATAAAATAGCAGGTGAAGTATACCCAATCACACAATGGGTGACGTATAGCTGATGATGTAACAGGGGAAGTACACCATATAACACAGCAGGCCAAGTGTACCTGACAGCACAGCAGGGTACACAGGATACTAGCATCGTTATCAGATAATGATGCTACTATCTGCATCGAAACGTCGTGACAATAAACCAAGAAGTTGTAAATCCATAAGCAATGCCTTGTCAAGTGTACTTACGTGCCAACTTCTAAATGCCACTAAAACATGCACAGCAGGGAAAGTATACCTAATCACACAACAGGTGAAGTATACCTGATGATACAACAGGTGAAGTATACCTAATGACGCAACAGGCAAAGTATACTTGATAACACAGCAGGTGAAGTATATCTGATAACACAGCAGGTGAAGTATATCTGATAACACAGCAGGTGAAGTATACCTGGTACCATAACGGACGAAGAATACTTGATGACACACCAGATGAAGCATAGGCCTACCTGATGACACAACCCGTGAAGTATACGTGATTACACAACAGTTGAAATATACCTGATTACACAACGGTTGAAGTATACCTGATAACAAAAAAAAACAGCTGAAGTTCACCTGATGACACAGCAGGTGAAGTATACCTGATAGCACAACAGGTAAAGCACGTCTGGTGACACAAGAAGTGAAGTATACCTGATAACACAAGAGGTGAAGTATACCTGGTGACACAAGAGGTAAAATATACCTGATAACACAACAGGTGAAGCATACCTGATGACACAGCAGGTGAAGTATACCTGATAACACAAGAGGTGACGTGTACCTGATAGCACAGCAGGTGAAGTATACCAGCACATGACATGTCTACTTTCATACGGTTTTATACTGACTGTAGATGAAAAGACAACACTAGACCAAAATGTATGTATTTGTCGATAAAGTTTCACATTTAAAGGTTTTTAAAAAAGTCACTTTTCACTTTTGTGATGTAGGATAACCGAGATATCGCAGTTTTATAGTAAGCAAAAACGCCCATGTAGCAAAATCAAACGGCGGGCAGTCATGCTTTGTTTTAACCAATCAAGTACTTCGTAATACAAACGAATGTCTCGCCTCTAGAACTGAAGAGCGTAGGGTACGGATGACGCGACATCGTGTTTCCGGTTTCTCTAAAATGGTGTATCCCATGGTCTCGTAAGCATCCCAGATTAAAAGGTGATTTATAGAGTTACCAAGCACGTAATAAAAAAAAATGCTTATGCAAATTTAGGTCTGTATGGATCCCTCTTCTGAAATGAATTAGGTTATATTTTTTTGTCAAGCCTGGCCAGGGTGACAAGGAGTGGGTAAAATAAGTTGTACTTACAGGGTTGTGAGTTACACGCATTGCTTGTTTAGAGAAGAGATCACCTGGTACATTTCCATGTGGTGACCGAGTGTCATTGTGTATCCTGTAAACTGTCAGTCAATCAAGTGGAATAACAATGTCTGTAGAGAAAATTACCTACATCTTCTCCCACCACGAATTCAGCCTTTAAGCAAACCAGCTTCCTTCTGAAACAAGAGGTGTATTATTTAGGTCTAGTCCAGAGTGGTGGTTTTATTGTTAAAGGTAAACACCGAAGGTCACTGAAAATTATGTTACCTGTGCAGGGCTATGCATAGCCTTTCGGCCATCAAGTACAACCTGGGACGCAAACCAAGTACATCTCACCACCCTTGGTGGAGTAAGTGATGCTAAAACATCACACCTGACTGCATCTCCATAACAATGTACGGGCGAGTTTTTGCCCGGAAATGAATAGTTAGGAGCTACACTCGAGAAAAGAGGCTACATACATGCAGGACAGTCCTGTTGGGAGAATTAAAACCCTTCGTCTTCGGCCATACTTACAAGGGCTCTACATATAATTGAAGGCCTAAGAAAAGGGAATCACATAGCCCTAAAGTAATCACACACTTAACTAAGTGACTATCTAACTACATAAATTACGTGTTAAACCGGTAAATAAATAAAAATAAAATAAATAAGTTTTTAAACAAGTGGGTTAAGGCTGCAGCAGATTTCTGTTTTTGTCTGATCTCACGATAAGCATGAATGAATGATTGTGGCTTAACGTTACTTCGGCATCATGGAGGAAATGAAGGAATGATTGTACCTTAATACTACTTTAGTATTACGAAAGGAATGAATGAATGATTGTGGCTGAGCACCACTTCGGTACCACGATGGGAATGAATGAATGTTTGTGGCTTAATACTACTTCGGTATCACGGTAGGAATGAATGAATGACTGTGGCTTAACACTACTTCGGCATCACGATGGGAATAAATGAATGATTGTGACTTAACACTGCTTCGGTATCACAAAATTCAGGTTGGTATGCATATCGTGCTGTATATACCGAGCATTCCTCGCACACTTGTACCATTGGCCTAGGAGAAAAATTGACGATTCGAGGGAGTCGAACCTGCGATATAGACAAAGGGCAGGACAAGAAATTACGAAGCTCATGTTCAGGCTCGTTAGTTTACAAGTGGCGTTGTAAAACTGTAATAAATATATCGACATGGAGAAAGGGACATGAATTATATATCTTTAAAAAAAAAAAGAGTGGTTACTACTTTCACCAATTTATAATATATGAGTTCTCCAGAGCTGACTAACGGTTTAACAGCTGCTGTATGCTTTTAATGTCAGGTTGTCCTTTATGTGAACATGTGTAAAACCTTTGGTATGGGGCCATGTACCTAAACACATGTTAAAATCATTTGTTGTGCGATTCCGGCCTACATACATGAATGAAGGCGGCTTATTGTTATATGCAGGGCCGGTACCATAGTGCTGGATACGGCTGACTGCAGGTATGTACATTTCCAGGCGACACACAGCTGTCATGTAAAAATATATATATGCAGTTGAATCTTACATCTCCGGGCGTGACGTTATTAACTTTGTCCGCATGGTCCAGGTTGTTAAAAAATAACGACAAAGTTATGTTTAGTGCTTTGTGAATTGTATATGCAAACGTGTATGTTTTGTTACCCATGTTTTACTGTATGATACATAACAGTCTAGTGCAATCAGAATACACACCCAGGTAGGCCTCTATCTCATACTACCTATCTACCAATCAATCAATCAATCAATCAGTAAATAAGTCAATCAATCTATCAATCAATAATCCACCAATCTATTTATCAAACCATCCATTCAGCGATCAGGCAATCTGTAAACGATTAGCCGATTAGTATGTAAACGATAAGTCAATCAATCAGCAGATTCATAGATAAACCAATGAATAGATTAATCTATCGTGCCATCAGTGTATAAACCAAACTAACTATACATTCACCCACCAAACCATCGATTCTGGAATTCTGCTGGGATAGGTCAGTATTTGCATTATGTAGCGGTCTCATTAGAACCAACTTAAGGTAACGGCACCTAAGTTACCTGAGCATTTTGCTACTTCACCTAACCTATTTAAACCCTGACACATTCCAAGTGTACGTACTAATCGTGTATTCCACAGTATCCTGGGGATTTTACACACGTACGCCGCGTTTTAAATACACCTTTGATTAACGCTGGTTTAATACATGCATTTTAATTATTCCAGGAACAAAAAGAAACACGGGCGGCACAAAATTTGGTTGGCAAAGTTTTGTATCTTATGTGGTATCTCGCGCGAGGAATTTGGCTTATTACGGCTATTAGCCCGGGAAATTTGGGTCAGTATCAAAAATGTACAGCTATGAAAAGAATGTCTAACGGTTTAATTGAGGCGATTTGGTTCAATTAGGCTTAGGCTTACTGACATGCTTCTGTTGACAGAGCTCTATTGATATTCAGCGCATGTTCCTGCTCGGCACCTCGCCTCAGCTTCGCGGACTACGTCACCGCAACCGGGGACTTGACACGCCTATTGGGCAGGCCCTCTTACGAGCTGGAGTTTATTTGTCCGGCTACTTTGTACCGTTGAAGGAGGGAATTCTTTGCCAAACAATCGCGTTTCTGGAGCAATACCCCTATACAACGAGCTTTGACCCGTGAATTCCAGTGATGGTGAGTAAAAGGGTAAAATATGTTTTATAATAACTGACATATCATTATCAATGCTTGTATAGTTAGATACATGGCACTGCACGATGAAAGATAATCGGTCTGTGTGAATTGCCCTAACCCTTAACTAGTTTAAATCATTAACTCAGAATCATAACAAACCGTAAGTTAGTATATTAATATCAAATCACGTGGTTACTGTATGTTGCATACAAAAATATAGAAAGTTATTTAAGCTTAAAATAAAACTAAGAAACATGTCTTTGATCATTTGAGGTTGATTCTGTATTGCGCAAGCTGCACTAAGATTTCACTTTAGTTACTTTCACGTATTATCTTACGTACATGTATATAAAATGTTTACCAGTTAACTATCTGATATTACGAAGGCACAATGAACATGTTCTATATGCTGTACATGCATAACAGTACGGGGATAATTTTGCTGCATGTGTAACCATTCCTGAATATTGATGGATTAATGCGTTATTATAAATTCATCGTGACAAAATGTATCACACACAAAGATAAAGATCGCTGGTAGTTTTTCATGTCTCGGTAGCCTTGTACAAATTTAGGAGACATGCGCTTGTATACACGGCAGCGGTTGTCTATGTATATAGCCTGTTAATACTAATACTAATCCATATATAGGGGCGGATGCATTATCTCAAATTTATCCCGGCATGTGCATGTGCTGTTTTAATGTGAGGGTGTGAAGACAAGATGAGGATAAGTGGATAAACGTTTAATCAATCAATCAATCAATCAATCAATCAATCAATCACTTAAGTCACCAATGAATCGTGTAATAGGCACTGGCTTAGTGTCTTATTACGAAAGGGGGATGTGGGGGAGGGAGCGGGGTCTCGCTGACTTAGATGATGAAAGCATGGCTCAGGCCATATACCATGGCATGATGTCGCGTGTTCGAACCCAGCTCTTGCTCTTTGCTGTTTCGACTGCGGCTTTGTCACGAGGTTTGTCAGGCAAAGTCGGTGGTGACTCCGGGCACACCGCTTTTTTCTCATCCCATAAATGTGACCGCCGCCGTCTAAGTGATACATTCTTGTGCACGACATTAAACCCCAAGTCAGACCAAACCAAAAACTGCAGATATTTTCTTCATGCCGTTTGATACCTAAACACATGCAGGGTGCTGAGTTGTTTTGAAAAAAAAAACTCTCATGAATTTCTCCTTAAATTAATATGATTTACATGTATTTATTTATTTGATTGATGTTTTACGCCGTACTCAAAAATATTTCACTTATACGACGGAGGCCAGCATTGTGGTGGGAGGAAACCGGGCAGAACCAGGGACCGTCCCACGTACGGCCGGAGAAGAAGCCAGAAAGAGCTGGATTTGAACTCACAGTGACCGCATTGGTGGAAGGCTCATGGGTCATTGCGCCGTGCTGGCGTGTTAAGGTCCCTAATTTAAAATGAAACATACTGACCTGAATTGATACATGTGATGTCGTGATCTTGTTCTCGTATAAAACTATGGCCGACGTGTTTAGGCTACACGGAGTTTTTTTGGGGGGAAGAATATGCAAGTTATGACTGATGTACTAAAAGGTTTGGCCTCGAGTCATACTGGTATATCTAGAATAATGCAGTATGTATCATTAGAGAGTATCACTCACCCGACACCTCAGTCTGTATGACACTCTGGTCAGACAAAGTAAAAAAGCAACATAGAGGCGACTCGTATGGCTGAAAACATAATTGAATTGCTCGAGGATATGATGACATCGAGCAGAAAATATGGCAAGAATTCCTCGACACATATCACAAACAAGATATATATATATATATATATATATATATATATATATATATATATATATATATATATATATATATATATATATATAGGTGGCGACCAGGCCGTGCATAATTCCCGATAAAAATATACCTTCATAAATACACGCAATAGCTCGAGGAGAGAATCCGTGACTAAGATGAAAACTATTTTCAAACCTGTACACATCAACATCTTGTGTACTGCTCTACTCCTCAGAATCATTATAAGATTATTCTGCCTATTGTCTTGTGGCAGTGATTTGACCCTATTTGTATCACGATTCGCTAAGTACATTTTTTCCCTTACAGATCGGCTATTAAAGAGCTCGCGCATGGCATTGACTAGTAGGCCTTCCTCATGCCATATACCCCGTCAATCATGTACGCGCACCCTGAAGTCTGACCACAGATTTGAGGACAGCCCATTTAGCACTTAGGACATTGTTGTCATTTCGAGATTTTATCCGGCTTCAAAACTGGTTTCTCTGGAAGATTCTGTGAGTTGTAGGCTATAGTAGATCGGTACTGGGTTAATAAGTCAGCATAAGGCAGATCGCCACGGGGAGAGACAGACGTGCCTATAACATATCATCATTTCAAACGCCGGCCGACCGAAAGACCTCAGCAATATTTAGCGTTTTAAACAGGTAAGATTTCGAAAGGCATAGTTAATTAATTTGGTCATGGATACGTAAGTATAATTAGATATACGGATTTAACATTCATTGTTCGCAGTGGCCCAGTTTAGCCGTGATTTAGGATGACATAAATGTGAATAATTCATGTATAAACGTAAGACTGGTGAACGGTAGACAGCGCTTCTCATGCGTGAATAGATAGGGTACCGCACTGGTTTGTCTAAGGCGACACATTTACACATGTACCCTTTTACCGGCATCGAACATGTGTATAACCGCACACTAACGGTTCAGGCTGAAATGAATAACTGGTTCCCAACGCAATATTGGAACTATTTCACCCCAATTACAGTTCTTCAAAGGGTTAAAAAGCAGAAAATTGTTTACAGTTATTTTATTGAAAAAGAAGGCATTTTGTTTTGGTCAGCGTTTTGTTTTGGTCGGCGTTTAGTATTTTTGGTGTAGTCCAAACACGCATTTGTCAAACTAATGATGAAGCTACGCACTATGATATAAAAGACCGGAGCACAGACAAATTTTATCGCATAAATAGTGAAATCGATTTTGATGCTATTGGGAAAGAAAATTACTCATCAACAATATTTATTTATTTGATGGGTGTTTACGTAAAACCGGGACCCAAGAATGTTTCACTTGTACGACGACGGACAACATTACGGCGGGAGGAAGACGGGCAGAGCCAGGGGGAAACCCACGACCATCCGCAAGTTGGGGACAGACCTTCCCACGCACGAAGAGATAAACAGCATGAACTATAGTAGCTATAGCACCGCATTAGCAAGAGACTCCCGACTCATTGTGGCGCGCTAGCACCGCTCACCACTCGGCCACGTATTCTCCCCTGTCATCAGCAATATAGAAAGTCATTATGCATATAAAATACCTCGATCGTGTTAAATACGCAATCATTAAAATTAAAGTTTGATCAATAATTGAGAACAAGCGTCAGTAACTTTGCGTCAACTGTAGCTTATACGTGTAAATCGTTGGGCCTGTGTTTCCGAAAACAGATATACTTTTGTTGTCTCGTGGTCAGATAGGTCATGGTAGCATAACAACACACAACAGACATGCTTAGGTTGTCTCGTGGTCAGATAGGTCATGGTAGCATTACAACACACAACAGACATGCTTATGTTGTCTCGTGGTCAGATAGGTCATGGTAGCATTACAACACACAACAGACATGCTTATGTTGTCTCCTCGTCAGGCGGGTCACAGTAGAATTACAACGCACAACCGATATGGTTATGCTGTCTCCTTGTCAGGCAGGTCACGGTTGCATTACATCATGCAACCGATATGCTTATGTTGTATGGGGAGAGACAGACGTTCCTATAACATATCATCATTTCAAACGCCGGCCAACCGAAAGACCTCCACAAGGTCACGGTTGCATTACATCATACAACCGATATGCTTATGTTGTCTCCTGGTCCGACATGTCACGGTTGCATTACAACACTCGCCACGGTATGGCTGAAATATTGCCGATGTGGCGTTAAGCCATAATCATTCATTCATTACAACACATAACCTGTATACTTATGTTGTCTGGGGAGAGACAGAGGTACCTATAACATATCATCATTTCATGCTTATGTTGTTAGCTGGTCAGGCAGGTCACGGTGGCATTACAACACACAACCCGTATGCTTATGTTATCTCCTGGTCGGGGCCTCTGTGGCTCAGTTGGTTAGCGTGCTAGCGCAGCGTAATCTTCCAGGAGTCTCTCACCAATGCGGTCGCTGTGAGTTCAAGTCCAGCTCATGCTGGCTTCCTCTTCGGCCGTACGTGGGAAGGTCTGTTAGAAACCTGCGGATGGTCGTGGGTTTCTCCCGGGCTCTGCCCGGTTTCCACCATAATGCTGGCCGCCTTCGTACAAGTGAAATGTTCTTGAGTACTGCGTAAAACACCAATCAAATAAATAAATAAATCTCCTGGTCAATAGTTCACGGTAGCATTACAACACACAACCGATATGTTTATGTTGTCTGCTCGTCAGATAGTCATGGTAGCATTACAACACACAACCGATATCTTTATATTCTTTGCTGGTCAGATAGGTCATGGTAGCATCACAACACACGGCCGATATGCTAATGTTTGCCAGGCACAAAACGCTAAAAGTAATTTCCTCGTGCAAAGTGCATGCACAAACACACAATGCATTATTTCCACATTTACGTAAAAAATGGATTTGGATTCTAAATTATTAAAAAAACTGAGCTTATTGAAGCCCACTTAACATCGACGGAAGTGGGATGAATACTTGGTATATGCCGAGGCCTGTTCATCAACAATATACACTTAATACAGCCTGTATCAAATTAATACGGCCTATTTCAACAGTACCAGGAGCTCCACGATCGTGCAGTATAAGATCTAGCGGTATGCTCCCCTTATTGACCCATTCATGAATGATCACCCTCCTCTAGGTTACAATAACAGGAAAACTATACACATTGTATGTATTTGTCACACAGACCATATGTTTGCTTAATTCTCATAATTGCCAACTTCCCATTTAGAGTCGCAATAACCAGCATATAATTGTATTTATATATTAGTTAAGAGCCAATATTTAATGCTAATATATACCGTCCGTATATATATTGAAGTTCCGTCTCAGTGGCTGTTTGATTTCGAGGCGTATATTGGGCTTATTGTCGTGTTTTACATGGTTATCGGTAACTGGATGGATTATAGATTACCGCGCTGCTGGAGAGTCTCTACGCGCACGTTTTGTATGTCCAGGCGAATACCTGTACAACGACTATAGCATTTTATTAGACAAAGAGTAGAACTTCATCACCCACCGAGAAGCATACATTATTAATGGGGCATACAAAGCTTTTTAATTATTGATATAAATTGTCAATTAGTCATAGGGGCAGCCAGTTTGCGTTAGTCATCATTTTTCGTAATGCGGATGTATGGGTACGCAAGCTTCTAACCTATCACTACACAGGTGTAATCTCACTGAATCGTTGATTACAACGTCTTGAGATACATATGCTGTTTGCCCATCTGTAAAAGAAGTCAATGACTGAATAAATAAACTAAGGGTGAATGGATTAATGAATCTTTGCGGGTAGAGGTTCATCTTTATATGCCAGGTTATTGTCAGGAAATCATTACAATGACCTCACAAGTTCGTCAACAGATGTTTGTGTGGATTATAAGCTTATTTACCATGTATATAGCCTTGACGGCATCAGGCGTATCTCCCTTTGTCTGATGTAAACCTGCTGAAGGCTCTGTTCCACACATTAAAAATAAGAAATTCTTGCTCCAGCCTGACTAACACTGAAAAGTTTGCGTGAATCGGTGTGGCCTGTCCACGTATTCTACACGTATTCCGTGCAAGTAACAGAGCTAGACACATACCAAAGCTCGTCTGACAGTCAACAAGCTACAGCAGGGCCTGTGGGTTTGGATTACATTACAAAGATCAGGGAGCATTTACCGACTGACGATAGGTGTATTGATGACGTGCAGTCAGTGTAGCGTGCAGTAAGTAATAACTCACGTAGACCAGAAATGACTGCTGTATCGCGGACTTGACATCTGACCCTAATCAATGAATGAAGAAATCCAATGTTACAATGAATGGGTGGTTATCTCAGTTGTTACATTACGTTCGGGAATCCAGAGTACTCGGCAGTGCTGCCGGGCGCATCGAGGAATTTCGGGCACCTGACCACCCATAAACGTGGGCGTATTAAGTATTTAGACTTTAATTCCACGCTTAATAACGAGGGTATGTTTTACACACAAAGCTACCGCTCCAAGCGCACGGTTGTTGTGTACATGGTTCGCACACAAGTACAGCATCCTGAAGCTCGTACACCAAGCTCTTAACAAGGACACAATTGGTGGAATGAACAGCGTCAAACCTTTGTTACCTCTACCAACGGAATTAATTTTATGAATCACCGGAGAAACAGTTAACATTTACGCCACAACCACTTTTCTGGAACGCCGTATATTAACGCAATGGTAAGTTATGCGGTACATCGAGTTTGGAATACTCCGAAATGTTTGGACAACAAATTGTTTTGACGCATGTAAACGTTGTTGACCTTAAATGCTGTTGAAGGTGTGTTGTCAATGATATGTGAAACATATTTCACAACACAGGTAAAGTTACGTCCACATGCTGAACATTTTAGACAGTATACGCCTGGTTCCATTTCCCCGATGCTATATGTGTGGTTATTTAGTATGGAGGACATTAACGTCTGGTCCCTTGTTCCTTATGCTAAGTGTTGTCATTGGACATTGGAGACAGTATAAATCTGGTGCCTTGTCCCTTATGCTAAATGTTGTCATTGGACATTGGAGACAGTATAAATCTGGTGCCTTGTCCCTTATGCTAAATGTTGTCATTGGACATTGGAGACAGTATAAATCTGGTGCCTTGTCCCTTATGCTAAGTGTTGTCATTGGACACTGGAGACAGTATAAATCTGGTCCCTTGTCCCTTATGCTAAGTGTTGTCATTGGACACTGGAGACAGTATAAATCTGGTCCCTTGTCCCTTATGCCGTTCACTTGTAAAATAGGGGAAAAACTGCATGTTGAATTAATTACATGTACATAGGCCTATCCTAATAAATAAGATGACTTTTCTAACGATAATGATTATGATAAACTTGGCTAAAACACTTCTTAGTATTTCGAAAAACCGACAAGGCGTACGCACTGACCCTTGTGTAATACTACTTGAATTGCATAGAGTGTACAATCAATTTTATTTCTCAAAACAGAAACTCGATGGAGATGGTTCAGAGCTACCCAATGTTGGTAGATCTCACAACCTGTAACCTTCCTGCTCTAAAACTACTCATTACTTGATCAAACAAATTATATTGGGGTCAAAAGAGACGTCCAAAGTGTTTTTGAGACACGTTTTAATGAGGCCCCTGCGGTCGCTTCGCTGAATGACGGCTGTACCACCAACAACCTTTTTTTAACCTCTCTGTATTTGCTTAGCTATCTTAACCACTTCGGAAAGTAATTTATTTTTCCAAGTCACGTGGTTGGCCTAATTCCCACAGACTTTTTTATAGATAACTTACTACACCTGTAGTACACCTTACATCTCTGACAACACAAGACAGGTAATTGATTTATTTGGGGCCAGTTCTCTACCGGAGCAACACTGACACTTCATTAAATCTCTGGTAGGTTTCTGTGAAAAGAAAAGTGCAGAGAGAATGAGAGACAGAGAGGGGCGGCGGGGGTGGGGAGGGGAACGAATGATTAAGTTAAACGATACTGAATGTGTATGTGATTTTATACTTTTAGTTTGTGTTATATTTTATAAGTAAACATAGGTAATTTTACACTATCCCCAATCTACGTATATTTCATTTCTCGACTACATAGGTATAATAAAGTCCCCGTAAATAGAAAAGCACTAATAGAGGGTGTATCTATATTTTCTTGTAAATATTAGTGCTGAAGACCTACTTTATCACATCGCCTTCTTGTGAAATCCGTATATAGTTGTTTGCCTATATAGAGGTACAGATTTTATCTAAAACAGTGTGCATGAGACAGTCACTTAGACCGTTGATTGACACATGTCAACACCTGCCTTCTGATACTCTATTACCTCTACTGACCCCTCTTTTCTCGTTTGACCATAAAAGAAATCTTTCTTCCGCTATACTGATAAAAACTATGAAATCTTATTTCCATCCAAACACACCTTGTACTTTATCAGGTATTAAGGGGCTAACAGTAGGCCTACCACCTGTTTGATGGGTATATATGCCAACGTGACCAAGTTACCGGCGTGAGATATCTTAGCTTCTGTAGAGACTCCGGCTCCGATGACTATGCACAGCACTGTGTTAGGATTGAATTGATTTTAGAGCTCCATCTTACTAACAACCGACATCCTAATATGGATGAATGACGTTGACTTGTTAAGGGTATTGAACTGACCCATATCTGTGAGATATAGCAACATTTTAATTTTAATACTGTGGGGTGCAGTTAATTCTCACATGCACAATGTTTGCGAATTTGTAAACAAGAGTTTACAAAAGTTTAAATTTCTCATATTATGTAACACCAAACAGTGTAAGAATTACGACATCCACTGACCTTTTATTTCACTTTTCCGCTACATTTTTCAGCCAGCAAGTTTAACATTATTTTTCTCATCATACATTTCGTCCATGTTTCCTTTATATGACTTGAACTGAATATAAAATGTTTTGAAAATATTTCCCTACCATTGTATGTATAACCTAGCTTTCGTTTGGTTTTCATCTGTTCTGGATTATCCCTCGATTTGTTTGTCAGTGTATACTAAAGAATGTCTGGGCTTGTCAAAACCTCAAGGCGTTTTGTCCAAAAAGTACATTACTGGGTGAGGTTAAAAAACGATATTCTGAGAGACACATAATCCACGTCAGTTGTTACACTGTTAAGCTTTTCATATTACTTTGAGAAATCATTTGTGAAAAAAGTGAAGACATATTTGTGATATAGACTTACCCTTCCCATCTTAACCAACCCTCCAATCTTTATCATCTGTCAGGGGCATTCGTACGCTTTTCTAAAATATTTATTTAGAAGACTCTTTTACTGAACACCTTTTCAAAAAAAGAGTTCATTATTGTGGCCTCTCCATACCTAAGAAAGGGCATTTCTTGGTACGATTATCTGTTGGATCTCTATATATAGAATAAACACTGGGACGGGCGATTGAAAAACACAAGGGGCCTTTGGTGGCCTTTCCTTGTTTGAGAGTTGTGAGTGCTTTGTGTCGCAATACAAGCACGGGCGACTCTAGCTGAAGATGGAGTAGCCGGGGTAAAACAGCCAAGAGGTTACCGGGAGAAGATACATGTTCTTACACCTGTCACAAAGCCGGGGTACATCTTATACAGGTGATATATTTACCTGGCCTGACCCGGTGTTAGGCAGGCCGTGCACATAACTCGCTACCTTGTCACTTACCTTATAAGGTCATCACAAACTCCCAGTCTGACTCACGTGCGCCAACCCGCTTAATTCAATTTCTCTTTCTTTTCTGTTTGTTACAGGCTCGACGTATACCACGGGAAGTTATGAACGGTACGTAAGCTTGAAACTCGATCCTATTATATAACATATACACACTGTGTATATAGATACTTAGTAGAAAAAAAACTCTTACCCATTACGGCCCAGGCTGTATTTACACGTGTATTAATAGGTGTATACGAACGTGATTCCGCTCTGTATAACGACACCTAATTACTCAATAGGTAAATATTCCCAAATAAAACACACTTAGTATTTTGTAGGCGGGGTCTACTAGAGTACTTATCATTACTTTAGACACAAAGATGTTTCAACTTATTGGCACAGTAAAGATAACTGACACCTCTTATATCTCAGATCGTTTTAAAATACTGATAATTGGTTTCATTGGACGAATATAGACATTAAATCAGTCTTGAAATGTAAATATACCAAATCTCTTGTAAATATTGGTGTATTCCGCGATATCAGCTTCCTTGCCTTATATATTTGTGAACGTCATGCACGTACATGTTTGCGCATATTTTATTTATTTATTTGATTGTTGTTTTACACCATACTCAAGAATATTTCACTTATACAACGGCGGCCAGTATTACGGTGGGAGGAAGCTGGGCAGAGCTCGGGGGAACCCACGACCATCCGCAAGTTGCTGGAGACCTTCCCAGGTACGTCAGGTCTGTCTGTCAGCGCAAGCCCGCTAGAGCTGGACTTGAACTCACAAAGTGTTTGGGAATAGTGTAATCACAAAACTACCTTAACATGTATAACTGGTCACCTAGAATGGTGACACTACCTATCATACATGGTCAACTGCTTCCTTGAACTAATCCACAGAGACTATGCGCTTTTGCCATACAATACAAGTAGATCCTAGTTCATAGCAACACAGTCAATATGGTAGAAAGTGTCCACATTACTTGTCATCAAGTGGTTTATGGGGTTAGTATTTCTATCAGACTATCAACATCGGCGTTCTTCTAAAATCTTATTTGGTCAATGCAGTAAATACAAACCGTCCAGTCTGTCACTAGCTGTCAATCGGGAATTCATAGAGCTTCTGCACTGTGTACACGGGATGACATTTCTGAGGACGTTTAGCCCTCAAGCAATTAACACGCTGTGATTGAACAAAACATAGACTGGGGTTTCTGCTCGGATGTTTAAAGTTCAGTGTCACTAAGCAAACATGAGAACATATATAAGGCCTAGCTTCTGCAGGAGGTGTATATATATGAATCTGCAGAGAGGGAACATCAAAGTTGTCACAAGTAGATTAGAGTAGGTACCGGGACAAGCTGTGGAGATAGGACAACATGAAACCCGAAGAGGCTGTCATAAGTAAGTTTGTTATGACTGGTTTATAGAAGAAATTTGCCGTTTTTAGGGAGTTTTTAATGTGATGATTTGGACATACCTTTGCTTCCTTAAGCGAGTATATGAGTCATCGCTAGACGCTGAAAAAAAGAATCATTTTACACGGAGCAAAATGAAAACATTTTCACAATGTTAAACCGACCATGACCGATATGGGTTTTAGGAAGGTGACATTGCCGTAAATTTTGGCGAATCCGTGTTTGGGATTTGCCAAATGTCTCCGTGAAGTAGCAAAACGAATCTGGATGATTGTAATGAAGGCTTGTGACATAGAATACTGGTGACCGGTCGTGTTTATGTATACGTACAGTGCTGTCCATTTATATCGTGTTCAGGCTATTACACCGTAGCACGAGCGTACAGGTCATGCAGACAATCTCTACAATGTCTGATTTCAAAACGCAAGTGTTTAAAAGAAACTGCTTTAAACAGGCTAGGCAAACTCCATGGATTCAAAACACATGCAATATTCCAGAGGTTGCTGCTTCCTTAGGCTAAATTCAGAATTCTTGGCATAAACAACATGGACAACTCGGGAATTTCATCAAAGCAATAATTGCAGCTGTATTGGAACTTTTAGGCAATGATGACATTTCTGACCAAGATAGGAATGATATCACATAAGAAATTCAAAGTTATATAAGGGAGCAGCAATTTTAGTCGCTGAGGCGTTCAAACCAGAGGCCTGGGCACACTCATACAGGAGGCTAACTACCTAAGCTCAGCACATGTAGTCATAAGAGGATAACGAATTAAACTTCTTGAGTTGTTTCCTGTATTCTACAGAAAAAGCAACAAATGTTTAGAAGACATAAATGCACAAAATGTGTACCTATCATGTTGATATGTCTATATAAAGGTGTTCCTAACGGGGCAGGTCTGCACATGTCCTTACTTAAGTAGTACGTTCTCCACGCACTTAAGAGGCTACGGTTAAAATCGTCCGCCTTGGGCGCCTTATTTGGATTATCTTCCAGTAACGACATTATAAAATTAAAACGCCTTAGTCACCGCAAAGAATGTCAGTACATGTCAGAGACATCAAAATAGCTGCATTTCTGTACAAAATAGTGGCTCACTAGTGCGTGACGTGTTTAAAATAGGAATGTTTATCTCCTGTTTTCTGGAGGAAAACAAAATATTTAGGGATTATCGAACAAATAAGGATAATGATAACCAGACACCCACTCACATGCTTAAAAGACATTCTTAATACGTCAGTTATCTTCTTAATTATTACTGATTTGCCTAAGGTCTATAAAGACGGTTTTCTGTGGACATTACCCTGAACAAAATGTGAAACATGTGACCACGTAAAACATTAAACAAAATAAAAAATTACATTTCATAATAATTTATGATTCTTTTTTCATGTTAATTAATTCATTTAATTAATCCACTGTTTCGCATTCTGTAATTTAGGGTACAGAGAACAGTTCAAAATCTTTGACATCAATGGAGATGGCATGATAACGCGGAAAGAGTTCCGAAGGATTATGGGCGCTCTCGGACAGCCAGTTAAAGACGCTGAAGTCGCCGCTGTCTGGTCAGAGGTTGACAAAAATGGTAAGGTTTGGGTAAATAGCCAGCCACTATGTAGTGACACTGGCGTTAAACGAAAATCACTTAGTAATCTGGACGCATCTTCCACTCAGAAAGGAACCTCGAATGGTTTTGTCTTGGATATGTGCATACTTCATACTTCGTAATTAAAACACGTTCACAGAGGCGTGGCTTAAATGTATTTCAAAGTGTAAACCGTGTGCAGGATCCTCATCTTAGCTACTGCATGTCTCCCGCTGTTCTCATTCGTGTGCAGGATCCTCATCTTAGCTACTGCATGTCTCCCGCTGTTCCCATTCGTGTGCAGGATCTTCATCTTAGCTACTGCATGTCTCCCGCTGTTCCCATTCGTGTGCAGGATCCTCATCTTAGCTACTGCATGTCTCCCGCTGTTCCCATTCGTGTGCAGGATCCTCATCTTAGCTACTGCATGTCTCCCGCTGTTCCCATTCGTGTGCAGATTCATTGACAAATCAAGGGAGGCAGTAAATTGTGGCTTACACGTTTTCTACTCTCTAGGTCTTTGAAACTAGCACGTGTGAATAAAAATTCAATAAAATTATTGAAGTGAATCCAGTAAAACCCGGTTGTGTTCATCACGTGAATGGAAATGTTTAAGATGAAAAAGAGTGTACTGTTTTAGGTTCTGCCGGGCCATTTTCGGGTTCCGAAAACGGTTACAGAATTCTTTTTCACCGTCACGACTTCGCTGCAATCTTGTCGTCAGTTACTGTTTTAGCTGAGCGAAGCAATCACGTCTCAGTCCACACAATCAATCATTCAGACAATGGTAGAAATAATGAGGTGACGAATTAATAGAATTACACAGTCTAGTCAATAATTCAATCAATGTATCATCTGACTGATGTCTCTAACATTTCCGCAGATGATGGTATCATTGACTTTAACGAGTTCGTGGATCTCATGGAATTCTTCAAACCGAGGCTGAATGGAGGCAATCAATTACGAGACATCTTCACGCTGTTCGATAAGAAAGGTACCGGTTTGGTGGAGACAAAAGAACTCGTAGTTGCCATGACCAGTCTCGGAGAGGATGTCACGACCAAAGAGGTGAAGGAAATATTTGAAGAAGTAGACAAGGACAGGGACGGCAAAATAAACTACGAAGGTAAGCACGAGAGTGAAGATGAAGGTTTAGGAATGGAAAGAAAGATCATTCAGTCCATACACTTTATTTACGTCTATTCACAGTTTACAAACATTAAAACTGATAAGGTTTTCGTGTTAATTTGATTGGATGTAAAAGTTGATGTCATCACGTGGTCCGAAGAAGAGCTGTCGGTTGAATGATACTCTGATGCCGTGTATCTAACAGTTAATATCCGCTGAATCGTTGTTTCAGAATTTGAGCGGGTGTTCCGAGAAGCCGTGAAGAGTCTTTAACCGAGCCATTGAAAGGTTGAGACTACTTTTAATAACGAGTTGACGTTTATGGGAAGTGTTTACTGAGTTTGACCTTCCAGTACGAGCCTAATCCTTACTGTAGTCAACAAGTCAACAGGCTGGAATGTTCCGGATTTCCCATAATGTTATGTTACGGCTTTGTCACATCATGGCGATCGTCAACGGTGTCTCCGCTTGGCATGTGTTACCTGGTGTGGTGTACATAAACGATTTAGCTTTGTGCGTATCATATTTCATTGTATATAAGTCATCACGTTGACATAATTGTCTCCAATCCATTTTCAAAATGGGATTGTTTTTTTTACATTTATGCTGATATGAGGATTAATGGTGCCTAATGAACACATTGCGAATCTTCGTTTGAGATTATTTTGTTTCCCATATTTATTTGTGGTTTGTGGCGTTTGTATGTCCTCAGGAGGTATTTGTATGACTGCCATCTACGTTATAGTTGCGTTGTACATATCCTGACCCTTACGAATAGGAACCTGCGTGATAAACTGAACGCTGCTGGTCATAAACACCACTGTGTGAACATGAATGATACATATCATGACATTTTTACATTTTCATTTTTATGTATATTTTTCTACTTCCGTCGCACAATGTGGCTGCATATATGATATACAGCCTTATTCTCATCTTGACAAGATGACAAGAATTTCTTGTTATCGGCCCAAAGTGTAGATCAGTATAGATCTGATAGTGCTTGTAAACCTGGAACGTTTTCCCTTTTTTATTTTGTTGGAATTTTTATCATTGTTAACCAGTTGCTTATTTTGAGCATTAGATTAAAGCGATCCTTATCCTGTGAAACCTTTGAAATCTCGAGTATTTTCAAAGCTCTGTGTTGTTCACTGTATGCAGTCTGACTATGCTCTCAGTTAAGTATGGAGCGCACTATTTTTAATTTATTTCATACCAGAATCTCTGTTCAAGATACAGTTTGACAGAGGAGACATTGTAGCTTTGCCAATAGTGCCCCGGTAAAGCTGTTTGCGTGTTAACCTCGTCGACGAAAAAGAAAAATGATATATTACTTATTGTTTGTCTAAGTTCTCAAATTTATGAGCTGTTTGTGTAAAGTTTGATAACCGTGGAATGTCTTCGTCTACAGCACGTGAGTGGATTGTTCTGAATTGTATACACGCTCCTGTCAATAGCTATTGTTTACGCATGACCGCAAGGGTCTTCTGTCTACATGCCATGCGCATGATTTCACCAATAAAGCGTCTCTTTGAATCAGAAGATATCACCCAATGTAAGCGGCTTTTGTGTAGACCCTTGGGGATCTATTATGTACAATCTAGAATAGTTATGTTGTGATAACACATTTCAGCTCTGTCAGGGAGGCTTTTTTATTGTACAGATTTTTTCCTGTCTTGGAATTTATGCTTGATCACGAAACGTTTTGTTATGAATAAAAATGCATTTTTTGTCATTTAAGTTTGCCTGTGAGAAATTCTTATCGGAATCTCGATTATCCCCCTGCTAAATCTTCCTGGGTAATGGACCTCAGCGTCACGAAGATTTAAGTCATTGACATCATTATCTCTGAAATTCAATTAGAGCTTAAAGGACAACCTTCATTTGTGTCCTGTAAGTATAAGACAACTTATTACATCTTGGAATACCTGTGCTAAGTCTCAATTTTAGCATAGTAAACGTTTTGAATTGAAGACTCTAATAGGAAAGCTTCTAATGTGGCGGTGATACTAATAGCAGGTAAATGCTTCAGGTAACTGAAGGTAAGTAGAGATCACCATTTGCAAGTGAACAGAGTGTATGTTTTATATGCTGTGTCTTCTTGTGGCGGAGCGAGTCCGGGGCGCCAAAGTGCTGTCGTCACTGGAGTATCATGCCGAAGACACCAGACATGACACCTCACCCATATACTCACACTGGGCCACAATGTCCTGTTTCCTTGCTCTAACCTCTCAGTGCTGAGCACCAAGCAAGGCAGCAACAAATATTATTTTAAAGTCTTTGGTATGAACCGGTCCGGGTTGATTCCAGATCTTTCGACTTCGAGACACTAGGCCACCGAACCGGTTATCAACTACGTGAACATTGACATACGTGAATAAAGTGAATGATGCGCCAACTCAGGCCCAAGTGTCTCCAAAAATTGCTAAATATAATAATGAAGAAATAAAATCATGTCCACGTAAATATTAAATATGTGCACGTTGGAATTTTGTTGCCGGGCGATTTATTCACGTGATCAAAATTCCGGCATTTACCTTGAATTCCCTCGCTTTACATCTTCGTTATAATTATTGAACCCACGTATATTTATCAAATATAGATGTATTCAACAGTAAATCTAAAAGTTGTTTTGTGAAAGGACGTGAACGTGTTGAAATTTGTGAGAGAGAATTCAATAGCGTGGAAAGAATGAAACTGGAAGACAAAACTGTCCTTTGCCAAAAGCGTTGTCATGCAAAACACTGGAAACATTTTACTATAAACTCTGTGACTTGTAACTTCTAAATTTTAAAGAATTTGCTGACTGTATATTTTCTGTAAAGGTTAATATACTGAAGAGAGACACAAATCATAATCATAACACTTTTTATTCACAAATGAAATGAATAAAATAAACAAAAAAAATAATACTGATGAATTTATAAATCTATCTATCTGATGGCAACACAACCCACATTTCACTGAGATCGACGTGATATTGTGACATCATCTGATGGCTCTTTTCTTGAGGAGGCCAGAAAGTGGTCCACTCATTAACGTCTGTGAATGATCACGCAATTTCAGTTGATTCGAATCGATGGCACGGATAAATGTTTTAGCGAACGTTAAGATTTTGGTTTCATCATCAAAGAGAATTCTGAAACAAAGCGACAATCATCTTTAATTTCTGTTCGTAAAAATGTAAGCTCTAATTATATGTAAGTGCAGAGTGATATTCTTTGAACAAAGTTTTGACCCAAGTCCAAACTTCGCACCTCAATGTAATACCCTGTTCATTGCTTCTGCGGTTCAAATTTGGATACACTCATCATTAAGTGTTCCCTGTTTGAACTCATATGGCTTAAAACTGAGCGTTGACATTTCAAGTTTGACTAAGTGTGTAACCGGCCCCTAGTCTAACTGGAGGACGCAGATATACATGGGTAGTTACCATAGTAGTTTATTTGGCCATCCCCGTCGATGTCTGCCTCTCGAATCATCTCAGCAACTTCAGCGTCCGTTAACTTCTCCCCGAGATTGGTCATCACGTGTTTTAGTTCGTCTCGCGTGATATAGCCATTACTATCCTTGTCAAACACGGAGAAAGCCTGGCGTAACTCTTCCTCGGGGTCGATAAGTCCCACGTGCTTCTCAGACATCATCTCCAGAAATTCTTCAAAGTCTATCGTTCCGTTTCCTGTAAAAAGGAATCATACATTTTATGTTTTGTCGGAAAAGAGCTTAGAGTTATCTCCCTTTGGCACTCGACACGTTAACAGTTTCAGGTGTCCAGCAAGTAGACCTATACTTTTCTGTAACGAAAAACTGTAGTGTACAGGCAATTAACGATGAAAACATGCCAAATACTGAGATAATCAAAATAGAGCAGAGTTTCATTTCTTTTACATCGTTTGATTCTGACTGTCTCACAGCACGTGTACGCGTTCATACACGTCTTCCTTACTTACATGCTAAACACGCTCTTGTAAGGAAGCCAATAGAGCAGGCAGAATTCACTTACGCCATCGCTTTGAATCGCTGTATGTTGTTCCTATTTTTTAAAGCTTTCTAACCGTCTCACGACCACACTTTCCACTGTGCACCATGAAGCTTAAGACAAAATTAATGAAGTTCTTCGAGACCGTGAATCTCAGCTTGAAAAAGACCTTCAACACAGTTTATATATGAAGTCCACTGAATCATATAGCGCTTGCTTCCAAACACCTCAAGCCAATAAACAGCATGTACCATTTTCTGCTACACAGTGCTGCCAGCCTAATGGCTACTACAGGTGGACGGGATCTGTATTCGGCTTAACACAAAGTGTACTAGCATCACCTACCATCAACATCCACCTCCCCTAACATATCCTGTAACTCGGCCTCTGTTGGATTCTGTCCTAATGACCTCATCACAGTACCAAGCTCCTTAGTCGTTATACTACCGTCACCATCCTTGTCAAACAGAGAAAATGCCTCGTAATATTCTGAAACAAAACAATAAAATATGAAAATACTGATTAAAGCAGCATCTGGTCGATGCAGCTTAAGGTCATCGCCTCCAAAAGTTCATGCCATGATGCATATTAAGAAAGAAAATCATGGGACAATATCCCGTTTTTGAGGCCTTGGTGTGGCTTTCTCCATGTCTGCACCTGTTCTTTTGACATATCAATGAATGATTGAATGGTTTGAGTTTTACGTCGTAAAATTGTTCAGTCATATGGCGACGAAGAGTCACTAGGTGTGTACACATATAACGTGTCTTCTTGAGGCAGGACGAACCCATGTCGAAAAAGAGCTGCCGCCACCGAAGTATCATGCTGATGACAGCAGACATGACACTCCACCAAATCAACTTATACTGACACCGAGCCAACGAGTTCTGTCTCCTTGCTCTAACCTCTCAGTGCTGAGCGCCAAGCCATGCAGCAACAAGAAGCATTTTCAAAGTCTTTGGTATGACTCGACCCGGGTTCGATCACCGCTCTCCCGAGTTCGAGGCGAACGCTTTAACCATTATGCCACTAAAGCGGCCTTTAGAATATGAAACGGATGACTTCAACAATACGCTACAGCATCGTTTGCACAATAAAAAAAACCCCCAAAAAACAACTACACAGCATATTATGATTGGGAAGTTAACCTAACTTTTCATCAAGACGGGTTTTACAGATGACTTCTGAAGGCGACAAGAATTCTTAGTACATATTTTGTACAAAATGGTCAGCCACATACAGGTCACTTTTCTGCTTGAATGATACTCCTAATGCCACAAATGCAAATCTGATTATATACAAACAGATAAGACCTACTTACCAAAGTTGCTCTCCTCTTCGGCTAACTGCAAAGGGCAGAATGACACAATGAAAAACAGAAAGAAGAAGTAAATAATCAACCAATAACATTATTTGTACTTTATTCACAAGTATCACATTATAGATATGTTAAAAACCCGTTAATAACGTGAGTTTTTATTTATTTGACTGTAGTTCAACGCCCAGATTAAACCACTGCCATTGTCCGTGAGATTCTCACAAATACCGGTACCTGACATAAAGGTTTCAATACCGTGGCTTACCTCACTTAACCGTTTTCACTGTACAAGTAATAGAAATTTATAGAGATAAAACTTTATAGACCCGTCGAGGGGCCCGGAAAAGACTCAGTTCAGTCGATCTGCCCTTGAACAGTAAGATCAAAGGTTGAATCCAAATCTAGCCACTCGAGTCGATTGAGCCAAGATGTTTGTGAGACACATTGCAAAAGGCGTTGGTTATACTTCACCCATAAACGTGAATATCACTGAATAGTATTGTGCTTATGCGGTTTTAAGCACATTGGAATAAAGTAAATAAATAAATAAATAAATAGATAAATAAATACTTTGAAAACTTGGATTTCTGGCCATGATTAATCTGTTGGTACTTCCACATTGGTTAAAAGACCCAATCTATGCTTTTGTACACATGCACACATAAACATTTAAGCCAATAGATTGACCTAAACAACATGGTCGGAGGAGTTTCACTTACAGTAGTGATTACACATTAATCTACATTTGATATGTAGAAATAATCTCTTTACCTCCATCTTCAGAGAGTTGAACTTTAAAATATTAACTAGTATAAAAAGTATAAAATCCGTATATATACACTGCCTTTAGTATTGTAAGAGAGCCGGTATCTTTTTTGTAGGTAACAATGATTACAAATAAAGAGTATTGCGAAAGGAGAAAAAATACCGGTAACGGATGTATTGTGAAAGCTTTCTGGGTGATAAAATACTGTATACATCCATTTATCACACATTAAGCCGGATATAAGATATGGCACGTTCTATTTTTGACTTAAATGTAACATTTAATGTGTCTATAAAACACGTGTGTATAGAATCACATAACGAGAGATTAACGAACTCACCGTTTCCATAGCTAGGATTTGACACAGGTTCCGGAATACGTCTGTCCGCTCCCACAGTTGCGGCTTGATCTGTTCACGACTAGATTTGGAATCCGGCACTTAGCATTGTCGTGTAACGTGTGAGTCAAGCGGAAAGTATCTTGTGACGACTAAGGGTGTGTGTTGCTTGAATGTTGTGTTTAGATCTGCATCTATGTACGTAAATACGCAAATTGGTCAAACACTAACCTGGTCTAAACCTGTTCACTAAATTAAGCGATTAACACAGTTACGCAAGCCCAGTCAGACTTTTGTCCCTAAACACGGCGAAATCCCGTTCAAAATCGGCTCAGCCAGAAAATAGATCTGCAGAATTACTAATCTGTCCATGTACACATGAAGTTCTTCATATTGCGGGATATACACTATACATGGACAAGCACACTGCCAAAACTGTCAACTGTAAACAGGGGTAGTAAGGTAATCAAATCCTGTATAGGCTTCGACAAAAGTGGATCAGCCTAAAGATAAAGAAAACGAACACCTGAATTAAATCCAAAAGTAACTTTATTTGCTTTAAATAAAATTCTGGATTTAATAACATGCAATCAATATTCTTGAAATACTATGGTACGGTAATTTTTTTTGGATTCGGTGTCAGTGTTGACACACAATTTATTTCCATTCCAAACACCGTATTTAATGTTGAACCAGCTCCCGGATGTGCACGACAGAACATCCGACTAGTGGACATCGTAACTATATATACTAAATATCAGTATTATAGCCCTCCATTTAAGTGCATTTCATTCTTTTAAAAAAAATATATAGATAATTTTGGTTACAGCTTATAGCGGTCTTTACCTAATTTTCTCTCACTTGATTTTACTGTTGTGTGGTCTTAATTCATACACTACATTGATACATTTACTGTTAATTTACATACATTCAGGTACTTCATGATCAGCTAATCCGTAATACACACGGATTGTTTCAGTGTAGTTTTCTACACATTAACCGCTAAATTTTTACAATGGTTCTAACGGTTGGAATAACTAGTATCACTAAGCACTGCGGTGAAGACGAAGTGACATTCATGTAGCCCCTCTAATCATTCATATTCACAAAATGAGACATCCTTGCAGAGAGAAATTTAACCAAATGAGAAATATTAAAAACTCTTTACTGGCACCAAGTCAGCTAAGCATTACCACATTTTAATGATGCGAAGAAACACATTTGGTAACACTAACGATAGCAAACCCTGTGTAAACAGGCACATAATATTGCCAGAATATTTTGGCGATGAGGAGGAAAATTAAGCCAGTTATGGATTAAGTGGTGGTATTTTACACAGAAGTAACGAGACGTTATTTTTATATAATGACACACAGAGGGTGTAATCAAACCGGTAGAATGGAAGCGGTGACCTGTGTTTAATAAAAACACACTCATTGTTACATTCCTGTGGACATACCAATTAGACCATTCAAGGGCGATAATCCATGTACTATTCCTGCCTTCAGTTCCTTGCATTTTGAAGTCCCCCTAAACGTTACAAATGCTCGTCCAATAAGTTTATCCGGTCAAATCGTTAACGTTCTTTAGAGCCAGATGTTGCGAACAAGAAAATAGCCAGAACGTGGTGGTCAAAACACCACTGTTGTGAAAAAATCAACGAAGGGATGAGAACAGGGTGTTCATTATTTTAGTGACCCCCGGGCTAAAATTTAAAACGCAATCCACTACACTGGGATTGAATAGTTCGTGAATAAGCCTTTTGACGGCGTGTTTCCATCTTTGAGTTTAATCACTGATTCATTTGTACGCCGAACTGTTTCATGTGTTTAAGACAGAGCATAAAATTGAGTATGTTGCAAAGGAAGAAATGAATTACGCCACTAAATCGTTAGCGAACCATCGCATGCAAAACAGCACAATACATTATGCCAGCATAAAACCGCAGACTAGTCCCCGGGATCACGAAACGATCTTAGACTTAGACTTATGTTCCTTTCCGTTAGTTTAACTGAAATTTGTTTTACAATAACTTACAGATAATTTACGTTATCAAACAATATTTTGACCTTGTTATGTACGAAATAACAACTTTAAAGTGATTTGAACTTTTAACTTAATTCTATGATTGCTTAGTGATTCCGGGGTAAGGACATACATTCATCTGTTTATTTATTTGATTGTTGCTTAACGGCAAGCTATAAATCTGGCTTACTAATACGATATCTTCCATAGTGGTCAGTATCATGGGTAGGGGAAACTGGAGAGCTCGACGTATAGCATCGATGGAGATGCTTTTGGCAAATTACTGCCTAGTGGTTTTTAGGTCTACCACTTTCCCATTCAAAACGTTTTTAGTCATTTCAAAAAACAAACAACACTCTGCTGTTTCTTCATCTGTTTATATACCCAATATATAAACCAGAAGCAATTTACAGCATTGTTAAATCAGTTCTCCATCAATTTTTCGTTGAGAAGCTAAGCGCACATATGAACCGCCGTGCATGTACTATAGGACTGAGCCGTGACTTACAATACTTCTCCTTACATCACACATACCTCAGTAACAACTGTACTGAGACGCAAGCAGCTTCATATCACACTGACGTGACTGTCGGCAGAAACTGCTATACAAACCAATGGACTTTGACAAAGATTTGACACAGTTCGGGGGAAGTCTTAAGGCAGTAAATTAGGACTACTGCACTTAAATACTACTCGCATCTTTTTTTTTTTTTGCCAAACGGTCTGGCCTTTAGCTTATGGCCAGGGGCCGCTTGCACAAAGGGATCGCAAGATTAAATTGATGGTGAATCACAGTAAGAGGCTTAGGTTACAATCGACACACTCTCGCTGGAAGCAATTATAAGCTAAGATCGCATACTTACAATAAGAAATTAAAATCAGCCCGACCTTAACTGTACGTCAATACTTGCCTTATGAATTCTGTTAGTGATTTTGAACTGCATTTGCGAAGATGTGCAATGTAATTGTCTGAAAAAGTGTTACGAGCATTTTTTTCACATGAATGTTGTTCTTGACTGCTGAATCATTATGATGTAGAACTATAAAATGAAGGCAAGAGACGGTATTGATTGGTACATTGTTCATTTACACAAGCCACCTTTGTGTACTGAATTTTTAGCACTTTTTACATTTTTACACTCTATAAACTTCGTGAGAAATCCGCAATATTGTCAAGCTGACACCTCGTGTTTGATAGCTGACACCATAACATTTCAACAATCGTGGTTCCTCGAAATGTTTACCCTTAATGTCTCACAGGTAAATAAACAACTGGCTAAGAACGTTTTGAGCTTGCAGCAGTACTGAGCCTTAAGATGCAAATAAATGTAAAATCGGAGATCTGTTCAATGTAATCGACATCTCACATCGTGCTTAACTTCAGATAACTTCAGTCCAGGAAGGAATGATCCAACTCTTGTACCTTGCTGTTCGTTAGACATTTGTGGACACGTCCCCCCCCCCCCGCCCCCCCACCACCACCACCACCACCACATCAACTGGCTAACCTTGATAATAGGAGAAGATGGAGACCCAAGTACCTCAGGATGACGGATGACACTAGTGCTTTTCTCCCTCCGTAATAAACTTGTGGTGCCAGCGAACTCGAATCGGATACAGTTGCCCCAAAATATACTTAATTGCACTGCTTAACATGCAAACAAAACGAAACAGTGTGTAGTGCTCCCCTCTTCCGTACCACAATATTGCTCTACACCCTAATATATACATTCAGAAACAAGCTAGTATGAAAACTGTAATGTTATTTGTGGAAGGTTGTGTGTGTTTACAACAGCACCGCATGTGAAACATGGTCGTGGTGAAAAAGCATTAGGCCTAATTTTTACCAATCGTAATGTGTTTGATTGACCTGCATCCGGTCTGTGGTGGAGGTAATCTCTCCAGAGATTCGTATGATAATGTTTCGACATAGACCTAATTTAGAACCAAACACCAACTGCAACCAGTTTCAGTAACTCAACAGTGTTACTTGTTTTTCTAATTACTAAACCCTTCCTAGTTCCTTTATGAGCACAAAGATAATGTTATTCACGTGAAGAATCACGAGGTTTTATTACACCTGAGCAAGTTTAGTACAGTGGAAATAACTTGTATATCTTATTCTTGGGAAACAAAGACATGAACTCGTGGTTTCTAATGGAGCAAATATACAATTTTATTACTTGAGTTGTGATGATGGGTCCTGAAATTTGGGAGAGAAGAAATACAAGCTACAAAGAGAGGGGCGCAAATCTCATACACGCTTCTTATACAACAAATATATGTACCCTCTACACACGGCTTCATCACTCAACAGGCTGCAAGAACAAAGTGTAACAGAGCTGTGTGTTCAAAATGACACGTGAAACTGAAGGGGGTGGGGTGGCAACCTATTTTCTCTCTATATACATACCATTCAAATACATTTTTAGTTCCTTTAATCCGTGAAGAAATTTTATGAGAGATTTCGGAATAAGCTGGTCACGTGATGGAAACTTTCACTCTTGATCCTTCCGCACCGGAAAACAGTTCCAACAGACTTCAAGATGACGTCTGTGACCGACATTATATACAAGTCGTTTGGAACCTGTTCCTAAAAGCCTCAAGGGCTCAAGTTTCTTCTTACTCAAATTTAATTTCATTCACCAAATGTATGTGATCCATTTTTGGACCCGTTGCTTTTAAAGAATTTATATCTGTTTTGGGCAATGACATCACTCTTGGAGAACTTTCACAAAATCTGGAAAGAAGACCAAAAACTCTCATGTAACATATTCATTATGGATGTAACGTGTTATCATTTAAAAAGCTTTATCACTAAAAGTGGCCACACAATCCACACAGCCACACCTTCCCTGCAGCCACAAAATCCATGCAGCTGCAAAATCCCTGCAGCCACATCTTCCCTGCAGCCACATCTTCCCTGCATCCACACAATCCACGAAGCCACACCTTCCTGGCAACCACACAATCCACGCAGCCACACAATCCACGCAGCCACGAAGTCCACGCAGCCGCACCTTCCCTACAGCCACAAAATCCATGCTGTCACACAATCCATGCAGCCACACAATCCACGCAGCCACACAATCCACACAGCCGCACCTTCCCTACGGCCGCACCTTCCCTGCAGTCACACAATCCATGCAGTCACACCTTCTCTGCAGCCACACAATCCACACCTTCCCTGCAACCACACAATCCACACAGCCACATAATCCATGCAGTCACACATTCCCTGCAGCCACACAATCCACGCAACCACACAATCTACGCAACCACACAATCCCTGCAGCCACACCTTCTCTGCAGTCACACAATCCACACAGCCTCACCTTCCCTGCAGCCACACAATCCACGCAGCCACACAATCCACACCTTCCCTGCAGCCACACAATCCACACAGCCTCACCTTCCCTGCAGCCACACAATCCACGCAGCCACACAATCCACACCTTCCCTGCAGCCACACAATCCACGCAGCCACACCTTCCCTAGAGCCACACAATCCATGCAGCCTCACCTTCCCTGCAGTCACACAATCCACGCAGCCACACCTTCCCTGCAGCCACACAATCCCTGCAGCCACACCTTTCCTAGAGCCACACAATCCATGCAGCCTCACCTTCCCGGCAGTCACACAATCCACGCAGCCCCACAATCTCTGCAGCCACACAATCCATGCAGCCACACAATCCATGCAGCCACACAATCCACGCAGCCCCACAATCCATGCAGCCACACAATCCATGCAGCCACACCTGCCCTGCAGCCACACAATCCATGCAGACACACAATCCACGCAGCCACACAGTCCACGCAGCCACACAGTCCACGCAGCCACACAATCCACACAGACACACAATCCACACAGCCACACAATCCATGTAGTCTTGTGATACCCCTTTTCTTCTCTTCTTTCATACATGTATAATAGCTGAAGCCATACACTGCCATGTGCATTTTAGATCAAGAACTGTTTATAGGTTTATGTTAACCATTAAGTCTCGTTCAGTACTAATAACATGAACACTCACATTAACAGTGTTCATATTAGCATCAAACGACAGATCGACAGATTATTTACATTCAGTTAAATTCTCATGTCATGAACCTTAAATGGGAATTAATGACTAGGAAAGAAAATGTTTAAGTCAAACAAAGGCTTAAGACAGATGTTAGCTTAACTCTAACAAAGGCACCAATCAAACAAATACCTACATCGATTGTCGGCTTAACTCTAACAAATCAAATACAGACAAATAAATGTTGTCAGGTAACATACAAATGTGGTGAATGCCTTACGTTCGTAACTGACTAATCCATCTCCGGTAATTTCCGCCTCTCGGATCAGTTCGTCCACCTCCTCGTCCGTCAGTCTCTCCCCCAGGCACGTGAGCACGTGACGGAGTTCGGAAGCGCTGAGGTAACCATTGCCGTCTTTGTCGAATGTTCGGAATGCTTCTCTGACGTCATCGGGGGTTTCTCTCATGTTCTGATGACGTGTCATTAATTCCACAAAGTCGTTGAAGTCCACGCCTCTTTTACCTACCAAACATTAAAACCAAACAATAACAGAGGTCAAAAACTTATATTAACACTATGCATCGGTATTACAGTAATATAGAATTTAAAACTGTACTTTATGGGTTTAGCTGAAAACTGAGTTGAGTCTACGAGGATCCACTACAGTGCTAAGATCCTAGTAGACGTGCACCGATTAAACTAAGACGTCTCTCCAGTAACTATATACAAGTGACCTGGAAAATCAGTCATTTATTTTAAAAGTGAACTGGAAAAAGTAAAACTTAGTGTGCGTGACCTGAAACGCGTGTATTGACCTGTGTTATTCTGTGCGAAAAGTGGTTAAAAGTCACACTTTCGCGCTCACCTTGTCTTTCCAGCTCATTTTTTAACTGCGCCACCTCAGCCTCTGACGGACTAAGCCCAACTGACCGGACAAGGTTTCCTAATTCATCCAGTCCCACTTTGTGCTCGCCTTTGCGGTCAAATAAAGAGAAGGCCTCTTTATATTCTGCAAAGAAAAGGTCAAAATAGCGTAAACAAGGGCTTTATCTTTAATCGATAGTTTCCATTACGGCGGTTAGTTATTGAACGCCGTCTGGATTTCTTTCAAAACAAGCCGATGCCTGGACGCCACTAATAAGTAACTCCTTTCGATTTCCAATCCCCTAAAACACCCTGCTGGGTAGAACTTCATCCACTAAGTATGATTAAACGTTCTGCATGAGACCGTACAAATGGAGTAGCTAAAGGCGGGGGGCATATCCACGGCTGTAATGAAGACGTATGAGGGGGAACACTGACGACCCCCAGGTCATAAACTTGCGACAGATGTGTTACCCACAGGTGTTCTGAAAATTGACTGGAAAAAAAAAAGAAAAAAAAAAAAGGCATCAGCAAGATAATTCCCCTGCATGACAGAGTTTACGATAACAAATATGTTGCTCACACATGACGTGGATTGTGTTACCGAGTCCTTCAGTACACTTATCCCGAAAATTCGACGCGTCCTGAAGACCCTGTATCACAGAGAAATGCGACTGCACACTGTGTATGTAAATGTGTAACACGTGCACCAAACCGTTTCACCAGCAAAATGAAGGGTATGTTAAGCAATCTCTGTGGTCGGTGTACAATTAACTTGCTTCAGTCAATTTAGATCACCATTCACAAAGATAAGTAAACCCACAAGATAAGCAAACCCACATTGAGTTTAAAAGGAAAATGCAACTTCTCTTGTCATCCTTTGCCCTCCACGCACTAGCTTAAGACTATAGGATATTCTTTTACCAGGGCCAAGACAATGTAGCGATGCATAATTATTTTGCGTTTACCTCAAACTATTCATGAGACACCTGTTTCCGTGGAACTCGGGTCCATGCCACTGTTTCTTGCATGTGAATGAGTAAAACGTTAGCAGTTTGTCCGCAAATTATCGTCCCAAAGACAGAAATGAACAACAGGCTACATAGCTTGGACCCGTTGGGCGGGAAAGGTTTCGCATACCCTGAGTAACGGCTGGAGTTACTTAAAATAATGTAAATTATAATTCACAATTATGAATAACACAACGTATTACACGCGTACGATACACAGGCAATACGGCATACTCCACGGATACAACAAAAGGCGCACGAATTATGTGTGGTGAATGTATAACTGTCTTTTTAAATCAACACAATTCAGTTCAATTCAACTCATTCTTTGTATCTTGTCACATCAGAGGGAAAACAGCGTGTTCCATGGCTACAAGGAATTGGAAGGCTCGCTGCGTTTGATCTTGAGCTAGGTTGACACCAAAACGTGGGCCGAGGGACAAGGAAATCAGCCTGCTCAGAGATAATCCTGGTGTTTAAAAAAATGCCTTCATCCGTGCGTATACACAGGGGATTATTGTCCAGTCACAGGGTCGTGTAGGCAGTAGGCAGCATGCAGCAAAATCTCAAACGATGTCCTTCTTAAATCTGAGTATGAAGTCTTACTGCTACGGGAAAATAGTTCGGAGAGAAACAGTAATCCAACTTTATGCAGACACTAGTGTGAACACTGGCCATCCGAACTGTAATGGTGGATTATTTTGAAAGTCGCCTGTAAAAAGTCTTCCTTTCTCAACACCTATCATAGCTTTTAATTTAGAACTACCGATTGAACTAAAAAAACCTGAAACTTTCCCTAGCAATTCCATTTTCTAGTCAGATAATCCTTGTCTAATAACAATGTTTTTGTGCTATACTTTGACCGATACTTTTGTCTGAATGTTGTATCCGTAAATGTTCAATACAGCAAGTTAAGAAGGCTACATTTAAACCTAATGAAAGAGTGTGCCTTTAAAATGTAAATGTTCTGGTTTATGCCGTCATATTAATAATAAAGTAAGTTATTTAACAGAGGTCACCGATAGGCTTTCCCAGAGTACTATACGCTTTCCCGAAGTACTGTACGCTTTTACAAAGTATGTTCTGTATCCCTTTCGTTCATACAACTTTCATTTTCAATCATGATCAATCACTGGAAAAGTCGTCAATGTAAACAAACCATCCTGACCTGCTAAGTCGTGCCTGCGCTCAAATGCCCTGCCAGAAGAGGTAAGTGCAAAGTAGTAAATGCAAATTACATGGCATTTGAATTTCACAAGAAGTCGCTATATATTTATGCATGCACGAATGTGAATTCATAAATATTATCTCCTCATGTCTTCAGTAACTATGTATAATTTCTCTTTGGACAAATTTATACAACCACGTAGTAAAAATAAACCCACAAGTGCATGCATAAAATACACCACACAACGAAAGTCGTGGAGATACACATCTATGGCTGATATACAACTACATATATCAGAGTAAGAAATCGCCATTGTGATGATACCAACCTAACAACTCCTCACACATGGACACACAACCTGATTGATAGAATTTTAACACCGGTTTTACAAGAGCGCCTTGTCCACCTTGCACTCCACACTGTCAGGATAGACTTGGGAGTTATTTTTATTGTTTAGAGGCACATGATCAATCTCTCGCTTACTCAAAATCCGAGCGGCGTATCTTATCCCAGAAAGGATCCACCAAAGGTGTTTGCAGAACCCATCGCTATATTCTTTATAGTTTGTCAGAGACTGTGGCAAATGTATTGAGTTCACATGTCCTCCGTTTATTGTTGCTCTGATGAAACCTCATTTACACGTAATTACGCCTGACCGACAGAACACAGTGTAACATTAGCGGACGTAATTACTTATCTCACGTTTGGAACCCGGAATAGTCAACATAAAGGCACCGTATCGTGAACAAATTACCTGCCTGATATGAGGAGAAATCGACCTTCATAACTAGTCCTAGGCTAGGATGAATGTGTTACCACAACAGCTGTAATGGCCACACCCATACACGGCCCTTGTGATATAACGCTGTACATAAGCATACATGCATTCTGCCTGTTTTATCTGAGTGTGAAATGTCATCGAGACGGAATCATAATGGAATCATCCACTAAGTGGGAGTATATAAAGCCGAATGGGGTATTCCCCTCACATTTTCCTTTAGCACATGCGTCTTTATCTTTATCAAACATTCACTCTTTAACCCCACGTGCGCCAAGCAACTAATGACTGCCCTGGAGGCAAAATCCTTCACATTAAAATGAAAAAAAAACATAAGCTTTCATATTTAATTCTACTTCCTGTTTCATCTAAGAGTCGTGGTGTGTATTACAATACTCTATGATGTAACAGAGGCATGCTCACTTTTCTTTGAAATTCTAATTTACACGATCATTTTTTGAGACACTGTGTATGTAGTGTACATGAAACCGTCGCTATACCCCAACAGAGACATCCAGCCCAGTTATGGCTTCGTAGCATTCTGGTTGTGAAGATTTTTTTTTTTTTTTTTTTGATTGGTGTTTTACGCCGCACTCAAGAATATTTCACTTATACGACGGCGGCCAGCATTATGGTGGGTGGAAACCGGGCACAGCCCGGGGGAAACCCACGACCATCCGCAGGTTGCTGGAAGACCCTCCCACTTACGTCCGGAGAGCATGAGCTGGACTTGAACTCACAGCGACCGCATTGGTGAGAGGCTCCTGGGTCAATACGCTGCGCTAGCGCGCTAACCGACTGAGCCACGGAGGACCCCTGTTTTTTTTTGATTGGTGTTTTAACGCCGTACTCAAGAATATTTCCTTCCCACTTACGGCCGGAGAGGAAGCCAGCATGAGCTGGACTTGAACTCACAGCAACCGCATTGGTGAGAGGCTCCTGGGTCAATACGCTGCGCTAGCGCGCTAACCGACTGAGCCACGGAGGCCCCGGTTGTGAAGATGTAACTTTTTGCAGCCATTAATTCTGCAAAACATGCTCAAAATGATATTTTCCTCCTTGTTATCTAAACCGTGTTCCTGATGATGTAAACCCACGACCGAAGTAATGCAAGCGATTGATCATAAATTTACAAAGAATCAAATTTACTATTTGAAGAACATGCATATGTATATGCTTTACACATCTGAATTTTTCACGTAATTAAACGTCATCTGAACCGTCTGCAGTAGTGGGCACGTCATGTTTCGAAGAGGAAGCTGTTAAGTGCACTTCGGGAGAGACTTCGTGCAAAGGTTTATTTATTTATTTATTTGACTGGTATTTTACGCGGTACTCGAGAACGTTTCACTTATATGACGGCAGTAAGCATTAGGGTGGGAGGAAACCACGCAGAGCCCGGAGGAAACCCACGACCATCCTCCGCAGAATGTTGCAGAACTTCCCACCTACGGTCGGAGAGGAAACCAGAACGAGTTGGACTTGAACTCGCTTGAGATTTCATGCAAATGGAGACATGTTATAGACGTCATGCCAGAGGGGAATTACAAAGTAAGTTTGGATCGACTGATGGCGACTTGGCTCTCTCGACCCTCACTCACCTTTCTCTCGACCTACACTCGCCTTTCTCTCGACGATCACTCATGCGGATATACATGTAGTCGTCTATCTTACCCCGTGGTAGTCTGGAATGCCTGGGATCAATGGCTATTTGCAACGAGCCTATGTTATTCTATGCTGTGAGATTTTATCATGCGGACAGACTTAGTTATTTGGAAAAGCTAGGGACAGTCATTGCTAGATAGTTTAACCACAGCAAAATAAAAGAAAGCAATGCCGAGGGAGAAATTCTAACTACTTTCCAACAATAATTCAAGTGTGCAAGGTGCCCAAGCGAATAGGTGTTCTGATGTGTTCAGTAAGTTTAGCTTATCTTTAAATACTGCAGGAAAGTCCAGCAGTTGCTGATGGCAAGAGTTATGTTCTTCATTGGTCGACAGCATGAGCGTGTGCAGGACTGGCGTAATTTCTTCAACACACCAACAGACTGAGCAGACAACACACTAACAGACTGACCCTTCCTTACGTTTAAAGGTGCAAAAGCTGGCATCCCATGCAAAAGGAACACACGAATCTATATCTAAATCATATTTAACGTAAATCGAGGAGATCCAAGTCCAGTGTATATCGAGTTTGATTTCATCAATTACTGTTTTCATTGATGTGCATATGTTCTCAATGTCGAGCAAACAGTTCATTAGTCCTGATAATTTTCTGAATACTCACTCTTAATACAAATGCTGACGATATTGACCCTATACCGCATGGCCCGGGCCTCAACTTCCACGATTATGTGAGATTTGCTGACTTAATCAGACGTCAGACATCGCCGACACTGCCTATGAAGTTGTTACATAGCATAAACAAACATAGCGAGCTGCATCCCATCAGGCTCCAAAATGTAAATTGTCGACTTCCTGTGTCAGACTTCTTGTTAGACCAAAAGATAGCGGGAAGTCTGCGAGTTCTCGGAGTCCGTTTCATGGTATATATCACATACATTCCTTGGTACAGTAAGATACCCAATGCCAATAAACTTGCAATCTGAATGTCCTCAGACTTACAAATGGCTGCATGTGTGTTGTCATCTGGTCATATACCGTCGTCTCTTGCACATACCACTGTATATTTACTATATCTCTTCATATTGGATTGCTAGTATTTTTATACGTATGGGCATCGTTTCAAAGTTCCCAGGTCTTACAAAATCTTGACCTAACGGTTCAGTGTTTGCGGTTCAAAGTAACCCACCTGATTATATGTTATTACGCACGGTATAACGATTCGAAAGGACGTTAAAAAATGAATGGACTAGAAATGTCTCTCAATTGGCATGATAATGGTCTCTGTTTCACGTTTAAAACTCGACATATATCATATTTTACAACATTCATACATTACCATAATCTATTCAAAGTGTCGTAAATGTTTAAATATATTTTGTTTCGCCATGTACAAACTGCACTGGTAAAACACTGTAATTGCTAGTCCACTTCATGTTCCATGTTCTAATAATTCTTGAGTAAATGGAGTACTACCTAATTTGCCATATGCGTCGCAAATCTACACACACATTTACCTTGTGGTAAGCCATATTAACGAGATCAATATGGATGACAAACGAATCCCTAGATACAGAAAGAGGCGGTTATTGGCCTGATGGAACCTGTTAAGTGACCGTCTGAGGATAAGGTACGAGTGTGTGACCCAGCAGATGTGATCACAAACTAGCGATCAAGATTATTGGGTACCCTGGAAACAAGTCGCCAGTACATGCGTAATACAACGCCTACTCAATACTTGTGAGCAAACCAGTTCATCCAAAAATTCTAGTGGTACAGCTAGAGTAATTGTAGATCAACGAGCTATTACCACTGGTCCATGTTGTTATGCTAGGGGAAGGGGGGGCATGCAGGCTGTTACTATCTAAGCCTTAACCTGGGCAGTCAAAATAAAACCCAAAAACTGAGGTTAATCGCCAAGAGGTCTCATTTCACTGGTTACGAGTGACCAGTTGCCACTTTCAAAATCAGTGTTGTCGCTGATCTGGTTTTACTCTCCATGCTATGGTATATTGTTTTGCGCATGGGCAGAACAACCATACCTAGCATACACGTCTGGTATAGGCTGGGTGCTGGAGTCATAGGTCAAATTTGTCCAATCATGTCAAATGTGGTAATAATACCCATTTCCCACTATTCTGAACCAAGATCCTTAAGTTTAATAATATATTTAAAAATTTCTCATCAGTACTTACACGTAACTTTTCCAATCTTATCAGTAAAGCATTTTCGCGCAAAAACTGTACAAAATGAAACTGCCAAAAGTAATACGTGTAGGATTTGAACCCTGTTGTCGTACTTGGCTGTACACATTGAACCTACCTGCCATCTGTTGTTCTGTCTGTCGTCTCGCCTGCAACGAAAAGACAAGGAATTATTGTCTCGGTTTTCATTTCTGTCACATCGGGAATTAAGCTCGCCTGAAACATGTGTAAGCTCCCTAAAGTGGTAGGTGTGATCAAAAAGTGGTAGGTGTGATCAAAATGTGTCACGTGATCTCAAGCATCAGCTATAATATAAAACTGTCAGTCGTGACCTCAATAGGATCAACTTTAATCCGAAACTGTCAGCTATAACATCAAGATGTCGGCTTTGATCCCAAACACTCAGCAGTTGACTACTGTATCATACAGAGGCTGTTGGTGGTATAAGCATCTGTATTCATTATTGATCATTGTCTAAATAAATAGCAACAGTAACAGCAGGAACTAGATACCTAGCATTTCACATTTTACCTGGATACCATTTGAGGATTTCAACGTCATCATTTCATTTAAATACTTTATTTGGATTATCCAGTATCCTAACAGTAATTATACGCTGATGATCGTATCATAATTCCTTATTTCGCTGTACAGGAAAATGTGTCAGTATTTGGAATTCGTGTTATCTATATTGCTTAGGAAGCGAGAGTTGGAATTATCAACATCTGGATTATCAACAACTGAATTATGAAAATAGGGATTAGGAACACATGGATTATCAACATCTGGATTATCAACACCACGATTATCAACATCTGGATAATCAACATTGGGATTAGGAACATAAGGAAAGGATTATCAACATCCGGAACGTTCAGTAAATCCCCGAAAATCACTGAACAAAATCACACTCGGTGTTTTAAGTCTGACTTTGAATTTCAGTAAAATGACGCCAGTCACGTTTGTGGAGAGAGGAAACCATGCAGAGGCTGGAGTAACCACTGCACAGAGTCAACAAAACTCCTGACGTAAGGCGGCAGCTTACTGCTGGATTCCAGAACATGGCCCCCTTTGGTCACTGTCTAGTTGTCGGAGCTGAATCTTACCGTTAGGCCCGATATTCGTTCATCATTCCTAAACCATAAAAGGGATTTCCAGGACTCGTTTCCAAAACAACTTAAAGCACGGCCAATTTCCAAAGGAATATGTAAGAAATAATATATAAATAGCAAACAAAGTTTGTAATATGTAAAGCAGATGCAGTGGTCAGTGTTCCGTCACGCAGGGAACTCAGTCGATATTCTAAGCATGGCATCCAGATCAAATTCCAAACTCGTAATGCATGACTTTATTTCCAGGTCGAATACAAACATAGGCCGTGATTGACCAGCCAGGGACGTCCTCTCCAAAATGTCCAGGGCAACTGATTTAGAAATAAGCTCCACACCTCGTAATGCGTGTGTATATGCTGAATGATTGCTGTGGTGGTACAAGTGATCTAGAGCACATATGAGATGTATGGATTCTTAAATTGGCTTCAACATATAAAATACGGCTTAAGTACGCTTTACCCTCTCCATAATATACAGCCCAGGACCTTGGTTCATATATAGCCCTGGACACACCTGATGTAGGGGAATTCATTAAGTCGTCACAGCAGGGAGGCCATGGGCCTAGGTGTGCATGTCTGCACCTCAGTGGTGTGTAGTGCTATATGAATACTAGCCCCCCGCCCATATCCCACTCCCCTTCACGATATACTATCAGTCTCTCCGCAAATCTCCTAGAAATGCCTCGCCTCATATTACTCATAAACCCGGCGTTTCACATGCATTCTGACCCGCTCGGCTGACATCGCACTATTCCATTGTGCTAGACGCTAGACCGCGCATCAGAGCGTACCTAGATATACAGCACGAGGGCAATGATTCCGCAATGCGGATATACACGCCTTACACACCGGCCGTTTTGCACAGGGCACTTACTACGCGCACTTCACACTGCGATATGTACAGCAATCATACTCCAGTGCACAATAGAATCAGCCCATATAACACTACATTACCAACATGCACGTGTTCTGCATCAAATATCTGCATGCACCTGGATAAGTAAGCTTGTCGGAATTATACACTGTATCGCGATGACAGACGTCCTGAGTAAATTTCTGAAATGGGTACATCCAGAGTACCCAGTTATGTGGGTACACATTATTCTTTATTCAATACGACAGAGGTATAAACAATAAAATTTATACTTTGTCGATCGATATCTTTGGAACTTCTTTACCTCGGTACAAATCTGTTTAAACATTAGTGAATTAATATGTCTACAGACATACCCTTAAACTCTGGAATATGGTTAACGAAGTTCAATACCCTTCTCACATCGGCCTGATGATGATAACTTGATTAAAATATCTATAAGGTTTGAAGATGTGGTGAAATTCACCACACCTGTGCCACGCCCATATACACACCTGGCAGAAAACCTGCTTTCATCAGATCAACTTAACGTCACCCAAGCCGGGTTGCCTACATTCTCAAGCTGAATACAGTCAGGTATAGCTCTCACAATGACCTAAATTTACCCCATCCCATCAGAGTGTATACAGGGCTGATATATCTCTTACAGGTATTCTGTATAGTTATCAAGTTATGTCCAAGTATGGGCTTACATGGCAGCTTTAACGTCACATACCACAACATGTTAGGTTACTATATACGGCCCATCCCCGGCTGAACTTAAACTACCTGTCGCTGTACAGGGATCTATTGTGGACTGCCTAGCTATATAACCTTTGTACGCTGTGTGTATGGACAGGCGGGGTGAGCTTCCTCGATCAACCCGCGCTGGTTTTACATTGTGGACTCATCTTTGATAGCAGTCCTAAACAGTTCTCTGACCCACGGGCATATCTCTGATTCCCCGCCCCTCCCCCCTGCACCAAACGTTCGCTCAGGTGGTTGATAATATAGTACTGAGAGTACTTACCATGGAGAACTGTGTGAGATCGGGCCGTTTTACTCAGGTCGTCTTCCCTTCGTCTCGCCGCCGACTCGGGGGAGATGTAGTCCGTGTTGGCGGAGTGTTCAGCAAATCTGGGTCGTGTTTTGAACTACACGACTGGTGACACCTTCCCTAGCTGTCTTAAACCTGCTTGGTTGGTCGCTGCTGGTGTAAATACACTGCTGTGGCCAATAAAGAAAGGCACCAGGGCCTGCGGTATTCGCGCACCTTAACCTGAATGAATTTGAAAAGTGGCCGCTATAGCGTGTTTCATTTGACTAGCGCACACATTGTTCGGAAATATGCACGCATGACTGGTATTCTGTATGTCCTATCGCGGGCGGCGATTAGCATGGGTAAGTCCGACGAGGAAGACGAGGACGATGAACTCTCAAGTGTGTTTCACCGGTTGTTTTATCAGTCACGTGTAAGTGCACAAGCTTGTTTCACGTGCACCTTTCCTTTACACACATTTGCTTTACAGCCAGAAATTACTACATGTTTGAAAACGATCTGCCTGTGATCGCTGAGGTCTGAAACTGCTGTTTAATTAACACAGTGACCCCCGATTTGACCTTTACCGTTAAATTGATAAGGGTAATGTTTGTTTATTTAAAAACACCAATCATAGAGCCTGTCTGACTTACTGCAGGAGTGCAAAGGTCAACATTTTAGATGACATTTACACTGATATAGGTTTCAATCATTCTAGGAGGATATGAAGAATGTGGACTAACACTATGACTAACTTAAAAATTCAAACTTCAAACCTTGACGCTGATTGGCGTGTGCAAAGATAAAGTAGTCATCCGCGTTGTTTGTATCTATTATTTCATTCCTTTAACTTTTATTTGCTCATGTTTACGTGGACATAGTCACATAAATACTCTTCATTATTTAGGCCATAAGTATATATTCAGTGACTGTCCATCATTTTGTATTGTAGGTGAACATTTCTTCACAATGTAATCGGCAATCGCCCATAAAAATCCATCAACTAGTACTTCGATATCATGTGCATGTAATTTTAAGCGGATTTTACCCACACTGTAGACTTTTCTGTCCCGGGCTTATATATGCCGTTGCATTCAACATTCGGTACACAGTATGATGTGATAGATCCACAAGTTTGTCGAGATCTTTCCAAGCTTTTGTGCGATTATATTGCCATGTCAAATTTATGAGATCAGGACTGGGAGGTTAGTGCAAGCAGGATTGGTTACCCCGGTGTCAGTGTAATGTGACTAGTTGAGGTGTCTTGTGTGATGTCTTCGGCGCGATAATTGAGAGATGTTAGCACTTTGTATACACATTTAATAATTCATCGTCGTCATATCACTGAAAAATTGTAAATAGTAATAGTATCACTCCACAGCGGTGGAAAATCTAGCTTTAAAATAGACATCTTATTTATTTATTTGTTTATTTGGCAGAGGTTTAACGTCGTAATCAAGGCCAGCATCTCAGACCTATCATCCTCCAACCAGTGATGTCAAAGGCTCGAATCCAGCTCTTGCTATAGCTTGGTTACGGTGGTGAGTTAGGAGGGTTGCTAGGCAGACCACCATCTGTGAAACGTTAGCACCTATAAAGTACATGTATGTGCAAGAAATTGACGCTCGAATATGGAGCATGCTCAAATTTTGCTTCCAGCACCGACTTCTGTAATAGAGTATGGATACGTGTGTCTAAATTCAGAACAGCTACAGACCAATTGGCTCGTCGATGTTCTTAAGATAGAAAACAATAAAACAGAATGCGGCCTTTGTTGTAATTTCCTCCAGATAACTATTGTGCAGATGAATAAAGCCTATGAAGCATTTGGGATAAGCCTAGCACGAGCATTGTGTTACTGGTGACGTAATGGCGCGTTCAGCTATTGTTAACACTGAAGATGACTCAATACGACGAAATGCGCTAACAGAAGGAAATTCCTTCAACGCGGCACAAGGGAGATAACTTTGTATGCACTCTTGTTCCTAGCACAATCATCGATCATACGTCAACTACCAATTTGAGTTTATCTGCTATACATGTATATCATCCAGATGCTTTCTTCAGTACGCGCGCCGTGCTAGAGTATATGCATACGAATAGTAAATGGTAAGATTCTTGACCGACAGACCATGTAGGCCTATGTATCAAGTCGACTTCTCACTTATCCCACTTGTATTCCAACTTTTTGGAGGTAGAATCTCACAATCTCAAGTTTTCTGGCAAGCGGTCCATATCAATTGAGAAATAAATAAATTTAGGTGACCCGACAGATTTGGTATACCTAACAATAACCACATTGAACGTTGTCGGTAAATAATAAGGACAATTTCCAACGTAAACAATCAAGAATTAAGAAAGTATATAATCAGGCCAAAGTCATGGAAAGAGGGATCACTGTGAGTTTAAGTCAGGCACATGACTCTCCGGCCGTGTGTGGGAAGGCCTGCCTGCAACCTGAGGATGGTTGTGTGTTTGATCAGAGCTGTGCCCGGTTTCCTCCCACCATGATGCTGGCCGCCGTGGTATAAGTGAAATATTCTTGAGTACGGCGTAAAACACCAATCAAATAAATAAGTAAATGTAAAAGAAACAGTGGACCGTTGTTAATGATGCTGAAACTTACAAGGAGTAATTTAGACGCTTACATTGTGAGTACGTTCTATCATTAATCAAAAATATGTGTCACATTTACGCTCGATTACACTTGTTTATGTATCCAACGTGGTAAATTTATTCTTTACGATGGATGTACAGCCTCTAGCCCCTGGTTAAGCGGAATTAAACACAGTCATGAAGCTGAGTGCAAGAGATTGCGGACGCTCGGTCCAGATTTACAACCAGTCATATATATATTCATATACCAGCCATCAACCAAACTGGATGTTCCAGGTCAATCATCAAAACCATCAAAGCACGAAGAGAGTATATAAAGCAGTCGACACTTTTCTAAATATGGACAGAGCGTCCAGAATCTTTGGCGCTCTGCTTCGTCATTGTGTCTAATTCCGCTTAACCCGGGCTAGGGGATGTATATTCATCGTGTTGAATTAGATTGCCACTTTGGTTATATGAACAGACGCAATCAAAGCGCAGCTGAGATACATATTTTCTTATCGATAACTGGTACTCTAACATGAAACACGATTTAAACATTGATTTCACCAGTCGCCAGGAACATACCTTGCGTCTTTCCAGCATCATTGAAAACTGTTGACTGCTTCTCTTTACATGATTCCGTAATGTTTTCGTACTTTATATACTCGCTTAGCTTTTGATGGTTTGTGTTATACGTCGTTTTGGGAACTGGCCTTACTATTATTGACCTGAAACCCCCTTATTGATTAGTTGGTATACGAATGTCTGTTTCGACATACACATTCAATGATGTTAGATATACGTATGGAATATTCTTCTCGAATGAATGAAATTAGTATGCAAAAAATGTACCAGTGGTAGTTTATAAGTTGTCGGTAATCAAAATAGTGATTAACATTACTGCAAGATCCAATTTTAAATAGTCTTGATGTACTGATCATAGTAGAGGTAAATAATCTCAGTCGTTGGACCTAGTAATTTCCCGTATGGATTTGAGTCGTTGGACCAAGTAATTTCCCGTATGGATTTGAGTCGTCGGACCAAGTAATTTCCGGTATGGATTTGAGTCGTCGGACCAAGTAATTTCCCGTATGGATTTGAGTCGTTGGACCAATTAATTTCCGGTATGGATTTGAGTCATTGGACCAAGTAATTTCCCGTATGGATTTGAGTCGTCGGACCAAGTAATTTCCGGTATGGATTTGAGTCGTCGGACCAAGTAATTTCCCGTATGGATTTGAGTCGTTGGACCAATTAATTTCCGGTATGGATTTGAGTCATTGGACCAAGTAATTTCCCGTATGGATTTGAGTCGTCGGACAAAGTAATTTCCGGCATGGATTTGAGTCGTCGGACCAAGTAATTTCCCATATGGATTTGAGTCCTCGGACCAAGTAATTTCCCGTATGGATTTGAGTCGTTGGACCAAGTAATTTCCCGTATGGATTTGAGTCGTTGAACCAAGCAATTTCCCGTATGGATTTGAGTCGTCGGACCAAGTAATTTCCCGTATGGATTTGAGTCGTTGGACCAAGCAATTTTCAGTATGGATCTCAGTGGTCTATTGAACCAAGTATTTTCAAATATGGATCTCAGTCGATGGACTAAGTAACTTCCCATAAGGATCTCTTGGCCGTGGGACTCAGCAATTTACCATATGGATCTCGGTCGTGGGACCAAGCAACTCCCCCGTACAAATAGAGCCTCATCGGGAACGGTCAGAGTATAATATCCTGGGAAAAAATGTTAAGTGAATGTAACTGAGCAAATGTCAGTTATCGTCTACACGTCGAAACAGACATTTCTTTTTCCAGCAGCCAACATGGTCATTGATGGCAAGGACGATTTGCAAAACAACACTTAATCCCTCATTACCTGTTTTGTATCGAATGGATTGTTCTTCACATGATTCAATATGAACTTCGGAAGTGGTTCAACATGAACATCGACTTGAGCTCGGCACCACTGTGTAGGTGGGTCAGTTTGTGAGACCAAGTTCATGGAATGATCATTTACCGGATGGAATTACAAGGTCAAACGTCTAGTTTTTATTTACCAAAAAACTGTTGCTTACATGATGACATTTGGGTTAAGGAATGGAAGATTTATAGCCGATCCAACCGGTAATTGTAATCCAGCTTACCTGACAAAAGTTACGTATGTCGAGGAGAGTTACTTTTTCTGCCGTCTTACAGGTGAAACTTGCAACCACCTTTGCAACCACATTTAAACTAAATCGATACGCATATAATCTGCATATTTTGTATCTGGGTTTGAAACTGTTTAAGCCTTATATATCAGCTTTTTAAAAACTTTGGAAGTATTTTTCCATTCTTTTGAAAACTATTTATACAATTGGTTGATAAAAATCTAGGCACCAACATTGGTTTTGTTGGGCAAGGGTTAATATGGTATTAAGTATACAACACATTACCTTGTACTTTAGTCCTCGACAGACACTATGCGTATTTACGGTTGTAACAGTAAGACTTACGTAAGGAGTTTCATTAATAGCTTTTTGGTGAAAAAAAGAGAGAGATTAGCATGCGATGTTATGAAATGCTGTATAAATGAGAACTTACTATGTGATACTGTAACACATACGGATGGGTGCACTCTTTCATGAAGCTGAAACCGGCCTTCTGTCGAAATTATAGCTAGGCCTTGACATGCTAAGTGTTGTTGTATACCACTTGTGTTCAAGCACAGGTGCACGGTTGTCGGTATTTACCACATGATTTCGTACACATGTGCAATTCCTGGACACCAAAGTCAGGACCAGACTGTAAAACAGAGCAAGTGGAAGTGAGCGGCCAGGTAAGGCACATTTGTCGATAACTATGAAGTAGAGATACCAACCTATGGCGCATTGCTTACTGTTTTATGGACGATAGTCTAACATTAAACACACAGTCACGCTCCACAAGTGTATGCTTCACGGTTTTTGATGACGTAATGAGAACATCTTGAGATCACCTGGATTTTACTTGAGAAATTATAAAAGAAAATGTTTCTAGAGGTGTAGATCATCTTCTATTCACCTAATGTCAGGTCTTGGTTACGTGCCAAGTTTTAGCCTACTTTCGTCAACAATACTTTTTGTGAAACTGCTGCGGGCTCTTATTTCAATATACACGGTGACGACGCCAAGTGTATAGTAAAGAAGGCCGCTATGTATACCTGCATACCTGCATGCATATAATAATAACATCAGCTTCTCTGTAGTTTACTATTTCTTACTAATACCGTATCTTGCGTGTTTATAGTTTATGGTGGCTTATGGCCAAATTGTGCTGTAAATTAGTGTCTGCATATTGTTTCAGAGAAAGATATCGTCACAGTCAAACTTAACCACATGTCTTCTGTTAAGAGCAAAGGCTTAAGATCGACTACGGTAACGGCCATTGTCATATTATTTCGTTTAAATTATGGTTACTGTAAGCATACTATGACCGTTATTAGTTTCAGGGCGGTCATATGTTCATTATGACTCTTGCTCGCTTTTACTGTAGATGCCAGCGAAGGGTTCATTTCATGCAAAATCAAATTCACACAGGCTAGTTTCACTGACAAATAAATTAGCATTAAAATCTCTTAAAAATATCTATCATAAACTAGGATTCTGTTGATGGACTAAGCATTCCCGTGGCCTGGTTCATTTACGCTGTTTTAAAGTAAATGGATTTTAAATTTGATGACAACACGGTGTTTGGAGTAATTCTAGGACCCTGACGCCTGATGTATTTGCAAGTAGGCTTAACATTGTTACATTCCTCTCTTTATCCTCAGTCTGATTAAGCCGTGGTGTAAGGGGGAATGTGTTTTACTACTGTTTAAGCATTTACATGAACAATTAGAAAAAAGCCCTGATTGAGGTAAATTGACCAGAGACCGTATTTCATCGGTTACGTGTGATCATTTTCCAGCTATCACACTCTCGCTGCTGCTCTGGTTTTACACTCTGTGGTGTAAATATTTTATTATAAATAATATTTTTCGCTGAAGGTAGTTACCTGGAAGTAGAGGTAAACAACAGTTACCAACCATGTTGAAAGGAATACTAAGGCTACTCCGAGAAAGGAGGAAGTCGTCATACTGATATTTCAGTATTTCGACATTAGTTTCATTGTCAAGAAAACACAAACAACACAAGGGATTATATACAGCCTGCATGTATATAAAAAGCACTTGCAGCTAAGCACCTCAACAAGAATAACTCTTTGCTGGCTTTTATGCCATGTCTAAGTATGTTTTTCCCTCTGCTTTAAAAACAATTCAAGCCTGCTACTTTCACAGCTAAACCAGGTCAAATAGCAAACTGCCTTATACAAGGTGGTATACCATTAAGTTTTATATTTTTGAGTTCAGCATAAATCACAAATCAAATAAATCACTAAGTTTTATTGCAGATATGTGGATGACCAACTTGTTTTGATAAAACTCAGACATTATAAAGAAAAGTTGATCCACTCCTTTGACGCGCAGTTATGATTTACAACGAAATATTTCGTAGATAACAATGATGTACATTTTCTTTCCATTAAACCCTGCTCACAAGGTACGTCTGTTTACAGAAAATCTACACACACCAGGCAATACAACCATGTCAGCAGTTTTTGACCATGGAAACTCAAGATTGCTGGCTGAAACTAGTCAGTGGAACAGTGGAGGAAAGGCATGCGTATGTAATTCAGTGCGTCAATTTCAGCACGTAATCCACGACTCTGTTTATCTTTAAATATTGAAAGATCCAAGTAAGAAGCAAGGAAAGATATAAAAAAAATATCTCAGTTACGCTTTTATTGCATCTTAAATAAACTCAGTGCTATAAACAGTGGTGGCATTAAAACTGCGCCATGTTTATACAAACACCAGGCCCGGGTTAATGGGAATAACATAGAATAAAAATGACAACACCATAGAGAGTAAAACCAGAGCACTGACGACAGGATTACAGTTGGCAAATGGTCACAGGCATTACGGGCCAAAACCACCACTTAAAGTTTTATTCTAACTGCTCGTGTATATACTTAAAAAGTAGGAACGTACACACCCCCTGTTGCAACATGGCCTATGCAGAATTAGAGAAATTTAATTTTATTAAGAATTTAAAAAACGGAAAGAATTGAACGGCGTGGTTATAAATTGCTATTAATGGCTGGTATGTTTGGCGACGTTTAAGAAACTTTGAATGCATGGCGTTGCTTGATGGTAAAACTTTTGCTTAGACATTTCAACGGCAATGATTTGTTTATTTATTCTTATTTATTTCATTGGTGTTTTACACCGTACTCAAGAATATTTGTCTTATATAACGGCGGCCAGCATTATGGTGGGAGGAAACTCGGCAGAGCCCTGGGGAAAGCCACGACCATCCGCAGGTTGTTGGCAGACATTCCCATGTATGGCCGGAGAGGAAGCCAACATCAGTGATTTATGATGTAGCAATTGAATCAACGATGTTAGTACATTCTGTAAAATATGCAACTAGGCGAGTTATGCACACACTATTACACAATATTGAAACTAAAGGCATCTGTTGTGTCATAGTTCCTATAACAATTATAGGACATATGGCACATGGGTTGAATATTTTCTACATGTAGTTGTGTCCATAGTTCTGCTAAACATCTGCTCATTGTGAACTTTTCATGGTGCACTTCTGAAACCCGTTGGAAAGAATCATGCGCACGTTGGGTGAAAAAAGTAATCTTAGAAAATGCAGGAGAAATAAGTATATTTTGTGAATGGAGTTACATTTGGGAATGGAGTTACATTTACCTTAAGCGTTTTCAGAATGTACTAAATCAAATGAACCAATAGACATGATTTACTATAAGTCATATACCATAACCACCCTTCTTCTAATGGTTTTGATGAACTTAATCGAATCGCTGTATTCAAATACCTGTACTGTTTACTTGGTTCATGACATTACTTCGCTCACACGGAGTAATCTCCCTTTGTCCGAACATTGGCGAAAATCCCATTTGGACATGTGGCGTAAGCCACTTAGCAGCTTCTAAATAGGAGATCCGATCACAAACGAGGTCGTCACGTGATGTTGCGAATCATAAGTTGTCAGTCGCTGGGTCCAAAGTACTGAAGGCTTAAGCCAATAATGTGACACGAACATGTACCTCCTATTATGTAGTCGTCGAGATGATCTATACTTCAGCTGGGGGAAATTTGCATTCAGGTGTATCGGGTTTGTATAATCACCGTATGATCCAACTGGTAAGGCGCACTCTGTTACATGTTGCAACATGAATAGTGAGCATTGGAATTTTTAAAGTATATTTACTGGTGGATTGATCGTTAATAGGAATGGGCCGTTAGTGCATTATCAAAGGCTGATTTATACATATAAAAAAACCGAGGGGATACACACTGAAGCTAAACCGTCAAGCGTTCAGAAACCTTCACTGTGGTTACATACACCTGTCTAAGTACTAAATGTGGACTTAAAACTTTTGAAGAAAAGTGTTAAAATGTATTATCGCAAAGAAGACGATTCAGGTGTTTTCAGGACAAGTTTGTGAGGGAAGACACGTGCACTCATCTCTGTCTCGCCGCCATGGTAATTCTTGAAATGTGACTTCTACTCGTGGAAGTCTACCAGAAACATCCCCTGCCCTAATTAATAGCAGGAGGATTATAATTGGGTTGTATTACTTTTTACGGTATACAAATGACGACATGGTGACTCCATTTACACCTCGTATTAAGGGCACAATATTTTATAGGTCGAATTCGTGTCTGATACAACAGGAGTATTTGTAAAAGCAACCTTGTCTTCACAAAGCCGTCTGGTCACTCAACTGGCGCTTTTTGTAAGTGTCATTTCAGTTTGTCTCTGTACGAACACATGTATGTATAAATATGACACTTTTCTTTGTGGTAAAATGTGTCAGACGTGCATGGGACTGAGCAACAAGGACGTTATGTGTTGGTATTGAGCCATATTTGGGTGGAGGGTAACAACTGGACACGTGTTGTTACTTAACCTACATGGTTGTCACGGTGTGTGTTAGGCGCCGGTTATTCATCGTGCTGAATCAGATAGTCGCACTGGATATAGGTTATAATCAATTGCAATCAAATGAGATACATATTTTATTTTATCGGCAACTTGCATACTAGCATGACACACGATTTGAGTTCTAATTTCATTCATTCGCCTAGAACATACCTTGCGTCTTTTCAACGTCATTCAAATCTGTTGACTGCCTCTCTTTGCATGATTCTGATCTAATTTCGTACTTTATATACTTTCTCAGGGTACGAGTTAAGTCATAATTCACGGTGTATCTTCTGGCTTAAAAGTTAGACTGGGCCCGTTTTCGCAAAAGTGCTTTGCTTAGCTGAGAAACATATGTGTTATCTAGAACTGAACTTATCAGTCAATCTTATAACGAGTTTCATCAATAGACATATAATGTCCGACGTAATTTACTACCGGTCTCCTCCTGCCAGCGCAGATTCAATAGACGAAGAGGCCAAAGTACATGTAAAGCCAGAGATGAATCTTGATACCAGTACATCATAATGACATTTTTAATAAATCAGTATAAACCAGAAAAATATAAAACAAACATCTTAATACTGGTCTCATTCTGGATAGACCAGACCATAGTGAAAATCAGAATTAATCTAAAGAATAACACTGGTTTGATTTAAAGTTGTACGTCTATATGAAGCAAACAGGTTTACTGAAAAAGAGTTTTAAAAATGTCATTGTCCTTATACAATATAAGTCATACTTAAAATGTTCAGTTGTTTATTTATTTATTTTATCACTGTGTTACCGTCATGCATGCTCACGACTTTTGCGATCAGTTGGAGAGAAAGCGGTCGTCCGCGATAAAGCACAGGATTTCGCAGCAAGTTATACTAAGGTACTTTCAGATGTGTAACAAACAAATTTTGACGCCAGTTTGGTGGCAGACAAATTGATTTTCAACGAAGACTTCAGAAACTCCTCCAAAGGAGCCATCGACCGCTTATATTGTCACGTATGTTCCGCAAAACCGCTAGAGCGGGAGAGTATAAACATTTCCTAACCAAGCCTGGTATTGAACCCGCAGTTGTGTTTCAGTGGATGGCAGTCCTATGTACACCTTACACGTCCCGAGGCTCGTACGTCTCACGCACTACTGCATCTCCAAACGCGAACTGTAGCTCTTAACTTTAATGTCGTCAATAACTACGATCACTCATTTAACAGCCGTTAACTCTATTAAAAGATAAAATAAATGGATAATTAAGAAAATACCAGAAAAAAGTTTAAATACCAGAAGCTTACCTTGCTGACGTTTAGTGCAGAGTAATAATTATATAGCACATTTACTTAACTACAGTATTATCATTTAGGTCATCATAGCAACGCATAGAATAAATTTGAACTATGGTAGGATTGTTCATAACAGAAACAGGTTAACTTTATTCTTATATTTATGACCACACGGCTGAAAGAGAGTGCAGCTGTTCTACCCCAGTGTAGCCTATTGCCAACAGGTCCGGACAACTGGTGACTAGCTGTAAGACATTAGCGGATCGTGGGCGTCAGTGAAGAGTGTGAAATCCATGAAGGTTCAATACAGCCCACAATGTGTGTACAGCCAAGCTGAACTTGTACAGTGTGACGTATCAGTGCTGGGAGCCTATACTATGAACTTCTGCTTGTACACCTTAGTCGTTTATTAAGTCCGCTTATTCAAACCTCTGGTCTTTATATACAATATGATTCACTCGAGAAGTAAGCTTAATTTTGGCAGGCCGCCCTCACGTGCTCTAGTCCTACCGGTCCGTCGATCGATGTGCCTTCGCATTGGTCGCTAGCGGGTCGCGCCCCGGCCCGTCGCCATGGGAATTTGTCGCATTGCGCATAGTTAATCACGGTTCTTTTTACGACACGGGGGACTTTTTACTTGAGGAATGTTGGCGGTTAGGGAGCTGTAATTATTTCAACGTATTGCCTACAAGTGAAGATATATACCGTGCTTTGGTATCACGTGATTTGTTCATACATATTAACAGACGTACCTGTGATAAGCAAGTTTCGCGTCAGTCTTAAATGAGTTAATTAGCCACGCTCGCTTCTAATGTGATCGAGGCTGACTGTATGTTTTGACAACCGTGTTTTAGTCATCTCGTACGTGTATCTGTATAATGATAGAGCACCACAAGTCTGTCCTGGTTTATCATTTGTTATAGACTTAGTAAACATTTAAGCACTTATAAGCCATGTGATCATTATTTTCTGAGGGCGAATAAATCCTTCTGTTTTTAATTTAAGGCTGCTCAGATTCTTTATAATTTAGTGAACATTCATATACAGATCTTTGCCAGATTTACCTTTTGTTGAAGACTGATTTAGAAATCATCCTTAATTTTTTTGAGTGAGTGAGTGCTTGGGGTTTAACGTCGTACTCAACAATTTTTCAGTCATATGACGACGAAGGAATCATTAGGGTGCATGTACGTATAATGTGCCTCCTTGTTGCAGGACGGATTTCCACCGCTCTTTTATTTAGTGCTGCTTCACTGAGACGACTTACCGAAGGCAAGTAAGACGCCTCGCCCGAGCCATTATACTGATACGGGTCAACCAGTCGTTGCACTATCCCCTTCATGCTGAACGCCAAGCGAGGAAGTTACAACTTCCTCTTTTAAAGTCTTAGGTGTGACTCGATCAAGGATTGATCCTGGATCTACCGGTCCCGAAGCGGACGCTCTACCAACTGTGCTATCCGGGGCGGTATTAATTTTTTTTGAATATGTTTTAACAAAATGAACTACCATATACATGATGGACCCAGTTCAATATCAAAGGGTGTTTCAGTTGCGCAGACAGATTATCTGTTCTACGACATATAGGCCCGAATTTACTGAACAGAGTTCGGAAAATTTCGGGAAATGTCAGCTTGTAATTACGTTTGGCATGAAAGAACTAAATTTGATAAATCTAGTCTGACTAGTCTGAGGTGTAGTTTAGGAATGTGATAATGACAGTGATATAAAGCCAAGCCAGGTACATCCATTAGTTCAATGATGTTAAACTAGAGACCTCTTTATGGCAATACACCGTTCGGCAATAGCCGTGTGAATAAAATCTGCATGATACTTACTCTTTCATGTCAAACATCAACGCACACAAACCAACAAATGGACAGTTCAGAGGATGCTTGCATATAAACTGATAACCAGCTTTCAGAGGTAGCATATATTTACCTCTCGTTTTGGGAGCCTTCCATATTTATCTCCCCTTTCCCAGGTGGTAATCTGAGCTTTGTGTGGCGAACTACACACCTCGTAGATATTTTCGTGAACCTGAGATCATTCAGCTGTGCTCTAAAATCCTTGACTAAAATCTACAATTTCCATCAGTGACATGAACAGCACACATCATGATAGGTTTGGTCAAAACTGGGATAAACAAATTTGAGTTCGGTTACAGCTGGTGCGGATGTGTCTTTGTTCGGTATTGGGGAAGCCTTTCCCTTCCGTGTGGACACCTTTCACACCTTGTTTGCTGCATTAAGTAGCTGTTGACCCACCGGATAGTATTATTTGGTAATAACATCTTCGCGTGAAATCACGCTAACATATATGTTTCCAGATTTATCCTCAGGAGTTCGAATGTGATCGATGAAGTATTACGCCAAACAATATAGACACAACGCATAAGTTAGTAAGTCGAAAGTAGTGAGCGCATTTAAGACAAGAAGGTAAGTTCTGATGGATTTTGTATTTACGGAGAAACTAGCGTTGTGGCATTAGTCAAATGCTTTCACTAGGGTATATGCAAGAAGGGTTAACACAGAGAAACAAAAGTTGGTCAAAATCAGTCCACAGTATATTTTTACCCAATAAAAATTCTCTAGTGATCCAGACATTGTAACGAGCTGATATCCTATTCAGTCACAAAGCACAATCTTAGAAATTGCGCTGTCCTAAGATTTCTAGTGTTATACACCTATGGCTGACTGATATACATGCATTTATTCATTTGATTGGAGTTTTACGCCGTATTCAAGAATATTCCACTCATACGACGACGACCAACATTATGGTGGGAAGAAACCGGTATACTGATATGTTTGTTACGGCGGCTGATATCCGAGTCGATCTTGACTGATTAAGAATTTTCGGGGTGTTCTAGACTTCAGCTCTGGACCTCTTTTCTGAATGATATCCTACGAATGATCTAGATTGTCGGGATGTCTTACCCTGTCTTCGTCTCTGAACCTCCTAACTCACCGATATCGCATGAGTTTGAGGATGACTACGACTGATCTAGATCGTCAAGATGTCCTACACCGTCTTCAACTCTGAACCTCCCTAACGCATCGATGCGGTGTGAGTTAAAGGATTTTTTTTTTTTTTTGATTTGTGTTTTACGCCGTACTCAAGAATATTGCTGCATACACATGTGTCCGCTGTAGGGTTTTTCTGGTCATTGCATTGCATATCATTCCATTTGTCCCAGAAGCTCTGAATTAGAAAAGGAATATTTTAGACATAATCTGTGCTGTTATATTGTTGTCCTGCGTATAATGCCAAGTGTGCTGTGGTGATCTCTGCCACACCACCACTCCATTATAAATGTGCTGTATCATGTACATATACACGTGTATAATGCCAAGTGTGCTGTGGTGATCTCTGCCACACCACCATTCCATTATAAATGTACTGTATCATGTACATATACACGTGTAGAATAGGCATTTCCAAAATATATCTTATTGTCTGTAAGGGGTAGTTTGGATTTAGTCACCCTCTCTGCCTATATGTAGTAGTTTTAGGGGTGGTTTGTAGATTTACAGAATCTGGTAGAAAGGTGTGATGGTTTCTGTCGGGTATGCCATACATCTAACAGTCTTAATAAGTATAAGTATCTTATTATCAGTATCAGATAAGTAAGTTGTTGATGGTTTGTGTATATACATTCTATGTCATGTTCAATTTCCAAAGAAAGAGTTCAGTTCAATATTACCACCTGTCTCTATGTTTTTTTTTTTTTTTTTGATTGGTGTTTTACGCCGTACTCAAGAATATTTCCCTTATACGACGGCGGTCAGCATTATGGTGGGTGGAAGCCGGGCACAGCCCGGGGGAAACCCACGACCATCCGCAGGTTTCTGGCAGACCTTCCCACTTACGGCCGGAGAGGAAGCCAGCATGAGCTGGACTTGAACTCAACCGCATTGGTGAGAGGCTCCTGGGTCATTACGCTGCGCTAGGGCGCTAACCGACTGAGCCACAGAGGCCCCCATGAGTTAAAGGATGACGTCGACTCATCTAGATTGTCACGATGTCCTACACTGTCCAGCTCCGAACCTCACTAAGGCATCGATATCCTTGAAGCTTGAGGATGACTACAACTGATTTAGATTGTCACGCTTTCCTAGACTATCATTTCCTAGGAATTAAATGCTAAGGCCGCTACAGCGGCTGATATCGTAGTCAGCCAAGGCTGATATCGTAGTCAGGAAGACTTATATAATAGACAGTCATGACGACTGATCTAGTCACCAGAATGTTTTATACCAATACACTAAACCTCCGTAATGATTTCTGTGCCTGCCTGGCTACCAGGAATGGTGTGTCAAGGTCATTTCCCAGATCCATCTGTGGAACGTGTAGAGCTTCTCTCCGACAGAGTGACCTTAACGGACGCCCATGTCCTTTTGTTAACACAGTAAGCGAGAAAGATAAAGACACCGTGGCAACCAGTAAGTATAACAAATACATACCACAATACCAAGGAATTCAAGATGGCTGCCAGAATTCCAAATGCCCACGAAAACCCCAAAAGCGCCGATAACTTGACGTAGATTAACACATAGTTGATGTTGGGGATGTCTGAGTCAGTTTCTATTTGCTGTCGACAGCCTACTGTTAGAAATGTACGCGCGAAGCAAACGGCGTTAAACAGCAGCATAATACAGAGCGGTGCTGCGAAAAAAGCACCGATGGCCCAGGCATCGTTCAAAAAGCAAATCGTTCTGCCGTATCCCACATGTTCTCCGTCCGTGGTAATGAGGTAATATGCAATGCACACGATGACTGGAATCAAGGCCGTGAGATCACATACCAACAAGTATTTCCAAACGAGTTTCTGGTTCTTACTACTGTTGGACGCCATTGACGGGAAGCTGGCGAAGACTTTATGCATCTGGTAAGCTAAAGCCATCATCCATGTAAAGGTTGTGATCCAGAAATAATGAATGAGAACCGCGAATACCTGACATAGAATTCTGATCTCCACTCTATTAGATAATGACAAGAATACCAGTTGAGCACAAAAGAGATGAAACACCAACGCCATAATATTCCTCCCTGGAGCCGTTCTCAGTTTTGGTGCCAGACAGAACACAACGAACGTGCCGAAAAGGGATACAAGGGAAAGAATAATGCTGATGAGAGAGATGACTGACAAGGTTTTGTCAAAGAGATCAGCATCCTGACTCCGAAACAAGAACTCTTCTAAAGCACCAAGGATGTCCACAAGGACATCGGAGCAAATCCTCAAAGTACCATTACACAGCAACACGCGTGATCTGTCCAGGTGTATCTGATTGCCGTCTAATAATACTGTGCTCGTTTTCGGGTCGTAACTAAAATTAGCTGACGACAGATCGTACTCTAAGAATGAGCAGTTCAGCTCTATGGTGGCAAAGGACATTGACGTGTCCAGTGTTTCGATGTCAAAGTGTTCTTCATGTAACTGGCGGTTTACGCTTTCATAGCCTATCTCCGAATATGAATCAGCAGGGCATTTGATTCGTGAAGAGAAGACGGTTGTGTTAGTATTGGTGGCAAGGTCGTAATAACTCCACGAGAATGTTAGAAATTTGACAACCCGGTGTTCCACATCGGTGACTTGTGTACTGGACTTGGATATAAACTTTGCTGTAACCCACACAAGTTCCACGTATGAATTGTTCGTCTTACTTTCAAAGAACTCTAAAGCGAAGCCTATGTACAGAAAAGGTCCATATTCGTTAAAAAATCGCTTAAAGTTTGCTGTGTATTCTGTGATGAATTTGGAGGCGTTAACCAAAGTGGAATTTTCCAGACGAATTTGTTGATGATAGGCGAAACCTAGGCCTGCGGTTGACAAAAAGGGCACTCGACAGTCTCCTTGGTCGAGCACACGCCTGGCGGGACACTTCAGTTCTTGACAAGCCACCTGTCAACAAAACACATCAGACTGTACTTAAAAGTACAGAACAGCACAAGTAGTAAGTAGAAAGCAAACAAGCCGATGTAGAAGACCTATGAAAATGTCACAATGCCATCTAGATCTGTATCTGCTTCCGGCTGACCCAGGTTTAGGAACTCTATAGCCAAGACTATTTTTAAATGAGCAGTCATATTAGAGCCTGAATGAGATAATCTATCATGTCTTTCTTTTGATTTATAATAAGAAAAGGTGAATAATGAATTAGATTGTCGTTATGCTAGCTGAAGGCTAAAGGCTTCAAGTTAGCACCAGTATAAAGAGATCATGTGTATATGCCTACTGGTTACCAGCTGCATCATTTCTTAGATATTGATCATCACGTAAGTTTCAAAATAAATTAAAATCACAACATTCGTTAAAGTTTTAATCATGTGGTGGACGTGTGCAAATCTGAGATCTACAAAGATATTAGACTTAGATTCGCTGACACTTACGGAAAATGGGTCGTATATATAACCAGCTCGACACTGCAACCGATTTTCTGTCACCGGGGAAACGTCATTTTCTGGCGGATTGAAGAAGAGAAGAACTGATACTGAAGGAGGAAATTCAGGAGATACTCGGGCGCAGATGTCAGGCACTTCCAGCGTGGCGCCGTTACAAATGGCGCAGAACACATTTCTGTATGACACACCTGTACTGGATGTGCCATAATGGTCTACTGTATGCTGATACATGCCACAGAATAATTCCGCCATCGGATTTAGGTTTTTTATCCATCTGCCAGTTACATTGCACTTGTCGATCCAAAAAGGGTAACACACCCGTAGCTCTAGACCGACAGGGGGCACTGACTGCAGCTCAGCGGCACACGTCTTGTCGGTCATTACCAGGCGCCAAAGTTCCTCCCTGGTTCGTACCATCCCTAAATCAGCCTCGATACGACAGCTCACGTTCTGTGACCAGATCTGAAAGTGTTTGATGCCGTGACATCTCGCACAGAACTCGTTAACGTACGTTATTTGGGTGGCCATGTCGGAAACTGGCGTGGCCTCGGCGAACCGTGTGATGTCTGGGTACTCACATTTTGTCACTATAAACTCGTTCAGATTTGGACTTTCTGGACATTTGGAAACCATAAAGATGTGTTGATGGTCACCCCACCGTACGGCATCACCGTCCTTCCCAAAACACGTGACAAACTTTGGCTTTTCCGTGGGCACGTTGGGGGAATACTCAAAGAGTTTTCCAGGACAGCAGTCTCCGTAAAAGTGACACATATCGTCACAATGGCAGGGTGAACACTCAAACGAGCACAACGGTTTGTTTTCAACAGCTTTGTCTTCATAGCAAGTGATTCGTAACCCACAAACCCGATCAGTGACCGATGAACTGATGAGTTTGTTAGTCAGACTTCCATTGGAGTATATTTGGATACCAAATAAATCATGAACTGACTCCGAAATGACGACCGGAAGAAACTGCGTGTTGTTATCCTCGGACGCAATGGGCTGAGTTGACTGAAGCCCTGTCAACGTTGTACTACTGGAAGACTGGGGTCTTCCGTTGTTCTGCTCTAAAGCCTTCTTGGATGGAAGCAAACAGAGGAAGAAAACTACTATTAGCTGAATTATCCTCAGTGTTGACGAACGTGTTCTTGTGTAGCGCTTTATCTCCATCATTTTCACCAGAGAAGATGTGTGGTGTCATCTGTAGAGCACGACAAACAATTGGCCAACAAGTCTGTACTGATACAAGCTAGGAAATTTAATGTAGGTTAATGCTTAGAGTTTTCTTAATGTTCACTCACGTGCGACAATAAAACAAGAAGACTTTGTAATGTATTCAGTGACTGACATACACTTCAAGCGAAACCACCAGTGTAATTACATCCTGGTCTTCTCAACTACACAAGAAATTACTAGACCGGTACACTGGTTATATCTATATGATTAATAAATATTGTTCTCTTTTCTGGTAATATGAGGACAAAACAAAAATACAACTGAACGCAGTTTACGACTTCCAAGTGGCCTGCACACGACCATGTAATAGTCGTTGTTGTAGATTTATAGGGAATTTAGGTGATTCTATAGCTAGCTCTGAGATTGGTTGACCATGTTCCCAGCTTAGATTCCACATCAACACGTCTAAATTGTTGCCTTCACTAACCGAGAAGGTGGGTCGCTTGCGCTGTTCTCAGTTGCCAAAGCTCTACGCGTTTCCCATGATCTTAGTAATTCTGAATTCATATCACCCCATTATGATTGAATAGCGAAGACCGTAACGTCGAAATTAACACGGATGTAACCGATGCATCCGCTCGGACAGCATCGGAACTTTGCAAACTGCCATTTTCGAACAATATTTAAACAGTTAAAGTTATGACTCCCAAAGAAGTAAATCGCCGTTTGAATGGCGTAATGATCTGGTAATGGTTTTTTCCATACGTTCCACGAGCTTATCTTTTTCCGGACAATGCCGAGTTTGGCTTGCTGTCGTTGCACTAGGTACATTTGTCATGCTGATCCTTAGATGTTATATGTTTTGAACTTATTTCATGTGGAACACCATTTTCGACCGAAAGCTAGACTACATGTAAATCTTTAATATAAGTGTTTCATAAATTGTACTGTAGTTGTTTTTGTTGCAAGCGAGAAAAAATTGGAGAACTCTAATTAAATATTATTAAGTTCCTTACAGAAATACGGAAGGGCAAAGTTAAAAGTTGTCAAGATAGTGTAAACAAATTTTCAATTGACCGATAGACTGATAAAATAGTAGGGTCTATATACACCTAGGTGTTTTATACATGAACAAGTAAAGTAGCCAAGGATTGGATTTTTGTTTTAAGGCTCCTGCGAAACACCACATTGTGGTGTATTGAAGTGTAGACAACCTAGTTACAGCTCGGGTCTGCCAAAGTTGATATGACGTATTACTCAATACAGCAAGACTTTAAACACATTTTACTTCAGAAATTCAACATAGCAAAAATGGACTAAACTGAACAGTAGTTGATCTACCTGCTGACCAATTTTCAAATTCACAGCAGGAATGGTTTTCGGTAACGTGACCTTCAAAATGAGAAAAATCGCACTTTCGAGTTTCCGGAAAAGAAAAAAGCAGTTGAAAGAAAATTAAAACTAGATTTGTGTTCAGCAAGCCAAACCATATCTAACTGCATGTATGTAGTTGTAGGCTATAAAAGTTTTCATTGGAATTCAACGCCCTTTCCAATCTGTAAATGTCTAGCTAATGCTGTAATATGAAAGTAATAGAAAGTAATATGGAAAGGTATGGTGAAAGCAAAAAGTTTTCTCCTTTTCAGGTGAAGGTCAGCAGTGTGTGACATGTGAATACTTCAGCATGAATGCCCATTTGTTCTTCTTCTGTGAACTGACCGTGTCATCTGTTTGATCATGCGTGATGAGATGTTTATTTATACTCAACGAACCGAAGATTTCCCCTTTAGGCCTACACTGCCTTTCAGGTTGAGGTACACATTTATTCTCTGGATACAGCTGAGTAGTTTCCTCTCGCTATGGATGAAAAACATTGTGCCAGTGTAACGTTAGGCCATAATCATTTATTATAAACAGTTGGTCTTTACTGAGATGGACAAGTGAAATTTTGTTAAAACTGTTTGGTAAAAATATTTTATTAAAAATTCTTTGCGGGCAGTGTTTTTTTTTTGTCGTTCTAGCAGGAAGCTTCCAGATTGCAAATTCTTTTGAATTTGTTCTTCTAGATCACTTCTAGGTCACTGTTGTGGTCATCTGTTACATGATGAGAGGAAAACCAGCGGGGAGGGGGGAGGCCGAACTTACAAGTCGTGGATAACCAGCCGTTAAACTGCTGGCAGCTCTAGTTTGCTTTCAGAACGGAGGTTTCCTTGTTACTTTTGTTATACCTCATTGTGAAGACAAATAGTTACTCAACAGTTAAGAAAAAGTGTAACACAGAAAACAAATGTGGGCGTCCTCTCTGACATTTATAACACCTGGATTCGTCTCACAGAGCGCGCATGGCGTTACATGCACATATCTTCCATGGCGACCAGTACTGAACGTTTTACTTTGACGTACCATTCACGTGATCGAAGCGTCACGCTACAGGCGCAGCACGGGAATCAATACATATAAACAAATTACAACCATTACATAGAAAGAAATTCTGAACTCACAAGTAACGATGAATTTACTGCTAGCACGAGGCAATCTTGATTCATGTAATGATCTATATTTATTAAGGTCTATTTCCAAACGGTGAATAAGGTAATATCAAATGTCTATCCTCTGAACATGGGGGTGTGGAAATTAAGGGTGTGTTAGGAAACCCTGTTCCAAATTTCGTTATTGTGGTTTATATAACGATAAAATCATCAAAGTCTATCAATCGTTTATCGGTATCAACCCTTCACAACGATAATCTAACTCATCGCTGTAATGATGAATAAAACAAGAAACAGGTAGGTCCAGTGTACACAAAGGAATATTTAATGAGAACAAATGAGTGCCTAAACTTATACCGTATAATTCCGATTTTCAGCCTTGATTCCTTGTTGCCATTGTTTCCATTTTCTACCCGCCACGATTGAATACGCGCAACACAAGTGATGGGACACGGTTCACGGTTACACTAAAAATGCCACCCCAGCTGCCTGGCTCCTGGAGACTTGAGAAGAGAAGAATTGAAGATTGTTATATCACAGGGCATAAATCGTGACCCTCAAAATCAGCTTATCTAGGGACTCAAGTTTAGATCACGATGGGTTGCATGATGTTCGACTTGAACGTGAAGTGCTTCGCTCTGACAAAGTGGTTTTAACTGAAGCCCATGTCCTTTCGTTAACACAGTAAGTGAGGAAAATAAAGACACCTTGACAACCAGTCAGTATGACAAATACATACCACAATACCAAGGAATTCAAGATGGCTGCCAGAATTCCAAATGCCCACGAAAACCCGAAAAGAACTGATAATTTGACGTAAATAAAAACATAGTTGATATTCGACGTGACTGAGTCACTTTCTACTTGCTGTCGACAGCCTACTGTTAGAAATGTACGCGCGAAGCACACGGCGTTAAACAACAGCATAATACAGAGCGGTGCTGCGAAAAAAGCACCAATGGCCCAGGCATCGTTCAAAAAGCAAATCGTTCTGCCGTATCCCACATGTTCTCCGTCCGTGGTAATGAGGTAATATGCAATGCACACGATGACTGGAATCAAGGCCGTGAGATCACATACCAACAAGTATTTCCAAACGAGTTTCTGGTTCATACTACAGTTGGAGGACAGAGAAGGGAAATTAGCGAAGACTTTATGCATCTGGTAAGCTAAAGCCATCATCCATGTAAAGGTTGTGATCCAGAAATAATGGATGAGAACCCCGAATACTTGACACAGAATTCTGATCTCCACTCTGTTAGATAATGACAAGAATACCAGTTGAGCACAAAACAAATGGAATAGCAATGCCATGGTATTTTTACCGGGGGCTGTCCTCAGTTTAGCTACCAGGGAAAACACCACAAACGTGGCAACAAGCGACACAAGTGACAGTATTATGCAGACAAGAGAGACGATTGACAAAATTCTGTCATATCTCGGGCGGTGCACAGTACGTTGATCCAAAGCACCACTGATATTCCTGAGAACGTCAGAGCAAATAATCAAAGTCTCGTTACACAGTGATATGCGGGATCTGTTGAGATATATCTTATTTTCTTCTACCCATGCCGTGCTTGTGGCCGGGTTGTAGGTAAAATTCGTCAAGGACATGTCATATTGTAAATATGGACAATCTAGTTGTAACGTAGTAAAGGGAATCGACGACGACAGTTTAATGTTTGAGTCGTTTTCTCGGTATGTTTTTGTTCGGACAATGCGACGGCCTTTTGTTTTCGCCATGTCCACCGCACATGTGACGTGAGAAGACAACAACGTCGTGTTAGTATTGTTGCCGTCATCGTAGTAAGTCCAAGACATCGACAGAAAGTCCTCTATCTGATGCTCCATATCCATCACCGACGTGTTCGACTGGGAGACAAACTTTCCCTCCACACGTATAAAGTCGAACGTTGAATTGTTCGACTCAAGTCCAAGGAAGGCCATAATAAATTCTAAAGAAAGAATTGGCATCTGGTCTTCGAAGAATTGCTTGAATACTGCGGTATATTCTGTCACGAAGTTAAAAACGTCTGTCAGAGTGGCATTTAGTGTACGGAGTTCTTGGTGATAGGAGAAGCCGAGACCAGCTGTGGACAAGTAAGGTACTCGGCAACTTCCCTGGTCGAGAACACGTCTTGGGGGGCAGCTCATCTCCCGACAAGCAACCTATATAAAACACACATCACATCAGGGTAAGATGGAAATTCTCTAAGTCAAAACAACAATGTAATCTGAGAAGCAGAAACTTCCCTGCCCATATTCATTTGACTCTTCATCGCCATATGATTGAATTATTGCTAATTACCCCAAGCATACCTACATTTGGCTGCCAACTGGGCGTTGTTGTTTTTTGTTTTTTTGTCTTTAGGTCAGGTGTATATCGCATGATGTTCGCTATGTGCTATGCTGTGTTTGGTTGACATCGGACATATGTTGCTAATATATGCATGGGTTGTGGTCAGAACACCAGTTGTAGGTCACAGGCTAGACATTCTATGGTAATTTTATAAGACGAAGCCTTTGTGGTTTTGAATGGTGAACGGAACTACAAGGAGAGTGGGCCTCGTACAATGTCCTGTATAGTCTACGTCACCAAACAGAGCATAGTGTACGTAATCCTGGATTGGATTCGATTGACTAGGAGCATAACGGTATACTGATGTACACTATTTCACTTATATTACATCAACCCTTGCCAAGAAGGTGGGGCGGGTAGGCTGAACAAGCGGTGAGGTTTAGCTCGCCTTTGGGGGACAGCTGAGTAATCTACCCCACAGATTTTCACTCACAGATCTTAATTAATACGCATGTCTTGTAGGTAGAAGGCAAGTGACCACCAATGAAATACATTCAAAACTACATAAAAGGCCTGTGGAGCGCTTAATTCCGCCAGAGCAATGGAGGCAAGGTATGAGGAAATTAACAATTTCTACGTGGAAGATAAGTATGTTATGTGCTAAGGATGATGAAGTGTACATCAGGAAAATGATTAAGTCTACATTGGAGAACAATGTAAGTGGACATTAGAGAAGGGAATAAAATGTGTATCAGAAAGTAAAATTGCTCTGAAAGCTTAGTGGGACGTATGTGCAGTCTGTCTCAAATTACCATAGTGGTTTTATCCATTTTGAGTTCAGTAAAAGTAAAATAAAAACCTTTCCCCGATTCCAACATGGATAGGTGGTAACGGTTAACATTGACATTATTAGTGAATAAATTAAACATTTAAAAATAGCTAGATACACATTTAGATCGACTGATAAGTCCATGTCAAGGTGACTACTTACAGAAAATGGGTCGTATATGTGGTTCAGCTGACATTGTTGAGTACGGACTTTGCCTGACGTGGTAGTGGCTTTGGGTGGGTTAAACATGAGTAGGACGGAAGGTGGAGGAGGGAGGATGTCCTTGTGTCTCTGGCAAGGGATCCTCTCCAACCAAGCGCCGTTACAAATGGCGCAAAACACGTTTCTGTATGACACATAATTATTAGATGTACCGTAATAGTGAACTGTATGCTGATACATGCCACAGAGTACTTCCGCCACCGGATTTAGGTTTTTCACCCATCGTCCAGTTACATTGCACTTGTCAATCACAGAAGGATAACACACTCGAAGCTTTACACCGACAGGGGGGACTGATTGTAGTTTAGCAGCACACGTCTTGTCGGTCATTACCAGGCGCCAAAGTTCCTCCTTGGTTCGGGCCATTCCTAAGTCAGCCTCGATATGACAGCTCACATTCTGTGACCAGATCTGAAAGTGTTTGATGCCGTGACATCTCGCACAGAACTCGTTAACGTACGTTATTTGGGTGGCCATGTCGGAAACTGGCGTGGCCTCGGCGAACAGCGTAATATCCGGAAATTCACATTGGTCAACGACTGACTTCTCCAAATATGTGTTGTTCGGACATTTCGACACCATGAAAATATGAGATTCATTTCCCCATAACCTGTTGCTTTCTCCAGAGCAAGTTACAAAGTCTCGTTTTTCTGACGGTTTCTCCCTAGAATACTCAAAGAGTTTTGCAGGACAACAATCCCCGTAAAAATGACAGGTATCATCACATTTGCATCTGGAACACTCATACGAACACAAACCCTTAGTTACATTTTCGCCATCATTGGTACAAAAGATCTCAGAGCCGCAGATGTGTCTGGAAACAGCGGAAACTGCCAGCCGATTGGATAAGCTTTTGTTGACGTTGATTGTTAGGCCGAAAATACTTCCATCGCTGTCCTCTGACTGAAATAAGCAGACGGCACACCCGAGAACAAAAAACACGATAAGTTGTGAGAACGGTCGCTGCGCGATGAGAGCCATAGCGGTCTGCTAATCTCTCCTGTTTGATTCAAACCTAAGGCATATATTGTGTGATGACGGGCTTCATCTCACTCTGCCCTCACGAACACTGTGCTATAACTGCAATTTACCTAATGGACGGAGTGTTCATCAGTGAACTGTGACAAGCTGTCTAAACAAGCTGATAAAATCAGATGTCACTTACTGGCTGCGATATGTCGACTGGTCCGGTTGCAGGTGATGACACCAGGATTCAGTCACGGACATGTGGAAACCTAAACAGTCCCTCAAAGCATCCTGTTCGTGATAAATTAACTTGATTCACATGTACTTTTCATTCGTACATTGTTAACACGGTTCGTACATGTAAATATACCTCCTTCGCCCATAAGTTGTTCATATAGCAATTTCGTCAGTAATTATTTCTTCCGTGAAATCTTGCTTGTGCTCTGTTATAACAATAAATTTTTATTGTTAACCCAAAGAGCACGTGACTTCTCTGTATGTATTTGTTTACCCAGATATATGAGCCCTGGGCTAACTGTTCACACACAAAACACAGCTAATGTAATAGTTGGACAGATTATATTGTTGGCGTGCTCACTCATGCGGGTAGCTATAATTGGTTGAAAGACGGATTATGGAAAATGCAAAAGAGAGGTTAATAATGCTGTCTCTTAACGTTAAAACAGCGGTTCAGCTAAGTGCTTAGAGCATTTAAGCATATTGTAGTGAGAAATCCGTTGTATATTTTGGCGACGAATCCGCATTTCTGGCACTCTGTGCTTATTCTTAATGCTGTAACTCCCGAATTTGCCAGTTTTTCATCCAGAAGTACCGAATTGTGCCAAGACATCCTGAAGTAATAACTTATAAGAGAGCGACAATCAGTATTAAACTCTGATTTAATGCTGACTTCAATCAGATGATTTTGAACAGGGAGCTAGCTTCGCTCCAATAGAACGGGCCATGCAACCTGACAAGAAGACTTTTAATTGACAGAAGGAGGTATGTTAACTGATAGATCAATCCATGTTTACTAATAGAACGGAATATGTTAACTGGTAGAACAAGTCGTGTCAACTGATAGAAGGGCGTGTGTTAACTGAAGGAACAAGCCTTGTTTAGTGATAGAAGGAGGTGTGTTAACTGATAGAGCAGCTCATGTCAACTGATAGAAGCGGGGTATGTTAACTGATAGAAAAAGCCGTGTCAGCTGATAGAAGGAGGTATGTTAACTGATAGAACAGGTCATGCTAAGTGAAAAAATCATGTTAACTGAAGGAGCAAGTCATTTTAACTGATAGAAGGGAGTATGTTAACTGATAGAACTAGCCATAGCAGGAGATATATTATCTGATAACAAGCTAGAACAAGCTAAGTTAATTGATAGAACCAGTCATGATGACTCACAGAACCAGTCATGTTGACTGACAGAACCATTCATGTTGACTGACGGAACGAGGAATTTTGAGTGTCAGAACGAGTCAAGTTTACTAACAGAACTAGTAATGTTGACTGACAGCACTAGTCATGTTGACTGACAGAACGAGCTATATTATCTGTTAGAGTCATGTTGACTGACGGAAAGAACCATGTTGACGGACAGAACGAGTCATGTTGACTGATAGAACTAGTAATGTTGACCGTTAGAGTTGGATCATTAAAATGCAGTGATTCATCCTTTGGCACAAGATCTTAAAACACGAAATGATTTCATTACTATCACATTTTATTTGTGTTTTCGTTTATTTAAGGGCTATCACAGTTTGTCTGGGAAATTTCGAATGATGCTGTTTTGCTAGGTGGTAAGAGTTATCACAGGTTTATACTGGAAATGTCGAATGACGCTGTACTGCTAGTTGGTGAGAGCTATCACAGGTTAAATGGGAAATGTGGAATGACGCTGTACTGCTAGCTTGTAAGGGCTAATACAGGTTAAATGGGAAATGTCGAATGATGCTGTACTGCTAGCAGAACTAGCTATGTTGACTGACAGAAAGAGCCACGTTGACGGACAGGACGAGTCATGTTGACTGATAGAACTAGTTATGTTGACTGACAAAAAGAACCATGTTGACTATATGGGAAATCTCAGACTTAATAATATATAATTATTGATGTCTGACAATTAGTTTGGGTTTCATGATTTAAAACTGCTTGTTTCCATTCCCAGCCAATGTGTAACATTCATCATGTACTGAGAGGTACAGCATTGAAAGGAAAAGAGGTCATTGTTGGTATAATGCAGTCGAAAAGCATAGACATACAGGAATATTTCCATTTTGAATTGTTGTCAACAACGCCAACTGTGTCAAGGAAGATGATTTCCCTCCCCTCGCCTACAGGTTAAATGTATACGATGTATAGAAAATTTTGACAGGTCATCCCGATTTAGGTGAATAATAGGCAAGCTCTAAGAAACCCTCTCTGTGGGAAATCAGTGCGATTTGGCCCATGTCTCACGAAGACAACTATATATTATACCGCAAAAAACCGGTTTACATTACTATAACAGTGACTCTATTTATCTCTGCTCTAAATCGGCTGCAAGTATTTAAGGAAGGCAGACTATATGTATTTTCCATGGAAATCAGTGATAGGCGATCTAGATTTTTCTGTGTACTTGACGTTGGGTAACTTTTTGTTCATTTCTGCTGGACATTAAGTTTCTCTGAACAGAGTGATAACCCCATACGGACCACCATTGTGATGGGTAAGTTTTGTTCATTTATGTGTAGGCTTTGGTAGTGTCACTCCCGGACTAATCATGACACAGCCAATCAATGTCTCCATGTGTATACAGCGACAGATGTTAAGCGTCCCAGTTTATATACCAGTGTCAGCGGTCTCACGCAGATTTCAAATCTATAACTGCGTCAACATCATTAATTATTAACGAGTTATTAACGGCGTTGTTTGTTTGCAGTTGACAAGGTACAAGGTACACTGACAGGTAAAGTCATAACTATCGTGAGTGTTTTTGTAAGTGATGGGTGGTAGCTATTGTAGGAATTGAGTGGCAGTTATTGTAGGTGATGAGTGGTAGTTATTGTAGGCCATGGAGGTAGTTATGGTTGGTGATGAGTGGTAGTTATTGTAGGTGATGAGTGGCAGTTATTGTAGGTGATGAGTGGTAGTTATTGTAGGCCATGAGGGGCAGTTATGGTTGGTGATGAGTGGTAGTTTTTGTAAGTGATGGGTGACAGTTGTTGTAGGTGAATGTCAGTTATTGTAAATGCTTACAGTAGGCGAACAGGGTTATTTATGCGTTTTTGTATCCCTCTGTAGGCGATGAGTGGTAGTTATTGTAGGCCATGAGGGGAAGTTATTGTAGATGATGAGTGGTAGTTATTGTAGGCCATGAGGGGTAGTTATTGTAGATGATGAGTGGTAGTTATTGTAGGCCATGAGGGATAGTTATGGTTGGTACTGAGTGGTAGTTATTGTATGTGATGAGTGGTAGTTATTGTAGGTCCTGATCGACTGGTAAATATTGTAGGTACTGGGTTTTTGTTGATGCTGCGCTAACTAGTAGCCAATTTCTTCTTTCAGCAGATTAACACGAAACAAAGAAAACTGGTTGTCGTCTTTATTCGTATTCAGTAACTTTCGAGTGACAGATTTAACGCCGAACTGATAATCGATTTCGTTAGATGACAAGTTTAACAGGCACTGAAAACTGTAGGCAACGCATAACGAACTTTGCAGTTACCTTAGTGTCAGACTGAGGCATATACTAGGTGTAAGTTGGGTTCCTGCAGTCCCATGTAAGTTCAATGCAGTCCCTGTGAGTTCAAGACCAGGTCTGACCGGCATCAACTCGGGTGGTGTACAGCAGCAACGTGCGGGTGGTCATAGGATTTCTGCGGGCTCTGTCTGGTTTCCTTCCATCATAATGCTGGCTACCGTAGTATAAGAAAAATATTCTTAACCACGGCGTAAAGCAACAATTGGGTAAATAAATAAATAAAGAATAAATCAAATTTCAGATTCCTACCACCAACCAGTACTGAAATATGAAGTCAAGATTAATAAAAGCGATCACTATATACACCATAACAAAGACCCTGTCCCAGCAAACTCCTATCCTTTTCCCCCCCAATTCCCATAGCTTCCATTCACATCTCAGCTAAACAGAAGTACTGACCTATCTGGGACTATTATGTAACAGATCCAGGGCCTGGCAATAAGAGTTTGTTGATTTCAACCGGCATCGCATCCGGCCAGGTGCCTCAAAAACTTACACGCGGTGTATGTCTGAGCCTGAAACTAAAGTGATTATAATAACTGTTCCCCACGTCGCTGCCTCGCTACCTCAGTTACCATGCTGCCTCTCTACGTCGCTGCCTCGCTACCTCGTTATCTTGCACTTTGCAAAGGTCGAGGCAGCATGCCTCGCATCGCTAATCCGCTGCCTCGCATCGCTACCTCGTAACCTCGCTTCGCTACAACGTTACCTCGCTACCTGGCCCAGTATTAGAAAGGTCGAGGTAGCAAGATGGCCTCTATCGGCTCCACAATTTAGAAACTATTTTTTCTGAAGTTAATGAATAAATTTATTTTCACTTACACAATGGCTGTCATTTTCTTGAGTAGAGGAAACCGGAGTGCTTGGTGTAAACCATCGGCCTTAGGTAAGTTACTGACGAACTTTCCCACATGTGACGTACAGATGTGCTCACCATATTGGTGGAAGACACGTGGACTTCAATGCACGTTAGACTGCATAAACCGTCGTACGAGCGTCGTTAATCGTTTACTGTCACGAAGGCCCCACAAGCAGTGAGAGCCGACGGGGGAATCAGCAAAGCCTCTGTGAAAGGGCGTGTTATAATGAACACATGACACAGGTAGAACCCTTTCATAATGTCAACGCTTAAACGGACGCTTTCGAAACTTGTGAATTGCTTCTAATTTGCGATTAGTCACACTTTCTGTAAAAGTTGTAAAAAGCATTCTATTTTAATAAGCGTGCATAATTTACGGTCTCTGTTAGGGTTAAAATGCGGACAGAGCTTGGTTCCGTGTTGCGCGTAACAACATAGCCCTCTATATGTGTTCATTTACAGGCTCAGACGGTTGCTGAACATGTAGGTAGCCTTAATCTGAACAGCATTACATGGAAAAACATCCACGACGAAGAGGACGGCACTGTGATCTCTGTTGCAGTCCGAAGGGACGGCATTTGGTGCAAGTGTAGCCATAGCAATGGTGAGTACATTTAAAAAGTACACAGTCTAAGACACTACAAGAAAGAAATCCGGGTATACATGTTCAACAACATATGCAACCACATTTCACGTGTTTAACAGATTATATATATATATATATATATATATATATATATATATATATATATATATATACACACATACACACACACACACATGTATACACATGCAGTTCACATGTAGTTATATATTAAGTTATATATTAAGCATACAACAGCATAGGTAGCTAGATAAACTCACCCGCAAGGAAGACGAAGTCAGTGTTTAAGGTAACCTAAATATACGGCGTGGTCTATTTCTGAGTCTTAAAATATGCTCTGATTCGTGTGCAAGAGAACGTCAACTGTGCAAGTGTGGAAATGGAGGACAAATGCAGTTTTTGAGTGTTGAGGAAGTCGCATCTCCCTTATCCGAGTAAAACGAAACTCCATAGGTTGCATTGTATCCTTCCGCACTAGGTATATTACGCTCGCGTTAAACTAACACAGAGATGTTCGCACATTTGTACTAATCTATCTTCCATCACACTGGTATATTTTAAGCAAGGCGTGATTTATTGAACTTCAGCTTTAGAAGATAAATGGATAGAAGAATCTAATTGCTCCAGATCTCCACCAGAAAACAACGCTGGGGATACAGGGGCAATCTTTGAAATTAAACACCATCTGGTTGAACTCTGAATATACATGCGCTCTTTTAGCAAATCTTTTCACTAACATATCTAAAAGTACCGGTATATACTCTGACCACAACGGTATTTACAAAAGTGTGCGGAATACATGCATGCTAAGCGTATTTCTTACCATCGTGCACATTGTGTGGGCTTACTTAGTGGTTACATGGAGAAAGAGGAGTATCGTTCAGATGAGAGGTTAAGTGAACCATAGGAAACCAGGTGGAGAAATTGTCTGTGAGTACTATCCGTAGTTTCTGTTCAACGTTTATTCAAAGGTGTATCACTGGTGTAGACCGGAGCAAAATGACCTTGAGATGAGGATTTCTTGTTTTCCTTTACAGCAGCCATAATGCGAACCAGTTGGTGGTAGTGTAACGTAAATTAGGCAGCTAACCTACGGTATACTTACACGCAAGGCGTAATTTTACTGATGAAAACAGCAGATTTTGGCAGGCAAACCCTCTCAACGTGCACGTGTTATGGCTGAGTTGGCGGCCCTTACTGACTCAGTGAAATAAATCGTCGCCCTCCACGCAAATCTGTCTTTTTCTGATTGAGCTGCGCTTAGGGGGTCAATCGTTCTAGCTTTCCCACCTTCCAAGCCGCTGTTATGTAAACTAAATATTCTTCATTCTATCGTTATTAAGCCTCCTGAATACACAAAGCAAATTCCACGATTATTGAAGAATGGTTTCATGCCAGCAGTTTGCACCTGAAACAAGATCTGCTTTGCTTAAAATGTTTTTTTTTGTTGTTGTTTTTTTCTTCGTTTTGCAGCGCGTTGAACCAAATTATCCAAGAATCAAAACAAATCTGGGATCAAGGCCAGTTTATATCATACCTCCGGAGAATTTTCTAGCGTTCATCCCCACACATAAAACATTTTATAGGGTTTGTCTGCCTGGCTCTTTCCACGTTTGGACAGAAACAGAACGGCCGCAAAGTCGCGCCCTTCATCACACGTGCATCAGCCTGGGATCCAAGGCTGCGATATGAATGATTTCATGACTACCAAATTGTCCAATTAACCGACTTCTTTATAATATGGAAGTGGCATACACACACAACCACTTTAAATGAACAGGATGGGTGTCGTGGACTATGGACGAGTGTAACAATAATAATCTGTTAGAATATGCTAGATATATTTAGCAAGTGCCCTTATATGTCAACATGGAGTGGGTGGCTTATCTGGATTGCTCTTGTTATTCCAGTTTTCAAATACATCCATTTATCTACAATCTACAAAAGTTAAATGCCACCCTATAAAGACAGCCAAACATGAATCCATATAACATAGTTAAAGGGTAAGGGGACATATTGTGAATTCCCGGTTGTTGTTTTTTAAGCCACTAAAAAGTTTGGCGTTTAATGTCAGAAAGCTTGGTTAAATGGTCTTCATATCTCTGATTTCTGTCTGCATTTGTGACACCCACACAGTACATGAACTAGCTAAAGCAGTTTGATGAAATGACGTGTTATCTTTTAAGCGTCACATACAGTGAAATGAGCGCCTGTTTTAATGGTAGTAAATGTCCTCATTTATTTAGTTGATTGATTGATTGTTTGATTGATTGTTATTTAAAGGATTTATCACTTATACAGTGGAGGTCAGATTTATACGTGAAGTGCTCGGGACCGACCAACTCAGCCCAGTGTGAGTTAAGTTATATTAGTAACAGGCAAATGGTCTTCGGAAAACTTCATGCTAGACCACACACGACAGAACAATCGACCAGATACGGCAAACGAGGTTGGTTGTTTGGTTTCGGATATTCGCGTGTGCCAGTTCCTCGATGGGGCTGATTTACACCAAAAGCACCTGTGCGTCAACGAAAGTCAACCGCTCAGCATCTTCATGAGCTAGAACCCAGACAAAGCACACGTCAACTCCTAGTGAAAACAAATTAAATATCAGTAAGAGTATTTCATATAGAATTGGTGACGCCGTCTGCCACACAAAATTCTTGACTGACTGGAGAGCACTAAGGGAATCAGAAAAAATCATCACTCTGAGAGGTTAAAAATTGACCAGAAACTGTTAGGAAAGGAGAACAGCTACGACTTGACAGGTAAATACGGGGAGAATATCAATCAGTCAAAGTGTCTGGAGTATCTCAATTCGGGTATAGAATAGGCCGCAGAAGATTTTCGAGAACCCGAAGAGTGGGATGCAGTTGTAAAGATTTTCCCATCCCAGGTAGAACTAGCACAATCATTAAAACACACGTTACTGAGGTTTAGCTGGTCAGATTTGTTAACTTTATCTCTAACATCCAGACACACCTGAGGAGTTATAAGCCCCCAAGAGGTGTTGGAATGATTACGTCCACTGCCACCGAGGCCCTAGAAACAGAAATATTGTACAACGATCCATGAAGGGTATATTGTAAATTTTGTAAAATTGACCTGTATTAATCGCCTTCAGAAGACTTTATTATCCTATATAAGATCAAATGGGAATTTCAATAATTGACCAATGCCTTTTTATATGAGACATATTCATAATACATACACAGTAGCAGCTGTTATACATTTCCTAATACTTAGTATAAACATTAAAATCCGGGATGCTACACATTGCACAGTTTGCTACATATCGCAGAGCTTGCAGAGCTCATTAATTTGTCATTTGCAAACATGACTGGCCTTTCGTCTTTATATCAAATCACGAAACTGTGTGAAGCTCACCATCGTTAGCAAAAGATCGAGTTTTTATAGAAGCACTCAAACAATAACGTTATCACAATTCTTTGTTTCACGTCATTTGATATAGTTCTTTAAAGACATTGTTATATGTTTGCCTGCTTGATTTTTAAACAAAAAATAGGCGTATTACCTCGGACGTAATAAAACATAAATCCATCATGTCTCCTCTTGAAGTTTATCCATGAAACCCATGTTCTGAAACAAATTATTTAATCTAGGTAAATGCCTTTTTCAAATCAGATGTATGAGTTCAAGGTTACACGATGTTTTAGATGACACAACACGCTTGAATGGCTACCCTACCTCTCGGAGGAGTCGAGGGGGGGGGGGGGGTCATGGTTGGTCTTTGTAACCGTACACTTGTACTTGAGACTACTATTGTCAGGTTGTTAACAGAATTCTAGTGTACATCTCATTGTTCACCTGACTCATGAATACGAAGCCCATTTATCTCTGTCGTGACAGAAGAGAGTTTGTCTGGTAGCTCTTGTGAAACATAAGGGCTCGTTCATCCAGTAGGCGCATGCGCTGAAATACTCATTACATCCAGTCTATACATCAATGAAAATCTGTCAGTCTGAACTCCGGTCAATCAGTTAATCAATCAATACACCATTCATTATGTTTAATTTTACTGTGCAGGTGGAGCATTTAACAGAAGAAGACATAGCAGGTGAGTGGACCATTTCATGTGGTTTTATATTAGCTGCTTTGAAAATTTAATGAAATCTTGAATCCATCATTTTTTCACTTCGCGTACAGTTTTATTTGCCTAGATTTCTCCTTAAACTACCGTATAGCCTGTTAGTGGCATTCGAAATTTTTAACATTTCTACTGATTTACAGTGATTCATAGGTTGTGCTGTTAAAAAATTATCATTATTAAAGAATTTAAACTAAATATGAAAACAAACTAACTCACAAAAAGAAAAAGCAACGTTGAAATTTTCTCCGCATAGAGAACCTTTCCACATGTGAGATAATCTTTGCACTGCGAAGAGAATTATTTGCACAGCAGAGAGAAAAAATTACCAGCTTTGGAAAGGTTTGGAAAGAGAAAACTGTCCAATAAGGAGAAAAGGTTTACACAACGGAGCGCAATTTTCTTCGCGGAGAGGTGGTCTAGGCTTACGGCGTGAAAAGTTTTTTTCGTGGAGAAAACGTTTACACTGTGGAGAAAACTGTTTTGCAGAGAAAACATTTCCATCCACGAAAAAGGTTTTATAACTTTTAAAGGTTACTCTGCAAGGAACAGTTTACACCACGGAAAAAAAGTTTACACGAGAGAGAGAAAAGGTTTACACCGCGGAGAAAAGATTTACACCGCAGAGAAAAGTTTTACAACGCAGAGAAAAGGTTTACAACGTTTTTGGATATACTTGTTTTATTACTGATGATAAGTTTGTTATAATAAAACTATAATTATAATAACTAATTATAATAAAATCATTGTAAATCAGTAGAAAATGTTTAAAAATTTTTTCGAATGGCCCTAACAGGCCACCATACAAACCTTTACAACTAGCTGATTATGTTTACCATGATTTTTATACGAATGATAGACTAAGCCTAGATATTAGAACCTAATTAAACCGAGATGAGAAAAAATGACACAGTTTAAGGTGATTGTAACTTAATAACCCTAATTTTGTGACCTTTCAAGATGTTCATACCGGATACGACCTGACATGGTCAACTTGAATTAAAAAAACAAACCCTATTTTAATTAATTCCGGTAGCATGATAGAAGAGGCTATTGGTGAATCAGTCGATGTTAAATAGCATAATAAGCATACATTGTCTTCAAGATCCGCCTCTCGCCATCGCGATCCTCCTATCAATAAGCTGCTCTCCGTCGACCCTAACATTGCTGTGTTTACGACTCCTCTGGCAATTCCGCAATTCCAGCACCACTGTCACAAACAAATTCACGTCTTCCATTGGATCCGGTTTAATGGATTTAAAAAACCAGAGTTCGTTAAGGCCATTCATGACTCAACAATAGAAGATTCGTTAAACTAAAGATCCGGCATCCTAATTGCCCGTGTTTAAGTAAACTTAAATAAAACTTAACTCAATAAACATGTTTAATTTTGTCGAACAGTTTTTGAAGTTTTATTTGACAGCGTCAAACGGAAAGGTAAAGAAAGAAAATCCTATCGCTTCACGCGCGTGGCCTCTCAGAAACGTTACTATAATATTAGCTCATAAAAAGTTCACAAACAGTTATTTAGAGCATTATTACTGTTATTTACTCCGTATTCCCTCACAAGCCGCCGTTAATTCACCCTTAAGTCAGTCCGTATTCCCCCACAAACCGCCGTTAATTCACCCTTAAGTCAGTCCGTATTTCCCCACAAACCGCCGTTAATTCACCCATAAGTCAGTCCCTATTCCCCCACAAACCGCCGTTAATTCACCCTTAAGTCAGTCCGTATTGCCCCACAAACCGCCGTTAATTCACCCATAAGTCAGCCCCTTTTCCCCCACAAACCGCCGTTAATTCACCCATAAGTCAGTCCCTATTCCCCCACAAACCGCTGTTAATTCACCCTAAAGTCAGTCCGTATTGCCCCACAAACCGCCGTTATTTCACCTTAGTCCGTCCGTGCTTCCCCCACAAACCGCCGTTAATTCACCCTCAGTCAGTCCCTATTCCCCCACAAACCGCCGTTAATTTACCCTTAGTCAGTCCGTATTTTCCCTACAAACCACACAGTCCGTATTTCCCACAAACCACCGTTAAATGACCGTTAGTCAGCCTGTATCTCCCCACAAATCGTCGTTTATTTACCCTTAACCTGTGTGAATCCACATGTGTGAAAGTGTGAATCAAATTTCTACTGATTTAAGCACATGCATTGTTTTACATGGTATGTATATTGAAGCCACAGTCTTCTAATGTTCTCATTACTGACGTCAGTACAGGTTAACTGATGTTATTGAATAGAGTGGGTTACGGAGAAAGATATATTCATGTTATCAGAGCGGCATTAAGATTTTTATTTAATTGTCAGATTGCTTGTCCTGATTTCAGAGCTGAAGGAGGCGTTTTCTTTGTTTGACAAAGATGGGGACGGCACGATGAACTCGGCCGAGTTAGGGATAGCCATGCGGACATTGGGCCACAATCCGACAGAGAACGAGTTGTCCGAGCTCATCAACCTGATTGATATAGACGGTGAGTCGCTTAAAATGTCAGGACAACGCATCATTTTCACCAGTTCTTGACCAGTGATAAATTGCGCTTAACAGCATTGCATTTAGCTGTGTAATTCTTCTTACGCCTTGGCTGTGTAAGTGGGGCGTAAGTTGCTAACATTTACGGATTACATGAAGGGATAAAATAGAACATTGAAAGATGTAAACTGACAAGAAGTCGAATCTATCTGACACAGGCGGCATGATTATAGGTGAAAAAACTAATGCAACACAAAACCAGGTAATACGACATGCTGTAAACCGACTGGGCAGCATCACCCTCTCTGTTAATCAATGATTAAGTTATCGTTCAATCAGGCTCCTTACCATCTGACAGGTGTAGACATCAATATGAAAAAGGGTTCAGGAAATCGGCAACCAATATACCTGTAGTTGCATTCAACCTGGCGGTGGGTTGATGAGTTGAATTGCTAAGTGATCATTCGGTGACCGCGTTCCTTATAGCAATCAACCCACCTGTCACATTGTCCATAAAAAGAAGTTTAGCAAACACAGTCGCCCAATCCATCGACTCACTTACTTTGTAGGAAACGGAACGATAGAGTTTGAAGAGTTCGTTAAGATGATGGCGGATCGGATGGAGTCAGACTGGATAGAGGAAGTGAAAACAGCTTTCAAAGTGTTCGACAAAGATGGTGATGGTTATATAAGCGCTTTGGAGCTGAGGTTTGCCGTGACAAATTTCGGGGAAAAGATGACTGACGAGGAAGTAGACGAGATGATGGCTGAAGCCGATATCGATGGAGACGGCAAAATAGATTTTGAAGGTAAGCGCTATCCTTAAGTGGGATGTCTTGGACAGTTCAGACTTTTGATATCAGTTGGAATCATTCGTTGTTTCTTGGCATGCTGTTTCTCGAATAAAGACTCATATTTCGACTATATGTTTGACCAACCCGAAATTAGCTATGAATGCACGACAGAATACATGAATGATTTGTGGTTAAATCATGCTTAAGACGGGTTGATTGAGTGGCGTTGAACACCTTAATCAAGGACAATTAAATTCAATATGCTTGCCATATTGGTAGAGGGTTGTAGTGATATATATCCGATAAACCTAATGTAAAACCATTTAACTGATTGCACATTGAATTGGTATTACCACAATGCAATGTCACGAATGTGGATACAATCCCAGGATACAATGGGCGGGAAAACCTGCAAATACCGATTCCACAAAGTCTTTTCTGATTTGAGTCAAAAAGTGAAATACGATCTTAAAGCTTATTTTTCGGCTATAAAAATTAAACTTTTGTCCACCTCATCACGTTTAACTAAACACTAAACCTTCCAAATTGAGGATTGTAAAGAGGTTTTAAATTTTGACTTACGTCAGAAATGTCTGTGGAATCGGCCCCAGATCTGCCACTCTTTCTCACACTTCTGCCTTTGGTGCCTAATCGGTGGCAATAAACGGTCATCATGCTCGGATGTCTGATTACAGGAGACCTTAGGTGAAGCTCAGGGAGATCCTTTGTCTTCCATGCGCTCTAGCGCAGCGTAATGGCTCAGAAGCCGCTCACCAATGCTCTCGCCGTGAGTTCAAGTCCAGCTCATGCTGCCTTCCTCTTCGGCTGTACGTGGGAAGATCTGGCAATAACCTACGGATGGTCGTGGTATTTCTCCGGGCTCTGTCCAGTTTCCTCCCACCGTATTGCTGACCGCCGTCGCATAAGTGAAATATTCTTGAGTACGGCGTAAAACACCAATCAAACAAATAAACAATCAGATGGGAGCCGGAGACTGGTAAACAATGCTCGCAAACCAATAAGAATTAAAGGAAAAAAGATACCTTGCAGTGTGAAAATGAACGCATGCCATGATTCTTTCTTTTTTTTATTTACAGAGTTTATGAAAGTCATCTCAAAAGAATAACACATCCGGAACGGGTACAATTTCCCCTAAAAAGACTGGCTGATACATTTCCACGAGATGTCCACATTCCGCCTATGATAATGATTGTACTACATGTGTTACGTTGTCGTGGTGAATGACACGTCAAGGGAGTTAACTGTATGGAATTGTGTGCCTCGTTTAGACGTTAACACCTGATCATGCGAGCTGACGATGAATTTATTATGATGTTTATGATATAGTGATATTCTGTTACTCTATTACGTTTCGTGTGTATGCACAGAGAAAGACGAATTGACACTGTATTACGTATCGTGTGTATGCACAGAGAAAGACGAATTGACACTGTATTACGTATCGTGTGTATGTACAGAGAGAGACGAATTGACTTTCTATTAATTATCGTGTGTATGTACAGAGAAAGACGAATTGACATTCTGTTAACTATCGTGTGTATGTAAAGAGAAACACGAATTTACATTTAGTAGCATGAAGTATAGTTAACACCGTTAGCAATCAATACATGCCGAATGTACAAGTATACCACAACACTATTTCACTGATTAACACGCTGTCCTTGCTGTGTTTCGCATTGATTTAATTATGAAGCACATCGTGGAAAACTGTGGACATGCGGATGTACAAGGATGTGTATTTAGAATATGTATACAAGTTAAGCTTGATAAATAGTCATTCACCGGATCAACCACCCATTTAACCGAATTATAAAGACCTTAGTTTACGAAAAAGGGAATATAAAGTGGGGACATATTTAAGACTAGTGTTCATGTTTTATTCAAATGAGTAGGGAACATGGCTCATTCTAAAGAGAAGGGGACATGTTTTATTCTAAAGAGAGAGGGGACATGTTTTATTCTAAAGAGAAGGGAACATGTTTTATCCTAAAGAGAGAGGGGACATGTTTTATTCTAAAGAGAAGGGGACGTGTTCTATTCTAAAGATTAGGGGACGTTTTATTCTAAAGAGAGAGGGGACATGTTTTATTCTAAAGAGAGAGGGAACATTTTTATTCTAAAGACTAGGGAACAAGTCTTATTTCAAAGAGAAGGGGACATGTTTCATTCTAAAGATTAGGGGACATGTTTTATTCTAAAGAGAGAGGGAACATGTTTAATTCTAAAGACTAGGGAACAAGTCTTATTTCAAAGAGAAGGGGACATGTTTCATTCTAAAGATTAGGGGACATGTTTTATTCGAAAGATTAGGGGACATGTTTTCCTCGCTACAGTGAAAGACGTGTTGTCACTTAAATAGGGCACATGCTTTGTCATTTAAACAAGGAACGTTTTATTAACTGGGGCTGGGAACACGTTTTACTCAAAACTTCTATTTGTTGCCGGTATTCATTCGATTTTTACTCAGCTTTAAACTTTGGGCATTTGAACCTTGTACAAATGAATTGAGTAATTCAGTGTATTTCTTCCTCCCATATCTACGCAAGATGGCAAGTATACAGACTAAGGATATTATGCTGTATTGTACATTTGACCGAGACCGAGTTCATTGATCTTGGCTACATATATGCTGTATTTTTATTTTTATTTGTTACTTGGGTACGTGGGAAGCTCCCCCGGGCTCTGCCCGGTTTCCCTCCACCATAATAGTGGCCGCCGTCGTATAAGTGAACTGGCGAGTATGGCGTAAAACACCAATCAAAGAAATCAAATAAATAAATTTTTTACTGGGTCCGTTCTGCTCGGCTTTAATATTCACCCTGCAATGTATACATTCCATCTAACGGCCAATACACATCACTGGGTTCACCCAGCGGCCCCTGTTTTTGTATATATTTTGACTAAAGACATGTTCTCGTTAAAAGATGTTGACTGTAGATTTGGCTACTGTAAGATGTTTACTACAGAATCTATTGTTCACAGGCGGTGTTTGTATGTATGTAGGTCATGTTGACTGCACTGTGACCTAAATATCCACACAATAGTAACTAAATGAGAAACTAAATTTAAAATTTACACGTCGTGGATAGACTTGGATGTCTGTACAGCACCAGAGACTTCCAGAAGCTGGACATTCCCGTATAAAAAAAATGCATGTCTCTGTGACCTCGGTAAAGGTTGCGCGTGACCGGTGTCAGTAGTTTCTTTATAATATCTGATAGACTGGCATTCACTACTACTGACTACTACTTAAATTTCTGCTACTCAGATTGCTGCCACTCAAATCGCTGCTGCTGTTGTTTTTTTCTTCTTATAATTAAGTGTTTTTAGAAGAACCCCTTTGATTTTACGCACAGTTCGCTTGTTGCCTATAAGATTGTCTAACCTGTGTTATACGGTATCGTTTCCCCTGATGGCGATGAAACGTTTTTTGGCTTTCAGTTAATTAATTCAATGTTACAACCCATCACCATTAATCTACTGCATTTTTTTCATATTTGTTTCTTTTTGCTGTTTGAAATATTTAAGTACTATTGTGAAACCATGGGCATGTGCGCAATATTAAAGCATTTTTTACATGATGACTGGATTTGCGATTTAATTCAATGCCAAACACTTCGGGTTGAACACTTCCGGTTGAACACTTCCGGTTGGGCACAGGTTGGTATGTAAATGATGCAAACATTTGTTTGTGGCGAAAGCTGTTGATTCCTAACGTTTTTACGTGCTATCTTCCTTTTTTTATGTATAGGTGTAAAATTTTGGCTTAAGTTTTTAAAGCTTAAGTTTAAGCAGAACCCATAAAATGTAAGTACATTAAAGTTCTTATTTTAGGTCTGTATAATTATGTATATATTAAGAAAATGACAACAGTTGAGTGGAGACCATAACTCCTTTGTTGTGATACATGTGGAACGCCGTGTCATTTAATAGAAGCATAAATGCTTCTATACCATAGCCAAAGACTGATAACTTGATATTCCAAAGATAGAGGTTAATACACCGGCCATGTGAAATAGGTTTGCAGTTATAGTGCGTGCTGTCTGGTTTTATAAATAAATGAAGAATCATGGCTTATCGCGACAACGTCAATATTTCCACCATATCGTGGCGACCCTGGTTGATAACATTATTTCAAAATGGAAACCGGGTAGAATCTGGACCAAATCGCGTGACCTGGAGGAAATCAGGTAGAATCTGGACCAAATCGCGTGACCTGGAGGAAATCAGGTAGAATCTGGACCAAATCGCGTGACCTGGAGGAAATCAGGTAGAATCTGGACCAAATCGCGTGACCTGGAGGAAACCGGGTAGAATCTCAACTGAATGGCGTAGCGTGCAGGAAACCGGGAAGAATTTGGACCAAATCGCGTAGCCTGGGGGAAACCCGGTTAGAATCTGGACCAAATCGTGTAACCTCGGGAAAAGGAGCCTAGAAACAGCCGGGATCAAACTGGAACTCAGAGGAAACCAGAGTCCTAAACAAACTAACTAGATCAAAATAAAAATCTGATAGTGCTCGGAGGAACTTGAACAGAGCTTTGAGAAAACATGGTACAACCCAAAGGATACTTGGTAGAGTCCCGAGCATATTGGATAGAGTCAAGAGAAAACATAGTACAACCCCCCCCCCACCACCACCCCCCCCACCCCCCCCCCCCCAAAAAAAAAATTGATACAATCGGCGGGGGAAATTAGATAAAGACCAGAGAAAACATGTTACACTCCCTGAGGAATCTGAGTAGAGCTAACGGAAATCAGGCTATAATGAATCGCTGTTTTATTGAGACAGAAAAAATATTGAATTCGACGTTACAAACATTAACACCGCCTAACAGAAATAGTTATCATTTCAGTTTCCGCTCAGGACACCTTCCTGCAAGTTCAGCTATATACACAGCTCTAGCCAGTAAACTCATGGGGTGTTCAGTGCCAGCCTTGTTCAGAAATCTATTCCAGATTTTATTTTAAGTTTTGCTCAGAGTGTAGATCAAAATTTCCGTTTCTAGCTAACGGAGAGGATAACACTATAAACGTCGATTACATAGCTATCCGTTAAGTTTTACAACAAGAAAGTCGTATGGTCTGAAAGATATGAATTATATATTGACACAAATCTGATAGGTCTGGGAGATATGTAAAGCCGTGGAGTTGATAAATACACTATTTGTATACGTTATTTTTTGTTTTTGGTGGTCCTCCAGATAGGTCAGGATGACACAAAGAGTTACGCCCCTTTAGATTCTACAATGCTTTAAAACATAATTTTGCTACTAGCACAAAAAATGTATTTTGTGTCACAGAGAGTTGTCATTTTAGTAAATAGTGAAAAAAATCCTTATTTTGTCCATGCAAGTCAGAGAAAGAGAACTATCTGTAGTTAATGCAAAATTTTAACATAGCAATATTTATATAGTTATCTGAATATTTCATTTAAACGACGGCGGTCTATGTTACGGTGAGAGGAAACTGGGCAGAGCACGGGAGAACAAATAACAATAAAGCAATAACGAGAAACAAAATCTATGCTCTATTCTGTCCTTTAGGTTTAGTTTTGGACATTTATGTCAAGCTGGGGACCTGGCTGGATCAGATGATTAAAGTACTGGCTGCCAGACCTTGACCCATGAAGTGGCGTGTCCGAACTCATCTCTTGCCTTTGTTTAGGTTGCGACGTCAGGTAGGCTACCTGATGGAGTCCGGGGGATTTCCGGGGTTGCACTCCGGTTTCCTGCATAAGCGCCGTCATATGAGAGAAACTTCCTGAACATGGCGTTAAACATCGATCAAGTACATCAAACTATTTAAGTCGTGTTACACTCTTTTCTCCACACAAAGTCGTTAATGTTTTGTGTCTCTTATCTGTATAGTTCTAGTCACTCTTTCTATGGATATGTATGTTGACCCGTAACAGTTACTATTCTCTGTAGAATGGCTATATTTATTCTTCCTGCGATAACTTCACATTATAAATATGCATGAGCATGCAAATATTGAATGTGTGGGACATAATGATTTGTCAGCTGGTGACAGCTGAGATATGCATATCGCGCCCACGACTGGGTTGTACATATATGTCTAACAGCTTATATATACCTCGATATATTTTCACCCCCAATGATTACTTATCCTTCTGCACCGAATATTTTCCGGACACACACTCTGAATTAGGCTTTGTTTCTCTTAACACTTGATATAACTCTTATCAAATTAAACAAGAGCATGTAAATACATTAAAAACAATGTCTTGAAAAAATCTCGTTTTACACTTGAAGGTAAAATGTTGGTTTCTATGGTGGGATTGAAGGATCATAATGGTAACGTCATAAGAAACCAGGATGAAGAAATTTGTTCTACTTGTTATCAGTATATTCGCGCAAGTCGAACGTCAGATTTATTCATAAAGCAGAATTCCTACAGAACATACAAATTAATAGTATTTTCTAAAATACTTCGTAGCGATTTGGTTTGCATTTGATTTGCTATGAAAACAACTGTAATTTCAATTCTCATCCCCTAGATTATAATCGTAGGTAATGATCACCGCAAGTCTGCGTTTATGCACTGTAGAGCAGAAAATCTAGTGCACATATCATGTTTACACACGTGTATAAGTAATACGCCATTTCTTTCATTTACTATCAAGTTTAACTGCTGCCCTAAGCACATGTAAACTGTGAAAAGGTAGAACGGATTGTGCATGATCTACCTTCCTTAATCAAATGTCTACATTCCAGATGTGAAGCACATGGCCATTTGTGTTTGCTTGTGGCGACCATTAAGACAGCCCGGCTTAAAAGCAATAAATAACACTCCTTACTTATTTTCGCTTTTGTAAATCTTTATATTATTACCTTAGTCTGAGGAAATTGATTAGCTCGTTGCAGATTATGGTCAATCAAAGTGATAACACTGAGCACAATTTTCAAAACAAATTCATAAAGGTCATTAATGTGAATGCGTATATCACCAGTCAAACAATTAAATGCCTGTATTTATGTTACATACATTTTACACGACGGGTTAAAAATCGATCCTGTACCCGTCAACATGCATGTGGATTTACATCAAATGTTTACAAGGTAACATAAACAGAATCAGAAAAAGCCGATTTTCTGTGTCGACCCAACATGGACTGGACAGCCTGTTTCTTTTAACTTGGTGCCTATATCCATCTCTGTATAAAATCACTAATATACTCTCTAGCAAAATTGCATTTAGTCAGAAGCACGTAACACAACAAGCTCTGCATATTGATGTGTTGGATTATTGCAAGGAAAATGCAGAACATTTTTTTCTAAATTATAATGTTATAATCCATAAGCTTGTTTGCGATACAAAGACTTCATTGCCTCGTGCGATGTCATAATTATGGAAAGGCAAGTGGCATGTTTGATAATGGGCGGAATCCAGTGCGAATGTTTGTCGGAAAGTGCCGCAGTAACAGGCTCTAAACCCCGTTTTAGACACTGTCATGTTTATTTTCAGGGTATAATATGATATAATCTTGATAAATGAATTTTTTCTCATCATTTGGAGCTACATCATCTCGCGGCAGTATGGCTTCGGGGTTCAATGTTAGGATGTTTTGCTATGAAAAAAAATATTGTCAGTTTGCAGAGATAGTGGTGTTTACCTGGTTACCAAAATAAATTATTCTTTAGGGCCCACTGACTGTCCACCGTGGCACTTCATTTTAGGCAATGAGTTCATGGTGTGGAAAAATAGCTTATGCAATTTAACATTATATTATTTAGAAAAATTATTCTAAACGCATTTCAAATGCAAACATATGGACGTTCACCATATCGATGTTCAGAGCTTGTGGTGCTACGTTTCACTGACGAAAGTCAATTATGGTCGCAAGTATGACTGCCTGAATTATGGGTGTCCAACCGTCTCTGCCTCCGCCCATATGTCTATCCGTCTTTCCGTGGGCCCTTCTGTCCGCCCCAGCTTCCATCCGTCCGTACGTACGTCCGTCTATTCGTCCATCCGTCCATCATTCCGCCTAACCCTCGCGAAATCATGGTTACAATCAGAAAGTTGAGAACACACGTATTGTAGGAAACCTTGATTCTGGTAGAACACAGAGGACATGGTGGAAGAAATTGTAAATTTTGATATGGGGCGTCTTTTTGTGTCCTCACCTGTACATGCGGTTATATACATTGTATAAACAGAAAGTTGTGAAACTTACACTGAAACTGACATGTGTGAATAGTTTCCTTGAAAGCGCTCTAACTTAGAGCTCTGTCCGGTTTCTGTCACCCATTACCCTTCGTGTTTAAAGTGAAACATTGAGGAATGTGGTGTTAAACCACTATCAGTGCAAGTAAACAGGCCAACATATATATGTGACGAGAAAGTGATAGTAAGCCAGCAGATGGGAACTTGACGAGAAAGTGATAGTAAACCAGCAGATGGGAACATGACGAGGAAGTGATAGTAAACCAGCAGATGGGAACATGACGAAAAAGTGATAGTAAACCAGCAGATGGGAACATGACGAGGAAGTGATAGTAAACCAGCAGATGGGAACATGACGAGGAAGTGATAGTAAACCAGCAGATGGGAACATGACGAGAAAGTGATAGTACACCAGCAGATGGGAACATGACGAGGAAGTGATAGAAAACCAGCAGATGGGAACATGACGAGAAAGTGATAGTAAACCAGCAGATGGAAACATGACGAGGAAGTGATAGTAAACCAGCAGATGGGAACATGACGAAAAAGTGATAGTAAACCAGCAGATGGGAACATGACGAGGAAGTGATAGAAAACCAGCAGATGGGAACATGACGAGAAAGTGATAGTAAACCAGCAGGTGGGAACATGACGAGAAAGTGATAGTAAACCAGCAGATGGGAACTTGACGAGAAAGTGATAGTAAACCAGCAGACGGGAACATGAGCATTACAACTGTTACAGACTTCGATACCTTTTTTCCCAATAAATTTCTTTTAGTTTCATTTTAACTTTCAATACAGTTATATTTATATGCGTTTTAAACAAAAATCAGTTGTCAAATCTCCCAGCCTTCGATGAAGCGCTGGCTGCGATTTAGTAAACACTTCGCTGTCCCAGTACCAGGGGTTAATATGACGATAATGTTCTGCATATGTAGGTGTGTGCTCGCACACATAGCCTGCATGAACATGTCAGGTATGTACTCTGGTCGATCTATGCTTCACTTGGTAAAAGTAAAAAGCTCTGTATTTACAGGCTATGTAGGCGTTTTGTTGTAGAATCCATTAGTTAACATGCGATCGGTGTGCACAGAGCGAGTCTAGCCACGCAACACTACAGTCATCCGTGAGGATAGTAGCTAATACAAGGTGTATCAGTTTAGATAAAGCGCATTTTACTGCCTTTGTCTGGCATTCCGTCACTTGGCTCGCTCTGGACAGAGTCGTTACTTTGTGCAGTCTAGCTGTTCGGTCAAGCTGAGTTAGCCGTGTGAGGCTGTCGTGTGACGACACACAGAGCTCAAGGCAAATTTAAAAAAAAACAGGTCAGCAGAAATAACGACTGCTCCCTCGTTAATCCGGGTCGAGGACTCCGTCGCAGTGGGTTGGGTGTTGCCTATAAAGTTATAGCATACCTCTAGCCGGCGTTAGCGCGGACCTGATCGGAGACTGCCGACGATACCGATTTACACACAACCATGGTGAGTGAGATATTTCCTCGTAAAATTTCACTTCATTTGACAATTCAAAAGCAACTTTACTTTCTGGGGAAAGTATATTAGAAACAAGTTTTGCAGGAGTAATTGCTAAGGCAGGTGTTGTTCCGATACACCGGACCGCCGAAACCACCTGTGTGAGCTGACTAGCTACCACGTGTGTTGTATACAAAACTGAGGGACCAGCCTACATGCTGTGCGAGTGCCCAAGTGATCAAACATGTTTTTATGTTAATGTAAATAAGATCTAATGATTGCAACACAGACCAGTTGTTATCTTCAAACTGATTAGTTTATTGTGAGACAGACGATTACGTGAGATTTGAGTTCTGACTTCAACATGACCGTCATATTAATGCTATTGGGCTAGAGTACTGACCGGCCTCTCTCCACCTGTAGTCTTCAGAGCGCTATCTAGCAGTTACTGCGTGGTCAACTGAATATGTATAGGGACAAATAGAGTGCACAAAGCACGATTAATATTGGAACACATATACGCTGTACACCACTAATTAAAACACCTATGGTTATTCATGTTTTAGGGGTATATGCACTTATCCGCGCCCAGCCCTTTCTGGTAGTTTTCACATGCAGATATTTATATGATCTGGATAGCAAACCCGCCATTTCTCGAGTTTAGTTCACTGTGGAGATTACAATCTCACTATATGCCCCTATGTACGAAGTCGTACAGATCCAGGTCACGTGCTCTCCTGGAGCGTTGATATGCTATTCATCCATGCTAGGGCTACAGGAAATAATAAACCCGGACATTATGAGATGTGACGTGTCAAGCCTTGTCAGTTATTACATCGTGTACCATATACGCTTGAGTCACCACCATAGCAGCTATACGTGTATAAGTTTTGTGCGTAGAAATTACGAAAAAGAAGTGGAATTAATGCTGGAGGATTTTCTAGACTGTGACAAATGTATGACTGATAATCCACACTTGCATGATGGATTTGTCAGGCTTTAACTGTGGTACTCACCAGTGCGGTCGCTCATGGTGGTTTCCTCTCGGGCCATACGTGGGAATACTTTTCAGCAGCCTGCTGATGGTCGTGGGTCCCCCCCCCCCCCCCCCCACGGGCTGTGCCCGGTTTCCTCCCACCCTAATGCTGGCCGCCATCGTATAAGTGAAATATACCAAAAAAAATAAATAAATAAATTTTACTGTTTTAATGTTGTTCGCTTGTGGTCGCATCTCGTGCTGTGCTCACGATCTTCAGAAGATAAGCTGCAATCAAGGCCGACTTCGTGCCGATCGGGCAGAGCTCAAATTACGAACACATGCAAATAAACAAAAGTTGCATTATCTAAAGTGTAAGTGGCTTAAACCTGACAAGCGATCTGGTTGAAATACATTGTTCCCGTCAGTGTCTGTGTGGTTTTGTTGTACGTACAAATAAGCCTCGCATCGTTGATGTGCAAACCGTCGCATGGTATCATATAGGCATAAAGGCAATATACAGCTTGTAGGCCTGAAATCAGAACATATACATTCACACGAAACTTCCGTGAAAACTGGTCTTAGGTTAATGTGTATGTAGTATTCTACAAACAACGAAGAAAAGTGTATTTAAGCCTACATGTGAATGTTGCATAAGGTTGTAAAGTAATTACGAGTTAATGGTCTCCTGATCACGCCATATATATTTATGATGTATTTTAACATTTGGCACAGCCGGATAGCAGGCAAGTGTGGAGAATTAGCAGAGGACGTACAAAAGAAAATACCAATATCTTCACCACGTTGAACATTTTTCTAGGTTTGAAACTCTAGGTTATGATTGGTAAATACCAAGGTCTTAAACTCTGAACCTCGCATTAGCCACCAGTGTATCTGGTGTAACGCCCCGACGTTAAATATGGCTTGTTGTCAAGTCATGTGATTTAGACTATACATGCCATATCCAGCAATTGCCCTTTGTTTGTCACCTCTCTCCAGAGATGCTGTTTTCCTGACACCCCTCCAGAGATGCTGTTTTGTGGACACCTCTCCAGACATGCTGTTTTCTTTACACCTTTCCAGAGATGTTGTTTTCTTGACACCTCTCCAGAGATGCTGTTTTCTTTACACCTTTCCAGAGATGCTGTTTTCTTTACGCCTCTCCAGAGATGCTGTTTTCTTGATACCTATCCAGAGATGCTGTTTTCTTGACATTTCTCCCGAGACACTGTTTTTATGACGCGTGCACAGTGATGCTGTTTTCCAGAGATGTTGCTTTCTTGACACCTCTTCAGAGATGTTGCTTTGTTGACACCTCTCCAGGGATGCCCTTTTTTCTTGACACCGGCACAGAAAAGCTGTTTTCTTGACATTTACTCAAGGAAGCTGTTTTCTTGACCGCTGCACAGAAAAGATGTTTTCTTGACACCTCTCCAGAGACGCTGCTTTCTTGACACCTCACGCTTCACGTGTAACTTAAGACCATCAGCCTGTGTTGACCTCACCCCACAGTGCCATCACTAGTGTCGCCGGATCCCTGAGAAGCCCACGCCCTTCGCGCCGCATGTGCGTGCTCGCACGTGCGATTAAACAGGTTTTCGCGAGAGAGCGCGAGATAAAGTTCAGGTGACTTGGTAAGCTTCAACACCCGCCACGATGACCAGGAGGTCAGCATGCTTTCCTGTGTGTTTAACAACAACAAATCAAGCAGAGTTGTGGTTACGTAGGAACTTGTGGAAAACTTGTTACTATGTCAGTTGTTTGTACCGCATATATACTGACGTCAGGAGTAGTTATTACAAGTTTGCATGTTGACCCGTGTAAAATCCTATTACAGTTGTTTGTTTGTCGCATTGATAAGTATAGGACCTCTCGCAACAGGGATAATGACATTATGTCATCGCTGCGGGTCCTCTAGTCCCATGTTCCTTCTATAGCCACTGCCTTTCTCTTGTCTAGAACTCGGGACGTCCGGCTCAGTAGGGATCATTCAGCTACTCAGACGTCATTGTTAAATTGATAATACTTTCCTCTGTATAGAGGACAATGGCACTCTTAACGCAGTATATTTAAAGCTTTATAGCAGTAGATTAAAATCCGGTTTATGTGTGTTAGCCTCTTGAATATGTGGTACACGTACACAGACGTTCCGGACAGTTGATCAAATCGAACGATCAGTTTATTCCTTGGCTGAAGAGAGAGATCTCATGGGAATGTTTGGTTAAGGGGTATAGTATACATAATAGGGCACTCACTAGGTAGAATGGATGGGTCGTGGGGGTTTCTGGTGATAATTTCTGAAAAAATGACAAGATACAACTTGTTAAGCCTGTAGAAATAAACTATAGTTGTGTCCGGTTTCACAGCCGTTTACACATGTTATTTAGGGCCACTTTGGTGGCCTGAATGTTTAGAGTGTCCGCCACGCATTTGGGAGACCCGAACTTAACGCGACACCGGCAATATTTCAGCCATATCGTGGCGAGATACTCAAGTAGAGGCAGCACTTTGGCGGCATGGACTCGCGCTGCCACAAGAAGACACATTACATGTACACACATCAAATTCATTCATTCATTCATTCACATGTTATTTACAATAACGTATGATTACTGACGCTTTCTCATCTCTAAACCGGCTCTGTGGACATGGCCGATACTTATTACTGGTTACAGGATTAGTAACGACAGAACACTGAAATAGCTGCCTGAGAAAGTGGAATTAGACCTGAAATACCAGTAAATACCGGTATCCATGTGCGAACAACGCTCAGTAGCAGCACTTACTGCCCTGGAATGCCTTAAATTTGAAAAATCTGGATTTCAATCTGTTTGGTTGTGAACGGCTTGTTGTGAACAGCTTGTTGTGAAGTCACGTAGGACGTATACGTTCAGCTGTTGCACAGTATATGGGCGATCTGCGCATCCACGCAGGAACCATGAAAATTCACACAAAGAATTGAGGCGTTTAAAGAGGCGAGGTTCGATAGAATTCAATAACTTGGAGTGAATGACATGATAAGTCATCTGGCATGCTCCTCAAACTGAATAGACTTGGGGAACGTAGGAGCTTCGATAGATTTTTCCATGCAAAATGTATTTGTTATAGCTGCCCGTTCAGATCGCAAGCGATGCGCCATGCGTTCACGTTATCACGTGTACATCACATGTCAGCAAGCAAAATTGTGGACAAATCTGCTTTATGTCACCCTTTTTATTTAACATTTCACAATATTGAAGCTTGCATGCCATGCAAGAGAACTAGCTGTTCATAACGAACATAGACCACTCGCTCTCGATCCTGTTGGTGTAGATGTACTTTATACGGATAATTCATAAAATGCGATGGATTGTTTAAAACAGAAATATATGAACACTATCGTTACCCGAATATAAACTGCACCCCCCCCCCCCTATGAAATATTTACATTCTTCAGGCCATTGTTGTCCAGTGGTTTTCTCAAAGATTCTGTCCATTGATTCTGTTATTGACAGAACAAGGTTGACAAGGCCACAGATGTGCTGTGTATAACCCATACTTCCTGGTTGTAGATGTGGAACGCCAATCCATTGACGATCAAGTCACACCACGGGATACTCATGATTGCAGGCGATATTTGTTATGGCATATACCCACGAGACCCCAATTTGTTGAATACAGGAAAATACACATATTATCTAACATATTTAACGATAGTCAAGCTGACAACGAAGGCGCGCATAAGCATTTTGGCAGTTTGCCCAACTAGTATTTGTTACCAGGACAAAGAGGTACTGCCAACAGAACTGGGGGTTTAGCTTCTTTTTATTGTGTTGGCTGGAGCAAACATCAATAATTTACAACCCATCTCGGTCAGCTTGTTTTTAATGTAGCCTGAATAAGGCACAGAGTGAGTTGACCATTTAAACTTTGAGCTGTGTTTGAAGTGGCACTGTTCTGGATGCAAAGTTGAGGCGAGAGTTTACGGTAGAGAGGTGTGCAGACACTTGATCTCCCACAGAAACTTGGCCTCCCACAGACACTTGATCCCCCACATACACTTTGCCATCACGCAGACACTTTGCCATCTCATAGACACTTTGCCATCACACAGACACTTTGCCATCACACAGACACTTGGCCTCCCACAGACACTTGATCCCCCACATACACTTTGCCATCACGCAGACACTTTGCCATCACACAGACACTTGGCCTCCCACAGACACTTGGCCTCCCACAGACACTTGGTCCCCCACATACACTTGGTCCCCCACATACACTTTGCCATCACACAGACACTTTGCCATCACACAGACACTTGGCATCACATCTACCATCACATCAAGCTTAGCCTTATATAGACTATAGATATTTACTTTTTCACTTTTTAGGTCACGTGACCAAATGACGTGATTAGAACCTTTTTCGCGAGACTCACTGGCCGTCACGTGATACAGCAGACCCGCTAGACATGACATTGTTCGGGACTGATTTTCGTCGCTTTGTCATCCATTGTTGTCTAAACAGAGTGATTGAACTTTCTGATATGTATCAAATTATGCTGAAGTGCGGAATTGTTTGACATACAACTTGGTAACCAAGGAGACACAGCACTTATATCGAATTCAACTTGAGCTTTTCCTGTTCCAAACCTAGTCACAGGAAACGCGCAAAAAAAACTCTCCCAGTTGTCAGATAGTCTGACTGTAGTCCACTCATCCCATACTGATAGACTATGACGAATGTTTGTCGTGTGCCATTTCGTAAATATATCTGTATTGATCACAGCAGCTAATACAGGTCTCATTACTTATGGACGTTCGATCACTGTAGGGTGACAGACGTTACAATGTAGCCCATTAAATCACATAGGTTATCTGCGTGGAATGACGTCATAGACAACAAAAGATAACAATTATAACAACTTTTTGTTAGCTAACAGTATAACAGTTTCTAATGTACTAAAATATGTCTGATGTAGGCGTTCATGTATGGTAGCTTAGAAACCAAGCCACGCATTCTGGCCTGCTCGTAGAACACCAGTTCAGCTTCAGAGTGCAGACTTCACTTATCTGACTTAACCAGTATCTCTTAACCATTAAACAACACACACACACATACGAAAAACATGAAAAAACATTGTACCAAGTGGATGAATAATTCGGAAAAACATATTTACAATCGGAAAATGTTGAATGATTTACTTATTTATGGGATGGTGCTCATAACGACTTTGACAAAAACGTGGAATGATTTTTTTGCATTTTTATAAGCGTCTTAAAATCGCGGACTGTTTGCACACCTTCGGTAGTATGACTCTTTATTGATTAGACATGATGGGTATCCTTAGGGGAGTCACCCCGCAGGATCGACGTGTAGTAATGTTCTATGTATCCCTCACCTGACGTGTTTACCGTTTTTGTTTCAGGCCGATCAATTGACGGAAGAGCAAATTGCCGGTGAGTGTCGAATGTAATTAGAACGTCTACAGACACAGTTGCAACAATCACGTGCTCTTCAACACGTATCGAGTGTCAGGCTCGACTGCGATATAAATAAGTAACTCCCAGTGACAATAGCATTAAACTAGAATCGGGAATGATAAGCTGAAATGCATAGTTTTCCTGTCCAAGCATGATTGCTCGACGAGGCAGTATGGTCAATATAATGACTGAAAAACATTGAAAGCAACCCGAAGTAACGTATGGAATAATTAAATGAACAACACATATCATGGATTTGATAGAGTCTAACTGTGAAGAAGTCATATACCTGCTGTACAATAGTCGTCAAACAAAACAGCTGCAAAATGATAAATAAAAATTTATTGAATTGTTGGTACACGACCTATCTTCTTTGCAGAATTCAAGGAGGCTTTCTCCCTGTTTGACAAGGACGGTGATGGAACCATCACAACCAAAGAGCTGGGCACTGTGATGAGATCATTAGGACAGAACCCAACGGAAGCTGAGTTACAGGATATGATCAATGAAGTAGATGCCGACGGTGTGTAAAATCTTATTACTGATCTGTTAGTGGAAGTTAATCACCTGGTCAAGACTATGTCCAGAAAAATAAGTGTGTTTAGGACAATAGAATCATTGCTGTCATCATATAGGCCTGCTAGTTGACATCGCAAAATTAATTACGTCTTCCAGCAAAAGCATGTGGTTCCAGGCTATGCAGGGAACCGGACTTTCGTTTGGCATTGTCTGGCTCCCATTTGGAGGTAGAAATTAAAACCGGTTTATTCCATCTAGCCTAGTAGAGAAAAATTTCCCATAGATGCTGTGAACAGTATCCTCTACATCCCCATCCTAAACTATTTTTGGTTTGATATTTGATGAGCAGTATCCTCTATATCCAGTTATCATCAGCCAGTTATCATCAGCCAGTTATCATCAGCCAGTTATCATCAACCAGTTATCATCAGCCAGTTATCATCAGCCAGTTATCATCAGCCAGTTATCGGCCGTCATTTCATTCGTAATAAAGGACATATAACTTGCAATCTTTCTTACTTTCTGATTTCGTGGCAAGGCCTTCCAACAACCTGCGGATGATCACAGGTTTCCCCGGACTCGGTCCGGTTTCCTCGAACCTTAATGCATGCTGCCGACGTATAAGTGAAATATTCTTGAGTACAGCGTAAAACACCAATCCAATAAATAAATAATTTTTGATTTAAAGAACTGGTGCATCTTTGTGCTGATGGCTATCACAGAGAGCAGCCGCTAGACTTGCTTCTGTCTCCTGCTCACTTACCTTCTATTTATCTATAGGATTCACTAGTTTAGATGGAAAGGTAATTCAGCGATTCAGCCGATATAATATGTATATTTCATTATGGTTTCCCAGGCAATGGCACAATCGATTTCCCAGAGTTCCTCACGATGATGGCAAGAAAAATGAAAGAGACGGACAGCGAAGAAGAAATCCGAGAAGCATTCCGAGTGTTTGATAAGGATGGGAATGGATTTATCAGTGCAGCAGAGTTGCGGCATGTTATGACAAATTTGGGTGAAAAATTAACAGATGAAGAAGTTGATGAGATGATTCGGGAAGCTGATATAGATGGGGATGGACAAGTGAATTATGAAGGTAAAATATTGAACTGGATCGATGTCTCGGAATAACTTTATATTTTTGACCATACACCATCAGAACTATGGGACATTTGTCCTTACCTACATGTAGGTATGCAGTTTAAACATTAATCTGTGATTTTGCTATGCTTTCATATTTAAAGTGTGGTCATATTTTTGTAAACACTTGCATGCAGCGTTGACAATTAGACAAAAACTACTTGCCTAAACTTACAGCAGACACAAAGGGTTTGAAAAGAACAGTCCAGCCCTGAATAATGGTTATCTCAGCCCTGAATAGTGGTTGCCTCAGCCATAAGTAGTAATTACCTCAGCCTAATATAATAGTTGCCTCAGCCCTAAATAGTAATTGTCTGAGCCCCATTTTTATATTAGCAAGGTTGATGCTACCCGTTAGGCTTCGTAAAGATGTCTCAGTCCTGAATAGTAGTTGCCTAAGCGCTGAATATAACTTGTCATAGTCCTCTAATATTAGTTGTCTCAGTCATGAATATAGCGTTTCAGCCCTGGATACTAGTTGTCACTGCCCTGAATAGTAGTTGTCTAACCCCTGAATATAACTTGTCTCAGCCCTAAATATAACTTGTCTCAGAGCTGAAAAGTAGTTGCCCCAGCCCTCATTAGAACTTGTCTCAGCCCTGAATATTAGTTTTCTAAGCCCTAAATATAACTTGTCTCAGTCCTGAATATAACTTGTCTCAGCCCTGAATATAACTTGTCTCAGCCCTGAATAGGACTTGCCTCAGCCCAAAATATAGCTGAATAATAGTAGTTGTCTAGTTGTCTCAGACCTAAAAGTTGTTTCAAGGGTTATTTTATGTCTTCATGTCTTGTATTATTTCAGAATATACGAAAATTCAAAGCTTGTATAGTACGGTGCCCTTGGTAATAATTAGTGTAATATACAGTTTTAAAGATCATATACTCTAAGCGGGCAAATTTTACAAGGGCAGGTTTAGTGTAATATACAGTTTTAAAGATCATATACTCTAAGGGGGCAAATTTTACAAGGGCAGATTTCACAAGGGCAAGTTGGAGTGATTTATGGCCCCACTGCTAGCTGATATATCCGTACAATCTTCACTAGAGGTGTCCATATCCACCTCCTGTGGTTTTATTGCAGGCTAAATATATTTTTCAGTTACCTGGCGCTAGGCTGTTTTCGTCACCCATCAACTTGATTGCCCTCATATGAGTGAAATATTAGTGCAAAAAGTGAAAGATAGAACTAGATAAGCAAGTAATTTTAAGTACTTTTTTCCGATGTGGCTCAAATATTCTGTTTTCTTTCTTTGTAGAATTTGTGAAAATGATGACGTCGAAGTGATCTCTTTACATTCCGTTCCTGTTGATGATTCCTTTCCACACACGTAGTAGGCTACCGTGGTAGCGCTATATTCTCCTGCTGCTTGTGATATCTCTCTGTTCGAGCCTCATTCCGGCTCGTTCCAAGGATTTCATCATGCACCAGATGATCTAATATTTTAAATTTTCAAACAATTATGCAAATTCCTTAATTCATTGTACATAATACTATCTTTGTATAACGAGTTTCTATGATAAAGGAAGACAGATTGTCTGTATAAGAATGATGATAATTTTGTTTGGTTGATTTTCTGTGGTTCTTGCTCCTGAATTAGAATTTAGAATGTGTTTAATGGCAGCCATTACAGCATGTTATCGGGTGGCTATAGTGATACAGCGGACAAAGCAGGTTTTATACCAACGGTCACGCGCGCTTGTTACATATGGCAGCATTTTGGGATAGAGTTCTCACAAATGGAAATCAAGCTACTTGACGGGAACTATTTTCAAAATGATAGAACCAACACGTGACACTTGCTTATCCGGATCCGTCTGTTTAAAACCGTCTTAAGACTTACTGCCCGATTTAACTTTAAGCCAAGACTTCTTATTTATACTTGTCCCGAAATTAATTCTTTCAATATATGAATTATGAACTAAATTTGCTACTGTTGTAGATATTTACAATGGCCTCAGAATTAACGGGGTGAGTGAATGAGTGATTCGTGTTTAACGCAGTATTTTACAAGTTTTCAGTCATGTAACGATGAAGGAGTTCTTAGTAGTGTGCCTCCTTCTTGTAGGACGAATTTCCACTGCTCTTTTTATCTAGTGCTGCTTCACTGAGACGACTTACTGAAGGCAAGTAAAAGCGGCCCTGTCCGAACCATTATACTGGTGATGGTCAACCAGTGCCTGCACTATCCCCTTAATGCTGAACGCCAAGTGAAGAAGTTACAACTTCCTCTTTGAAAAGTCTTGTGTGACCCTGCCCAGGATTGATCCTGGATCTACCGACCCCCAAAACGGACGCATTCGGGGCCGGTACGGTCTGCCAGCAATCTCTGGATGGTCTACCCAGCTTAATGCCGCCCGTCGTCGTGTGAGTGAAAAAGAGTACGGCGTGAAATACCAATCAAATAAATAAATAAATAAATAATTAAATAGAACAACGGTTTGGCCCTCTGGCATTTCGAACGAACGATTGATTGGTAGTTGGTGAGCGGTTTGACTTCCCACCGCCATTTGGCACTCTACTATCTCGGAACAGCTTTCCGTTTACACTGTGGGACTTATTAACGAGCTTCAGGTTTCTCCAGTCCAGCTCACTCCTGGAGTAACTCATGTTCTTACAGAGCTTTAAAGGATACATGAAAAGGTACTACATAACGAAGAGTATGGTTTTAAGAAACACCAAGATGGTATGCAAAAAAAAGATTCCTTTTTAAGACATATTTGTATTTATTAATCTATTACATGCATATTTATCGGAAATGACGTCATCGACACATCGATTATACTGAGAGCGTAGGACCAGCGCCGCTCGCAACATAGTTGTCTTGATAACTCTCGCCATTGGCGTCACTAGAGCAGGCAATTTAAGTTCAGGACTGGCCCCTGGTACTTGAAAAGCTGTAGTTTAAAGCCATTCTTACACACCCAGAAGAAAGCTGATAAACTTTTTTGTAGTATTCTGTTAGACCACATTTTATACTACCGGCAAGTATTAAGAAATAAAAACCAAGCGTCTCGTTTACCCATTGATTTGGATCACATGACATCACATTTGATCATATTTGATTGGCTCTCTGATAAATGGGTCACCAAGGTGTTTTCACTATAGAACGGTCGAACGTTCATCAGTGTCTGGCACGAGTACAGTGAGGTATGGTCACTGATATCTTGAACGTGTGAAGTTACGATGTCACCACATGTGCTCTCATATTTGTATTACAATAAACAATGACTGAGCCCTAATTGGTGTTAATGCCATGCTCAAGAAATGGATGTGAGTGTATGTCCAACATATAGGGGGGAATTATCCTATATACAGGGGTTTGACATGTATCTGAGATAGTTAAAATGAAGCCCTATTCTGGTGTATCAATAGTAACAAATGATTCTCATTATTTACGATAGGGATTGTGTCTTTTACTAACCGACACACAATTCCTAAATAAAACAACTTGAGAAAATGTATCAAGTTCAAAGTGATGACATGTATTTGAAGATTTTCACTTCGCTTTCAAAGATGTTCATCTGTCACTCTGGTGCTGCAATCGTTTTACGTTGTACTTAACAATTTTTCAGTTATATGACTACCAGGAGTCATTAGGTGTGTTTACATATATTGTGTATTGTGTTTACATATACTGTCGCAGGGCCACTGAAGTATCGCGCCAAAGGCACTATAAACAAAACACCCCACCTACTCACACTAAACTGAGTACAGATCTGTTTCCTTGTTTTAAGATCTAAGTTCTAAGCTTAAAGCGGATAATATTTTAAGCCTTTGGTATGACCCGACCCCGGGTTTAACACCAGGCTTCCCGACTTTAAGGCGGACGCTCCAACAAGGCGCTCATGGATATTTGCAAACATCGATATTTATTTGACTGTTGTTTAACGCCATGCTCAAGAATGTTTAAATTATACGAATGCCTTCAGGCATGGAAAAGTTATGATGGAGGAAACAGTGAACCGAGAAAATCACCGACCTTTGGCAATTAGTGATGAACTTTCTCACGTGTAATGTATACACACATTATAGTGACGTTACTCTGTGCAAACGACCACAAGCGACGTTCACCGCTTATTGTCGCAAAAGATCCAGTGAAGGAACCATGTGTTACCAGGCAACAGTGAAAGCACAGGAATCCTCAAATCCTATGCCCAAGATTGGGTTTGAAGCCGTACACAGAGACAATTAGTTTTGCACATTTTTAATGGAAGATAAGGCTTACTGAAATCGATGCCTTGGCTGTTTGGTTCTTACTCGATACGAAATTTATGATGATTTGGATTATATCCTAAACGTATACATGCTCTTGTTGTTGAGAGGTAGGTAGGTAGTTTTTGACCAGCAATAAAAGACATTTGGATATGACCAGAACTAAAACCTATAGAACTACACTTGACAAAAAAGTCGCGTCTTCACGTATAGCAAGCTTAATTTATCGGAGGTCTAATACGTGACTAACCTGGAAACTTTCATATTACCAGCACCCATGTGATACCATCAAAATTATTGTAATACCTTTTTTTCGATGACCGAGCATACAATGTGCAGTACCTTAATTTATTATTCCGCCTCGCTGTCAAGAGCTGGCTGTGTGCAAATTTTAAGTATGACTTTTCATTGAGTATGTTACCTCAAACCGACAGGTACGTTTACCTCTCAGAATGATACAATGCCACGTTGTTTATTTATGCAAATTAAAGTATTTGTATCTGTTAAGTTGGTGGAATTGCTTTTATTGTTTATATAAAGGTGACTTATGATGACTACAGGTGTTATTTCATATAGTTTACAGATATCACTTCATCACAGGATACCGGTACTTAAGACAAAAATGATTCTTTATTTAGTCATTGTTTTTCATTTTAGAAGGGCAAATGTGTTGAACCTTCAAAAATGTATGATGTCATAAATAAGGACAGATCAACAGACAGACAAAACGGCACATCGACCGACCGACAAACCAAACGACATATCCATCGACAAACAGACTGAACGACACACCGACCGACTGACAAACCGAACGACACACCGACCAACAGACAGACCGAAGGACACATCAACCAACAGACAGACCGAACGAAACACCGACCAACAGACAGACTTTGTAAAATATTCTTGAGTAAGGTGTAAAACACCAATCAAAGAGTGCCATCTTATTTATGATGTCATAAATAAGGACAGATCAACAGACAGACAAAACAGCACATCGACCAAACGATACACCGACCAACAGACAGACGGAACGACATATCAACCAACAGACAGACCGAACGAAACACCGACCAACAGACAGACTTAACGACACACCAACCAACAGACAGACGGAACGACATATCAACCAACAGACGGACCGAACAAAACACCGATCAACAGACAGACTTAATGACACACCAACCAACAGACAAACCGAACGACATACCGTCCAACAGACAAACCGAACGACACATCGACCAACAGACAAACTGAACGATACACCGACCAACAGACAGACGGAAGGACGCATCAACCAACAGACAGACCGAACGGAACACCGATCAACAGACAAACTGAACGACATACCAGCCGACAGACAAACCGAACAACACACCGACCAACAGAGAGACCGACAAAACAACTAACCTTAAAAAGTTGTTTAGTCCACAGTGTAAACATTGTTCTAAACCTGTATAATGAGAGTTAAAAAGCTATAACGCAAAGTGAGAGAAACAGTAGGACAGCGTTAATTCAATCAAATTTCTTATTTTGCTCATATATTGTGCTCTGCCCGGTTTCGTCCCACCATAATGCTGGCTGCCGTCTAATAAGCAAAATATTCTTGAGTACGGTGTAAAACACCAATCAAACAAATAAATGATTTATTGTGACACCTCGCCATGCAATGCCCTATATATAGTATTAGAATGGGAATACCGTTGGAATAAAAGTATAAAACAGGTCGATTTAGGGTTTGATATTAAACATCGATAATTAATCAGGTCTGACGATAATGAATGCAAAACCCCTGGGCATCTCGACACATAAAAAAACCTAGTTGGTCGACGTAGTTGAATTCCTCACATCTAAAGATCGGGCTTCAACTCTGATTTAGCAATCATACATAACTGGCAGACAAAACTATCGCACATAATTGTCAGACATAATTATCATACATAACTACCAGACATAATTATCAGATTTAACTATCAGCAATAACTATCAGACAAAACTATCAGGCATAACTATCAGACATAACTATCAGGCATAACTATCATACATAACTATCAGGCATAACTATCAGGCATAACTACCAGCATAACTATCACACATAACTATCACCAATAAGTATCAGACAAAAGGAAATATACGCGAAACAGCTAGTATTAGTTGTGAATAGTGGGAGAAGTCCTGGTTTTAGGGCTACATTGGCTAGCTGGTTTGTGGTAAAAGAAATTGTGAAATATTTAATTAAAAATGTATATTTTACCTAATACTCTATAGGCCTACATGTGCTCAGTATTGACTAACGGTATAACCCTGTTTTAATAGCACTAGAATATCATTCCTGCTTATTGCTTAATCATTGAGAGTCAATACCGTTCCCTACAGGTCCAGGCAGACTGGCCGACACCCCCTCCCCAGCACGGTACCCCATGGCCAGTTCAGTCCCGTTACGCGAGGAATGGTTCCCTAGGCCACCGGAAGGTTTTAGGGCGTACAGGTATATAAAGCAGAGATTGTTCGGTTAGTTCATAGGTCACCTCCGCTTCGTAACCTCGAGTCCGGTACAGCTGGTAACAGTAAGAACATAAAATGGTAAGTTCCACCATGTTTTATGTCAACTCCTGTAATCTCAAACTGCTGTTTTCTAGTCATCCAAATCTCTACTTGTAGAATGGTCAGGCGTTTTACAGAGGAGCAAAACAAATCTGCCGGCAAATAACCGTGACTGTTTGCTTGGGACCGGAAAGTACTGCAGAAGTACTTTAATGTTTTTCTTTATGTAAGAATTCATAACGAAATGCATGGAAGAATTTGAAGGCATCGAGCAAATTTTCAAAAAGCCTTATTTATCCTATTTAATATAGACAATATAGCAATAGCAATATAGACATTTTGACTGTGATGTACATTGCCTCAGCCCCTATTGTTGCCAATAAGCGACAGTGTTAACGTGTAGTGTTGTGACTCCGATCCAAACATTCCGTGGTCGGTAAGCATTAGTGCCTACCTAGCTCTGAGATCGGTTGGCCATGTTCCCAGCTTCACTTCCACACTATTTCCGAAAGCTAAGCTGGGAAGAAAGAAACTGAAAACTAGTGCCTACCCTCAGTCTGTGAGAAAGCAGCCGTGCAAATCTTGATATGGGTTGGATTTTAAAACTTTCCTCAATAAAACTCAAAGTTTAGACAATTTTCATTATTTCCAAAACAAGCTTGCATATGTACACCAAAAATGATCTGCTGGCAGCGACTTTATACACCCTATAATAAACAGAATTCCAATCATCCCGAAAAATGGACGTTGTAATATGATCCTAGTTTTTTTCCCCTGTTTATATTTAAACCACTTACTAATTGTTATTTCTTACGAAGCAATGTCAAAATATTGCTTTACAACGTAAATTCTGAGTAAGTTATTGTAAAATAATTTTGATGTAAATTAACGGAAAGGAACTTAAGTTAAATGCCTAAAATTTTGACATAAGTCTAAAATCGTTTCGTGATCCCGGGGCCTGGTTTTTATTACTTGTAAAAAATATATATACATACACATTACCATAACTTTTTCTGCAGGAAATAAACAGAAACTCTGCATACATGTACTATAATTGACTTGGATATTACAAGCATGTAAATTTCTCTCATGAACGTTGTAACAAACAATCATACTTTACATCTGAGCTGTCAAGACATGATCCCACTGAACTGTGTGTTTGTGTCCAGACTGTAATCAACAAAGCTGTGTACATCACAATTAACATTTGCGCACAGTTTACCTTATATATCGCTTTCACCTAAGGGATTATTGATTTAGCATTTCTGTCACTTCACACGACTCGTACTAACTGATCTACTATAGATAAATGTATTGATACGGTATTTGCAAAGTTTTCATTCAGAAATGTAAGTGCAGCTGTTTTACGCATCGTGCACAAAAATACAAAGATTGTACATTTCATGGTCAAAGGGAAGTCACTCTGAACATGCACAGTGCTGCATCCTTGTTTCTGATCCCCTATGTTTCACGCAATCCACTCCTCAGTCCCAGTGGGGGTAGATAATGAAAAAAAAAATCACATGGCACAAAGGCTTTTTTAATGTAACAAAGCAGTTGCTTGTTGTAACTTAAGCAAAAAATACTTTGTTTTCTTAAATTTGTTGCAGGCTGATCACCTCACAGAAGAACAAATTGCAGGTAAGCTTCTCAGTACTTTAACCTCCAGTTTCCGTGTTGTAATTAGCGAAGGATGTAAACGACATGTTGAAGCAGCGACCTGTACATTGTCGGCTTTGGGAGTTAAAGGACATTGTCTGAAAGTTTCTTTTGTATGTTTTATTTGATGTCAATGTACAGTAAAGATTCAAGTCTTTTTCGTGGATTTCTAATATCTCAACCAATTAAACAATTGACTACTTTACTATTAAATATTTGAATAAAGTTATATTACATGAAAAATTTTCACAAGACTTTTCAAAGAATGTTCCTAATATAAAGCTATTATCTCTTTTGTCCAGAATTCAAGGAGGCTTTCTCCCTGTTTGACAAAGACGGTGATGGAACGATCACAACAAAAGAGCTGGGCACTGTGATGAGATCATTAGGACAGAACCCAACGGAAGCGGAGTTACAGGATATGATAAATGAAGTAGATGCAGATGGTAATTAAGAAGAATTTAAATATATGCTATACATTCTGTGGTGGGCAGGTTAATTTTTGGATCACCTGCATGTAGCGTGCCCCTAAGACCACCGCACGGTACATGACAAACTTAACACATCAGTCTAAACCTAGTTTTAGTGACAAGAAAGGCTCAACTTTTGCAAACATTCACATGAAATGAATTCGAGATCTACACATTTCACAATGTCTGTGCGTTGTACTTTGACGCAGAAAAAGCAAACAAATGATCAGAAAATTCCTCACACAAATAAATACAAATTTTAATATATTCACAGTATATGCTTTCCGTCAGGCAAGCCATACAAAAATACTGGTGGTACAAATTGTCACATGGCAAGAAAATTAATAATTTGGCCGATTTGATACATTTTACTTTTCTAGGAAACGGAACCATTGATTTCCCAGAATTCCTCACCATGATGGCGAGAAAGATGAAAGACACGGACAGCGAGGAAGAAATTCAGGAAGCCTTCAAAGTGTTTGATAAAGATGGGAATGGATTTATCAGTGCAGCAGAGTTACGGCATGTTATGACAAATTTGGGTGAAAAATTAACAGATGAAGAAGTCGATGAAATGATCCGAGAGGCTGATATAGACGGGGATGGCCAAATTAATTATGAAGGTAGCTGTTTTTACTCCGTTTTGCGTTGGAAATGTAGCAAGACTATCATCGAATTACTAAAATGGTTTCTGTACTGCAACTATTAGTGCACCGCTGTACCTCCTAGTTTTGTGGGTCAGTTTTCCCCAAAAGTGACAAATTTAAAAGTTTGACGAAGCCAGCAGACTGAAACAAAACAGATACTCATCGGGTGATATTTAAACGATGGGATTCACCAAAGCAAAACTGATTAGATAAATAATAATGTCTCATAATAGTTTCTGTAACTTCACTTTATTTGTTTATACATTTCAGAATTCATCAAGATGATGACGTCCATGTGAGGCACAATATCAGCCGCCAGGGTATCGGGAAACCACTGACGGGCCTGGAGTTCCGAGACAACTCCCATGGTGCAATGTCTTCAACCTAACTGGATTTCATGTACATTATTTATTTATTTCAAATTTTAATAAATATATTCATTCCGAAAGCTACTTTTATGTCATTAATACTGCCTGAAAACAAAACATTATTAGTAGGTTGAAAGTTTCTTGAGTGAGAGAAAATCAATGCTCACTCAGTTGGATGTAGTTCAGTAAGTGGCGCCACACGTGGCGCTGGTTCAATCTTGGCCTTAGGCAGATGATTTGTGCTTTCCCTCCGCTCTCACTCTCCATAGAGATCTTAGTGACAATAAACGTTCGACGGTACCCGTACGTCAGAAGTGGGAAAGTGACATTGGTAGTTTGCCACGGGCATGCCGGTTTCCTACATCCTTAAAACTGATAGCTATCCCATACGTGAAACATTCTTCGGTATATAACGCAATCACGGTCCCCTGTGGATATACCAACAGTGCTATGAACCAACGCTTGTGTCATTTTTACAGCCGCCCATCTATATACAGCCCGTTCGTCAGTACTGACAAGACGTTTGAACACTGAGGTAGTGCAAAAGACAAATCTAAAACCCAAATGACCAACAGAGCGTAATTCATCCTGTTTCTACCCGGGTCACTCTGTATTAAGACTTCATTCTGCAGATTCACTGAGAGAGCTAATACGCGTCACATGTTGATAAGACTGTCCATTTAACTCAAGTATATGAATAATCATTAAAATAAAAGCCGTTATTCTATCATATCGAAGTTAGAGGTTCGAGTACAACTGTGGCTGGTACGCCGGTAGTTTAGTTTTGGCTCCCTGGTTTTCCTCCGGCAATAAAGCTGTTCGCCATTAGATGCAGTTAAGTATTCTTGAGTAAACACTGCACCAATTTTAATTGAAATACTCAAGTGAACACTTTATCCCACCAGAGTCCGGCGTCGAGTTTTAATGTAAACTTACAAAACCGAGTTGATTATTTTGCCGGACACGAGAATTCAGGCCCACTAAAGTTGTTCTATTTTGGAAATATGTGGCTACTCCCGTTATGTGGTGGAAATATATCTGGCGCTGTGTGATGGAAATATATCTGGCGCTGTGTGATGGAAATATATCGGGCGCTGTGTGATGGAAATATATGGGTTATTGGCACTTTGTGATGGATATGTTTGGGTGTGTACGTTACTGGCGCTGTGTGATGGAATAAATCTGGCGCTGTGTGATGGAAATATATGCGTTATTGGCGCTGTGTGATGGAAATATGTGAGTTACCGGCGCTATGTGGTGGAAATATATAAGTTACTGGCGCTGTGTGATGGATATGTGTAGGTGTGTGCGTTACTGGCGCTGTGTGATGGAAATGTGTGAGTTATTAGCGCTGTGTGGTGGATATATATGAGACACTGGCGCTGTGTGATGGAAAAATATGGGCTACTGGCACTGTGTGATGGAATATATCTGGCATTGTGTGATGGAAACATATGGCGCAATGACGTTCTGTGATGGAAATATTTTTTCCATGGTCTTTGTAGCTTTCTCCACTCACTAACATCACTGTCGTACGAAATATTGAGCAAAACATTCTTGAGCATTGCGTAAATACACTAGACTGATACAAATACAAATAGACTGATGCATAAACTTGTGCGGGTACCTGTCTAACATCCTAACTAGAGGATGCAGTTGAACCAACACAAGATGGTTTCAAATTCATTGTTATGAGGACGGCCTTACAAGGTGAAACCGAAGCTTGATATAAGCGGGCACACTCATCTACCAAGTTATTCATTTATTTATTATTTTTTTTAATTGTTTATTAACACCATACTAAACAAGATTTCATGTATACGACGACAATCGGGAAAACCCACCGGCCTTCCCATGTTCGTGACGAGCTTTCCCTCATGTAAAGTGTAGATATGCACGCAATATGTACACGGAAAAACAAGTGTTTTTTTAAAGTGAATGGCGTGTGATGTGATACGTTTAATTCAGAATGTTTGTTTGAAAATTGAATGATACAAACTGCATGTATATTATTCCCTGTCTTGCATGTCCTAAAGCAATCGAAGAGCATGATGAAGTACCCCAGTCACATTTATATTTAAAGTATTCATACGTACTTAGCGATTTTGTTAAAAGTGTGGATTTCATATTACATGAGCCCTATCCTGGGGTTAAGCTGAATAAAAGATCATAGTAAATAGCCACTGATGATTAAAACTCAGAAACTTTGAATGTTCAACCTCTGTTCGTAATAACTTGTTCGCTACAAAACAACGTACCGGTAGCCTACGAGTTTCTTGAACACCTTTATTTATTTATTTATTTATTTATTTATTTGATTGGTGTTTTACGCCATACTTATACAACGCTGGCCAGCATTATGGTGGGAGGAGACCGCACAGGGAAAGCCACGATCATCCATAGGTTGTGCCTGACCTTCTCACTTACGGCCAGAGAGGAAACCAGCATGAGCCGGACGAACTCACAGCGACCGCATTGGTGAAGAGCTCCTGGCTCCTGGATGCCCCCCTGATTACCTTTACTCAGAGTGAGTCCATGTCGCCAAAGTGCTGCCGTTATTGATGTATAATGCCAAGACAACAGACGTGACACCCCACCCAGTCACACTACACTGACACCAGGCCAACCAGTCATGTTTCCTTGCTCTTAACCTCTTAGTGCTGAGCGCCAAGCGAGGCAGCAGCAATTGCCATTTTTAGTCTTTGGTATGACCCGACCCGTCATTTACTCAGTAATGTGAATGAATGAATGTTCCAGTATTGTTGAGGTGGGGGAGGGGTGGGGGCTCCGTGATTGGGGGGATTAGCACTCCAGCAGAGCGCAATGACCCATCCCACCAATGCGGTCGCTGTGAGTTCAAGTCCGGCTCATGCTGGCTTCCTGTCATGCCATACGTGGCTGATCTATCAGCAACTTGCGGATGGAATAAATAACACTGAGTACGGTGTAAACCATCAATCAAATAAATAAATAAATCCAATACTGTTGGAATACAGCGAACTGTCCTGAGGGAATGATGGGCGAGACCATACAGTGTAGTAAACACAGTTTTGTCGTTCTACATTATTGTATCTTACAGTTAACGCATGATCTAGGCCCATTCATGGTGAATGTCCACAACGTGGTAATAAAAGCGTTAGCCATGAGAAATGTCATTGTGGATTACAACGTATAGGGTTAAAAATGGACGTTTTCTGTACAAGTGGGTAATCTTCGCAGGAGTTACACTACAGTGTTCATTCCAAACTTATCGGTGGGATTCGGGGATCTCACATCTTAAATGTCAGTATAGTTTGTGGAGCTCAAATAAGGTGCATGTTTGGCTTCGTGTGTAAACCGAGAAGGCCTGCAGGGCTAACATGCTAGAAAATATAGAACGTATGGCAGAGTTTCTTCTGAAGGATTTATGAGTTATTTACCGATTCCCTAGCCATGCTGTACCTTGTGAAGACCAACCACTAACAAGTGAACACCAGACTGACAGGTAAGCTTCAACACGTACATGTAGGGTAGATGCCGGTAGACCAAAGCACGCCTTCCTAAACGCCTTTGACACCAACATATCTGAAGTGTGCTCAAGACTGTAGGACTACTCAGCTTGAACCACCTTGGACAGTAAATAATACTACAGGAAAACGTTATCAAGTGAACTTGTCAGTCGGTAAAAGGGTTGAGTAGTTACCTGTGCCTTATACATATGGACCATGCCCACATGGGGTAAAGCCCGATAACAAGAGGCTGTAGTCACGTTAAGGGTCACTGGCTGGAATAAACCTTTAGCTTCTTATTAAGCCCGGACAACTTATTTCGCTTTTGTAGTACCACAATCCTCAGGACAATGCGGGCAATTAGAGAAAAATGTCCACAGTGGACTTAAGTACACCATATGTAGATGCTTGACGAAACCCGACTGGACATATGTCCTCTCCCTGTCGGCTTGCAATGGTATTTACTGAGCGATTAGATTATTACCTCTTGCCCTGAACGTGTTCGAGCAGATTTGGGCCACAATTTGTCGCGATGTGAGACGATAGTCTTAACAACCCCGTGATATAAAGTCTCCTACGAGTAAACAGAAATCATTCTCAACTTGGACTCGCAAAGATCCAGCCTTTCACAGATTCTGTGCTCCTAAACAACCAAACTTTCAAAATGGTAAGAAAATATTGTCATTGTTATGCCCAACGTTGTATTATCGAGAATAGATTACGTTTTTGCTCATACGATTCAATTTTACCAGAGATTATGTGTGACAAAAATCCAAATACAAAAACATATAAGTTTCATAAAGCTGGCAAATTGCACACTGATACATTGACTCTAGATTGGATTTGTACTATGTTTTTCTCCAGTAACACTGTCCAAATATTTATCCTGTCATTTCCATGTCATGGCATGTCTTGCTAGTTGATTGAAATGCTGGTAATTTTCATCTTTCAGGCTGATACCCTCACTGAAGAACAAATCACCGGTAAGGATTTTTGTCTAAACAGCTCTCAGGTAACATTAGTTGTATTTTGTGAAGTTTTGTTTCTGAGAGAATTCCAATATCTCAACAAATTAAAGGAATGATTACTTTTCTTTTAGATGTTTAAATAACGTCATATTAAATACAAAATTATAACAAATCTTTAAAGCATTATTCCAAATGTAATTTTATTTTTTGTTCTTTTCAGAATTCAAGGAGGCTTTCTCCCTGTTTGACAAAGACGGTGATGGAACGATCACAACCAAAGAACTGGGCACTGTGATGAGATCATTAGGACAGAACCCAACGGAAGCGGAGTTACAGGATATGATCAATGAAGTAGATGCTGACGGTATGTATTGTCTTCTCAAGATCGAATTCACCAAGTATGTTATGATCCTTGGTTGAGTATCACGTTTGATACAGTTGTTTAAAAACTGCAAGAAAATACTTCTTCGTGTTTACGAACTGAAGGATTTTCTGTATTAATGTCTGTGTTACCTGTGACTCATGAAGCCCCACATTCCAACCCAGTTTTGGACCTTTGTCGTGATTCATCGTGAGTGTCAAGTCATCGCGGGTTTTGTTACATATTAAAACCAACGGGTTACAGGCCAGTGCAGATACCTTTTGTAGTGTCATTATCTTCTTTTACCTATGGTGACTTTTCTTCCATAGGTAATGGGACAATCGACTTCGCCGAATTCCTCACCATGATGGCCAGAAAGATGAAAGAAACGGACAACGAGGAAGAAATAAGGGAAGCCTTCAGAGTTTTTGACAAGGACGGTAATGGTTTTATCACAGCGGCTGAGCTCAGACACGTCATGACAAATCTGGGGGAAAAACTAACAGATGAAGAAGTGGACGAGATGATCCGAGAAGCTGACATAGATGGGGATGGACAGATCAACTATGACGGTAAGAATTCACTGATTAATGCCGTTAATGATTATTTCAAGATGCTAGTAGAAATAGATTTCCCGAGACGCCCATGAGGAATTCAGTCGCCTTTCTTCGCATAGCTTGATGAAGCCACAAGATTACTTTCTGAAATTTTATATTTTGAAAAAAATGGTTAATTTATTTTACTCAGTAACAAAACTGCAAATTGCTTTCTTATGTTTAAATTTCATTGAATCCCAAATAAAAGAAAAGAAATGAGTGTTGTTCAATTTTCAGTTGAAATAAAGTTTGGGTCATATTTCTGTGCTGTGCACAGGTATACTGAAGTCTTCTAAGGATCAACATCCGGTGCACAGACTTGATAATAGAATACCTGGAAAGTTCATTGAAATCAAACAATGTATTGACAATGTACACACAAAAGAGAATCGGCCTATATCGAGCTGGACATATCGGTCGTAATTTCCCACGTTCCTGTTGTTACACGTGACTAGTTTATGTGGCCTATAATATTACATAATTCGATGGTGCTCTTACTTTCAGAATTCGTCAAGATGATGACGAGCTCATGAAACAGACGTAAACAAAACAAATGTGGTAAGTGATCAATGGTGCCCGATATTTGTATAAACATATCGTAATATTTACTTGTGACGTGAGGTAATTGATAAATTATTTGTTGTTGAATCTAGCGTTACGATCTAGATCCAAATGTGATGTTAGATCAAATCCTTTTAGATGTCCACCTTTTTATTTAAGAGAAAGGCGCTAAAACCAGTTCCATTTATCCATGAATACCTTATACTTCACGGACATGTTTCTGTTCAATCATGTGTTGTTTTCTATTGTCTTTTCAGGCTGTCTCCATTGCGGATCACGTGATAAGTGACGTTGTGGCAAGCGACAAACCACAGAGCAAAAAACGGGTGCACAAAAGAACATATGCATATAACATCAAGCAATTTATTGGGTTAACTTGTTTTCAGCCAATGCTCATTATGTTACCAGACTTTACGGACAACAGCTTTTTCTACCGAGCACATCTACATTTTTACCAGACCTTCTTAAAACTTAAAATGTCACTGAGCTCATAATTTTCATTCATTGATATTGTTTTTTGTGTTGACCAAATGAGACAAAATTTAATATATTCCAAATGTTGTTAAATTTTAATAAAATCATATCATCACTAAATTTTTATTTATCTTTTGCGTTTGTCTTTGCTTTGTTTTATTTATGTGATTGCTGCCTTACGCCGTACTCAAGGATATTTGACCTGAATATGCGGCTTTCATGTACATGTATGCTGTTTATTTAAACTGTTATGTGGTTTGCCGTCTTTTCCCACAAATCCATTTCTGACATAAGCAGCAATATAAAACCGGTCACAATTCTTTATATTTGGTGCTGGAAGTTGAAATTTCGATACAGTCGCTGTAAGACAACACTGATGAGGTCGTCAAAATGTTAATTTCTAAAGCCCAACAGTACATATGTACAATGTACACACATTTTGACAGAAATGGCTTTTTTGGAATCGGCCCCAGGTACCTGACAGACCTCATGAACCTTTACAATCATCATTACACAGTTACAAGATAACACGAGAACACATTCTTCAGGTGAATAGAAAGTTTGTATAAATAAGCCAGTGTGTATTACATGGAAGTAAGGTGTGATCATAGCACCTGTACATAAAACCCTAAAACGTTATCATAGAAGGATTTAATTGTTCCGTAGAAGATAATTTGTACACATTTTTAGTAAGTCACTAAATCACCATACATCTATACATACAGAAGCTTTGAGGCTTTCCCTTCCTAACGGGTTCATTAGAAAAAATGGATTCATATATCTGTATATTAGTACAGGAAAGGGTTCATGTGGCTATATCGTTGCAAGAGTTGTAAATATATTTGGAATGTCGGTCTATATAGTAACTTGGGTGTAGGAAAGGGGCTCATATCAAAGTATCATTATAGGAAAGGGGCTCATATCAGAGTATCATTATAGGAAAGAGGCTCATACCAGAGTATCATTATAGGAAAGGGGTTCATACCAGAGTATCATTATAGGAAAGGGGTTCATACCAGAGTATCATTATAGGAAAGGGGCTCATATCAGAGTATCATTATAGGAAAGAGGCTCACACCAGAGTATCATTATAGGAAAGGGGCTCATATTAGAGTATCATTATAGGAAAGGGGTTCATACAACATCCTCACTATAGGTAATGGGTTCAGACACAATTTGTAGTAATAAGCACCACTCCCCGTATTTGTGTCATTACAGGAATGCATCACTTGAAAGTACAACCCAGTTTGCCCTAAGCACTACCTGTATTAGGTTTTCCCTAAGCACTACTTGGTTTTCCTGTTAGTAGTAGGCCTACTAGGTTTCCTCCAAGCATTATTCGGTTTTTCCCTTTAACACTCGGTTTATCAACAGATATTCTAACATCACCATCTTTTTTATTTGGATACTATAGTTTTAATTCCCGCTATTGTGCAGTCGGTTAGAATAGCTTCTGATGGAAAATTAGGTTTTATAAAACTGTTAATTTTTTTATTTCCCATTGTTACGACCCAAACTGTATGTATTATATAAAGAGATGGCTTGTTCGAAATACACGACAGTTTAGCCGCACAAAAAAGTAACCAAAACCAACAGATTTTATTTTACAACAATTTATTAGCTTAACAAGAACAGATAATAAGACTTATACAAATACTAAAGTACTTAAGTTTAACAAGAAAGGATAGCAGTATCTATACAAATACTAAAGTACTTACGGTGTCAAGTCCAAATGGACGCATATATTCCACAATATATATACCACACAGGCATAAATGCTCAGAGGCAAATTCACAAGAGGGAAAATCCACAGTATAACTGAGTGTATGACGAAATATACACAAAATTCCACAGACAGGGTCCGTGTACTAATAGGCACAGTGTATACAAGAGCACAAATTAAACATACAAGTTCAGACTGAACAAGTGCTCGGTGGAAATAGGATATAAAAAAGCCAGAGGCTATAAAGACACCAAAATTCAGCACAAAAGGCCCACTAAAGTAATACACAGCGAAAGCATCCAAACTCTCAATAATTCTCCTTTCTCTCCGTTCTCTGTTCTCTCTGTTTGACCTGCTTTCATAGGTCTTATATAGCCTGGTGGAATTGTCTAGAATAAGAAAAATCCTGAACACTTGATGTAAACAAACAGGCACCGAAAAGAGCTCATTCTGGAATATTCTAAGGTAGAGGCAGACAGCAGGCGCTGAACTCAGCGTATGTAAACAGTGGCAAGCTAAATTTAGAAACTGACGGCAGTCGTGCACATAACACCATTTTATATTCTAATTTCGCCACAACCGTGCTAAAATGGCTATTAAAATGATTACCAGTATCACCTGCATGAGTAATCTCTCATGTCATTTACTTCAAACATATCAGGACACATTACTAGCTCATTTTTATTCATTACTTCGTTTAGAATCTTCCAAGTAGATTTAATGTTATCCTTGAATAAGTTAACTTATTTCTATATATTTGGAACTGATAAGATAAACGTATCATTGTCATTAGTGTTGACGAAAACAAAAAAACAATTGCGGTCGCTGCCAGGCCAGGTACAGCTCTCGCTGGCTTCCTCCCCACTCGTGCATGGAAAGGTCTTCCAGCAACTTTCGGATGGTACTGGGTTTGCCCGGTTTCTTCCCACTACAATGTCGCCACTATAAGGCTGAAATATTACCGATGTGGCGTCAATGACCATTTATTCCCACTATTATGGTAGCCGCCATCATATAAATGAAATATTCTGCGTAAAGCACCAAAGAAATAAAAAAAATTCTCGGTCGACTCCTGACCAACGAAGTCACAGGTTCGAATTTGATTTTCATGGTTCATGCTATGAATTTACTTCAGCAGGGTTGAAGATGCCTGTCGAAGGCCGGAACTTTCCTAATTCACCAACCGCTACGATTTCCTTTATTTCTAAACATGATAACCGTCTGATAAATCACAAGCATCATCGTTACTATGTTAAATTCAGTTAAATTAAAAAAGGAATTATAACAGTCTGAATTCAAGAGTTAAGTGTTTCCTCACTTACATATTCTGGCACGACTTTTCAGTTTATCAACGTCTTCGTGGATTTCTTACAGTGTTCTAGTGGTCAGGATATCAAAAAATTTCCCCCCAGCTCTGCCCGGTTTCCACCCACAATAATGCTGGCCGCAGTCGTATAAGTGAAACATTCTTGAGTATGGCGTAAAACACCAAACTAATAAATAAATAAATCAATCAAAAAACAACTTCACAGGTAACGAACGTTATCATACAGATAGACTTAATCAAAGCTCCATGTATTCTCTTGGGTGGCTACAGACTAAACATGTATGCAAGTAAAACAGTAACCAATATGAAAACGCACAGCTAAGTTAGTAGGACAGGTACAGATTCGACCAAGGCAGGGGGGTGGGATTATCCGATAATCCCCTAACATCATAATCCGGTAACATGTTAGAACGGACTTTGGTGGAGTTTTGTCACAGTGTGGAATGTTACCCCTAACAACCCGTTGGTATATAGCACCTAGCTCTAGTCACTGGTCCATTCAATGTTCCACAGCTTCGGTGTGCCATAACCTAACACCCATCTGACGAAATGGTAAGTCACTAACTCAACTCTGTACAATACACCGCCAGTTCTCTGCCTGACCTGTATGAACTCTTCGATTTTGCCAGTTATCCATTATTCAACGATTTTAGTAAGCTAGTGGAAGTATTTTTCTGTATGTAGTGAATGTTGCAAGCACGTATGATTTTGTATAGGGTTATGCTGACTGTGTACTGGCCACACACTATACAGAATAACGAGACATTCACATATTTAATCTGTCTAAATACATAAATGTTATAAAATTGTAAATTATTTTTTTTCAGGCTGATACCCTTTCAGAAGAACAAATCACGGGTAAGTAATTGCCTCATTGTTCTAATGTAACTTGTGCAGCTGGTTACATAACTTGTACAACAAGGCACTAGACAGCTCACAACAGAATTTTATTTTGCTGCAAAATTTGATCTCCGTTGTTGTTTTTGTCATTATAATTTGCTCCTATACGCAGACAAATGTATTATTTCACAGTATGAACTACACCTTGTCACTGGACGGGTATATTAATTTAATATCAATAAGTGCTGAAATGAGCGCTCCTAAATGTGGAAAACCTACCTTGTATGGGCATAAATTGATGCTCATTGCAGTAAGAAATTTTGAAATATGATTACAGCAAATTGCACCCATTTTGAAATGTTTTATCTAAAGTCATACTGAGGCCTCAACTCTGAATAACGAACAAGTGTCGTCTCTAAGGCATATACACTATATAGTGTTGGATATGTAAAGCCGGATACTTGATACCGTCTAAGTTTCTTTAAAGACCATCTTTGTAATTTATTTTTTGTTCTTTTCAGAATTCAAGGAGGCTTTCTCCCTGTTTGACAAAGACGGTGATGGAACGATCACTACCAAAGAACTGGGCACTGTGATGAGATCATTAGGACAGAACCCAACGGAAGCGGAGTTACAGGATATGATAAATGAAGTAGATGCCGACGGTAAGAACCTCTTCTTATTCTCACATCAACCAAGGCATGCCCTAGTTTTAAGTTTGGCCTACAATGATCAAAGACATCACAGCAGTTAGAACAATCATTGTTTTAAATATTAATACCAGTATTTAAAGCTGTCAATCTTTCGCCACGAATCTTTAGAATTCTAAATACAAATGCCGATTGTCAACAAATTCCTATCATGTGTCTCGGAAAAATTTCGAAAAGCACTGCGTAGATTGTGCAAGTTTCATTGGCAGATATTAAAGAAGACATTTTCATTTTGAGTAAATATTTAAATTCAATAGTTAGGCCTACATAAATGAATATTATTAAAAGGGCTTGTGATTTTCTTATAACATATTAAAGTAAATTTTTATAGATTCCTAACGGGGGAATGAAAATATCTGCAAATAAAAGCAAGTAAGAATATCTGCAACTAAAAAAAATGTTTAAGGTTGTTTTAGAATGCAAAAGGTCATCTGGTGAAACACAAAAAATAAAATGGTTAACGGAATTCATTAGAATATTGAGCTTCATATTCGGGAGTCTAATGTAAGCGTTGATCTACAGGTAACGGAACAATCGACTTCGCCGAATTCCTCACCATGATGGCCAGAAAGATGAAAGACACCAACAGCGAGGAAGAGATAAGGGAAGCCTTCCAAGTGTTTGACAAGGACGGTAATGGTTTTATCACAGCGGCTGAGCTCAGACACGTCATGACAAATCTGGGTGAAAAATTAACTGATGAAGAAGTGGACGAGATGATCCGAGAAGCTGACATAGATGGTGACGGACAGATCAACTATGATGGTAAAACATGGCGTCCTTACAGACTCTTTTTGTGCATACAGCCTCAGTGAAATGAGCAAAAAGTCTTAGAGGCTTTTCGGCACTATTCACATTTTAACTATGCTGTTCGTGAGATACTAGGATATACTGTTGAAACATTAGGTCATATGCAGAAATCTATGCATTTCGTTCTAAAACTGCCTGAAGAATCTTTTGCTGTATCGACATGCAAGCGCTGTATCCATATGCAAGCTCGGTATGCACATGCAAGCGCTGTATCCACACGCAAGCTTTGTATCCACATACAAGCTCTGTATCCACATGCAAGCGCTGTATCCACATGCAAGCTCTGTATCTACATGCAAGCTCTGTATCCACATGCAAACGCTGTATCCACATGCAAGCTCTGTATCCACATGCAAGCGGCCTGGTTTTCTAGAACTGAATCAACTTCAACTGATCCGTTTATCAAATATATGCTTGATTGACCCTAGAAATATCCAAGTTGCTTCCTTTATCCCTAGTGTAGCATTTCTGTGGATAAGAGCTCGCGTATTATACATTTGAGAATATTTTTTAATGTTGTAATGTAAAATAGGTAACATCTTCAAAGCATCAAATTGTATTTTGAACAAGAACCTTTTGAGTCTAAACTGAAGTTTTTGCTTGTGGAGTATACATCCAAACTTGTACACTCTATATGCGTGCACCTGCAATCTGTACACGTCTGTAGATGTGTCTTATTCCTCCAACTTTGAGCGTGTGTAAAGTACCTCTAACCTTGTGTACCTTTTACCTCCAGAATTTGTGAAGATGATGGCAAACTCATAACACGAATGAATTTCTAAAATGCGGTAAGTGTTATTTGCACTGGGTATATCTTCATTTTGTGGTAAGTGAAAATATGGAACCTGGCTATTTATTGCCTTGTTGCCATCTTGCTATTGCAGAATATCCGCTTCACATTTTTTTTACATCTTTAGTTGTGACGAACATCTTTATAAATGTCTACGCTTGCCTGTCGGACTACCTACCGGTCTGTCTGTCGATCGGTGAGACTTCCTGTCGGTCTATCGGTAGATCGGTCTGTCGGTGGAACTGCCTGTCGGTCTATCCGCAGGCCTGTCGGACTACCTATCAGTCTGTCGGTAAGCCTGTCGGTAGATCGGTCGGTCAGTCGATGAAATTCTTACCTCTTAACATGGTCAGGTCGAATACATTTTTGACACCCTGTCGTTTGTCAAGAGCCATTTCGTTAACGAGAGGGAGGTAGGGGCTGAAGTGTGAGACAACATCGAGTTTTGAATGAATGGTGTACCTATTGCGAACTTGCTCTTGTTTGTACACTCATTTCTCACAGCATAAAAACAGAGCTTTAAACATATCTATTAAACTCAGGTATAAACACGCCACATTTATGGGGGCCACAACCAGTTTTGTTTTAGCGGCGATAACATTTTTTCCAGGTGGCTTGTTGTCATCGTGGAAATTTGCCGAAAATTTCTCCTTTCATGTATATTTCCTTCGTTTTCATGCAAGTTTGCATTATGGAAAGTGGGATGTTATTTGTAGTACGAAAATAACTTTTTATTTTCTTCTTCCAGACAACTCTCTCTTACTGACTGATACAAGACGATGCAATTCACAACAGGTGCTCCATCGCTGCTTCTCTCCCTACCATGAACATACTGGATTTGTAATCTCCCAGATCCATATTCCGTATGGACACATCACCTTGATACTAAAATGTCTCTATCTCCACCATACTGATTGGACGTTTGGTTAACAACACGTTGTGTTGGCCAAAACCAAACATAGATACTATGACTTATCCACTTACTTACACATATTTCTATATTCATCCATTGAGGCATATATTTTCCAACGTTTGTTGAATTTTAATAAAATTTTATGACCACTAAGCTGTTATTTATGATTTGATTTTACCGTTTGGGTTCCTTTGTGGCTGAGGGAGTTAGCACGTCTGCGTGGCGCAATGACCCAGTAGCCTCCCACCAAGTTCCCTGCGAATTAGATCATGCTGGCTTATCATGCTGGCTTACTCCGACCGTACGTGGAAAGGTCTGTAAGTAACGTGCAATGGTCATGCGTTCCCTCCCTCCGTAATGCGTAGCATAAATGAAATATTCTTGAATACGACATAAAACACCAATGAAATAAATAAATAAATTTTACCTTTCCTTGTATGTATGTAATCGGTAATTTACGCCATGCTCAAAAATATACCGCTTTAATAGATGACATATGTGATTTTTGCCTCGAAGCTGGACAGTTGGATAGAGACTCTGGCATATGCTCAGGTACCTGGCATACCTCCTGACTTCATGTCACAGCCAGCGGGAGCTGGACAGAGTTGGGAGGAAGCTATGGTATATAGTCAGGTACATGAAACACCTTCTGACTTCATGTCACAGCCAGCGGAAGCGGGACACAGTTGGGAGGAAACTACGGTATACGGTTAGGTATCTGGCACACCTCCTGACCTCATGTCATTGCCAGCGAAAGTTGGACAGAGTTGGGAGAAGACTAAGGTATGTAGTCAGGCACCTCCTGACCTCATGTCACAGCCAGCGGGAGCTCGAAAGTTAGGAGGAGACTGTGGTGTGTGATCAGGTACCTGATATACCTCCTGACCTCATGTCACAGCCAGCGGGAGCTGCACAGAGTTGGGGGGAGACTAAGGTATGTAGTCAGGCACCTGGCACACCTTCTGACCTCATGTCACAGCCAGCCAGCGGGAGCTCGAGAGTTAGGAGGAGACTGTGGTGTGTGATCAGGTACCTGATATACCTCCTGACCTCATGTCACAGCCAGCGGGAGCTGCACAGAGTTGGGGGGAGACTAAGGTATGTAGTCAGGCACCTGGCACACCTTCTGACCTGATGTCACAGGCAGCGGGAGCTGGACTGTAGGGAGGAGACTATGACGTGGTCAGGTTCCTGACATACCTCCTGACCTCATGTCAGTCAGCGGGAGCTGGACAGAGTTGGGAGGAGACTAAGGTATGTAGTCAGGCACCTGGCACAACTCTTGACCCCAGATCACAGCCAGCGGGAGTCCTACAGTTGGGAGGAAATTACGGTATATGGTCAGGTACCTGGAACACCTCCTGCCCTCATGTCACAGCCAGCGACAGCGGGACAATTAGGGGGAGACAGTATGTGGGCAGGTACCTGGCATACCTCCTGACCTCATGTCACAGCCAGCGGGAGCTGGACAGAGTTGGGAGGAGACCATGGTATATGGTCAGGTCTCTGGCACACCTCCTGACGTCATGTCACAGCCAGCGGGAGCGGGAAAGAGTTGGAAAGAAACTGTGGTATATGGTTAGGTTTCTGACACACCTGACCTCATGTCACAGCCAGCGAGAGCGGGACAGAGTCGGGAGATGACTATGGTATGTAGTCAGGCACCTGGCACACCTCCTGACCTCATTTCACAGCCAGCAGGAGCTGGACTATTGGGAGGGAAACTATGCTGTGTGGTCAGGTTCCTGACAAACCTCCTGACCTCATGTCACAGCCAGCAGGAGCGAGACAGAGTTGGAAACAGACTATGGTATGTGGTCAGGTACCTGACATACCTCCTGACCTCATGTCACAGCCAACAGGAGCGGGACAGAGTTGGAAACAGACTATGGTATACAGTCAGGTACATGAAACACCTTCTGACCCCATGTCACAGCCAGTGGGAGCGGGACAGAGTTGGGAGGAAACTACGGTATACGGTTAGGTATCTGGCAACCGCCAGACCTCATGTGACAGCCAGTGGGAGCTGGACAGAGTTGGGAGGAGGCTTTGGTATATAGGCAGGTACCTGACACACCTTCTGACCTCATGTCACAGCCAGCGGGAGCGGGACAGAGTTGGAAACAGACTATGGTACCTGGCACACCTCCGGACCTCATGTCACAGCCAGCTGGAGCTGAACAGAAGTTGGAAACACACTACGGTGTGTGGTCAGGTACCTGGCACACCTCCTGACGTCATGTCACAGCCAGCCGGAGCGGGCCAGAGTTGGGAGGAAATTACGGTATATGGTCAGGTAACCTGGCACACCTGCTGACCTCATGTCACAGTCAACGGGAGCTGGACTGTTGGGAGGAGACTATTTATTTATTTATTTATTTATTAACCTATTTGATGTTTTACACCATACTCAAGAATATTTCACTTATACGACGGCGGCCAGCATTATGGTGGGTGAAACCCGGGCATAGCCCGGGGAACCCACAGCCATCCGCAGGTTGCTGGCAGACCTTCCCACGTGCGGCCGGAGAGGAAGCCAGCAAGAGCTGGACTTGAACTCACAGCGACCGCATTGATTGAGATACTCCTGGGTCATTACGCTCCGCTAGAGCACTAACCAACTGAGGCACGGAGGCCTCTGAGAGAAGACTATGGTATGTGGGCAGGTACCTGGCATACCTCCTGACCTCATGTCACGGCCAGCGGGAGTTCGACAGTTAGGAGGAGACTATGGTATGTGGTCAGGTACCTGACATACCTCCTGACCTCATGTCACGGCCAGCGGGAGCTGGGCACTTGGAAGGAGAGCATGGTTTATACCTGGCCTCATGTCACAGCCAGCAGGAGCTGGATAGTGGGAGGAAACTACGGTATGTGGTCAGGTACCTGACATACCTCCTGACCTGGGCACTTGGAAGGAGAGCATGGTATATGCTCAGATACCTGGCCTCATGTCACAGCCAGCGGGAGCCTTGGATAGTGGGAGGAGACTATGGCATGTGGTCAGGTACCTGGCATACCTCCTGACCTCATGTCACAGCCAGCAGGAGCTGATAGTGGGAGGAAACTATGGTATGTGGTCAGTACCTGGCACATCTCCTGACCTCATGTCACGGCCAGGGGAGTTGGACAGAGTTGGGAGGAGACTAAGTTATGTAGTGAGGTACCTGTTAACCCCCTGACCCATGTCACGGGCCAGCTGGAGCTGGTCAGTTGGGAGGAGACTAGGGTATGTGGTCAGCTAAATGAAACACCTTCTGGCCTAATAACACAGCCAGCGGGAGAGTTGGGAGTAGGCTATGGTATCTGTGTCCATATGCATTCTAGCTCTCAATTCACGCCATATTGTCCGGGTGTTTTTCTTCTTTTCTTACATTCGGGACCGGTAGATCCAGGATCAATCCTTGGTCGAGTCACACCTAAGACTTTAAAAGAGGAAGTTGTAACTTCCTCGCTTGGCGTTCAGCATGAAGGGGATAGTGCAACGGCTGGTTGACCCGTGTCAGTATAATGGCTCGGGCGGGGCGGCTTACTTTGCCTTCGGTAAGTCGTCTCAGTGATGCAGCACTAAATAAAAGAGCGATGGAAATCCGTCCTGCAACAAGGAGGCACATTACACGTGCATACACCCTAATGATTCCTTCGTCGTCATATGACTGAAAAATTGTTGAGTACGACGTTAAACCCCAAGCACTCACTCACTCTTTTCTTACATGAAATGAATTTAATAGCGTCAGAAAAAGCATATTTAATTCTTCGTCCGGGTGTTTTTCTTCTTTTCTTACATGAAATGAATTTAATAGCGTCAGAAAAAGCATATTTAATTCTTCGTAGTAGGGAAAATGAAAGGCACATGACCCCCATAGGAAACTGACACCCTGATGAAGTAAACGCACGAGCTGGGATTGAAAGTATGACGTCAGCCATGGAAGTCTGCCTCATGACTCGTTTATCGTACCATATGAACATTATAATGAAATACGTGGAAGGGTCTTGTGTACAACTATTGTATTGTATGGTAAAATATCATAACTATAAATGAAAGACGTTAATACATTTGATGAGAAAAGAAATGTTAAAACAAAAGATCGATGTTTGTTACCTATAATACAATTGAGCAGGTATTATGACACAAAATAACGATGCTAAGCACCATCTGAGCAAAACGTTGTAAAATTTTGTTTGGACTGCCATAACTACCGAGTCAAGTTTTAATTAAATTTTCAGAGTCACTGATAATTGTCACTAAGCAAAAAGTGTTTGAAGACGTCGTACTATTTTGTGCCTCAATGGGAATGTCATCACTGCGGTAAAATCAGACCATACGGCGATGAAGCGCACATATACTTCATCAGATAGCTTGGCTTCCGTACATAAACTTCAATTCGACGCATCTCTTCCCGTATGACTTACTCTGTATCCGGTGGCTGTCTTGTTTTTGACTTTCAACGCATGTTTGGTGGTGAATACACATAAGTATCTATCAAGGTTTATTCTAAATGGGTACATGCTGATATGTGTCTTCCACAGGATGATCCACCGATTTATATAGCCCTATTTCCTGTCTTTCAGCTTGATTTTCATTGGTCTGTCAGGCTTTATCACCAGCTCCAGGGACTGTCGGGCAGGTTCGGTAAACCCCGGCTCGATCGAAAACTTCCGGATAAGCTGTGAAAAGGGAAGATAACTTTGGATATCAGATTAAAAGTTTCTGGTCAAGGTGCAACAAACCTTCATCAGACACAGAAAAATGAACTGTTTGTTTACGCATAGAGATTTTTTGCAATATTTCTTTGAAACTGAATATTTTGGAACATCTGACACCTGTCTTCACAGACTACTTACGCGTGCAAGAAGAAGATTCATTTCTAACTCCGCAACTCGTCTTCCTGTAACACATATCACGAAAAAAATCAAAGGTATTCATGTTGAATCATTCCTCTACATACGAGACATTTCAGACCATGACATGGAAGACACGAGAGCAGCGGCTTTGCCCATATGTGCGTATTTCGTACAACGGGACCGAATGTATATCACGTGTTCCGAGTTCACTTTCTGACTGAAAAATGTGCAATCATAAAGAACTTACCGAAATTAAAACTGCGACCCGCAGCATATACGTGCACGAATTATGACGGAAAGAGCAAAACAGTACTTTCTTCCCGAGTTAACGTAAACGGTATTCGTATTCGCATCCATATGTGTGTACGTGGCCTTGCAAAACCTTTCTACTAATAGGAACTATAAATCATGCATATGATTCATGTAGACAGTACAGTCTCAAACGCTTACCCACACACATCCGGATTCCAAATCCAAAGGCCATCTGGGAGAAAGGTTTTACCTTTTCGCCAGTTCCTCTCAGCCATCTTTCCGGTTTGAATTTATCAGGTTCCTTAAAATACTGGGGGAGGCATCCCAAAACGTGACTGTGAATTATGATTGGAGTCTGTAAATAGAATAAATGGTCTAGATTTGTGTGTCATGGACGAGACAATAGGGATAACTCGTATGCTTATTCTAGACCCTCAGAACCATATTCACAGCCCACATGAAATGTTAATTTTAGGAAAGCCTACACCTATACATGCTCACCTTAGCCGGAACAAGGTATCCACATATTACCCGATCTTCGTTTAATACGCGGCTGATTTCAAAAGGTCCAGGATATTTCCTGTGGGAAATAGGTCTCCTGTAGTAAAACGTCATTCCAGGGGAATTCGAAATATAATTCTCTCGAAAGACAATTTTAAAGGATTAGTGTCCAGATGTACTATTTATTCATAATTACCCATCCTCTGCATATACTGCTAAGAGTACATTAATCTAAGCAATATGGCATTTAAAATCACTAGATAATGAGGCAGGTTATACGCATTCTGCCGCCAACACTCGACAGTCTCCGCCGAATTACGTTATACAAGTCCAACCTTTATGAGCTGTCAGAGCGTCGCCATTTAGTTCGGTGTTAAAAAGCTAAAAGAGAGACAATAAGTACATCGAATTTCTCCACGAAATGGTTTACTGTTCTGCATACAGTTGTGTAAACAGGTCGTCGAAGAGCCCTGGAGATGGTTTCCAGACGACCTGGCCCTCTGGACGGCGTGGGTTTACAGCACAAGACGGAAGGATTTTGTACCAAAACAGCCGTGTCTGCATGCTCTCGTCAGTTTACAGCTGAAAGCTACGAGAGGAATACGACTGAATTTCTACAACAGCACTTGCAAGCAGTGGCTATACCATACTATTATCTGAACTGAAAGCTGATAGATAGTAAATCTATGTGCACTAACAACGAGGTTCACATCCACATGTACTTCAAGTTTTTACATCGTACCTGTTACCAGACGATCATACAGAAAATATCGAGTCAACGAACTTTTATTCAATCGCCATTTTCTCTGTTTTACCCATCTTGTAATTTATTGGAATTCTAAATGTTGTCAAAACCCTTTGATCACAGGGACATCCATTGTCTTGTACACATGAACACTCAATAGATGATGGGAACTTATAGCTTCCGAAAATATCGAAAACAAGCAGGTTATTTCTCGTATTTTTATGTACCACCTCATGGTTACTATCTCAGTACATGCAAAGGAATGTAAAACCTTCCGAACAGCCCTTTATCCCCGATATATGTAGTAATAGATTACAAACCAATCACATTGTACACAAATTTCATAGCTGAATGCTATCCCAAGACGTCTTTACCGGTAAGAACTTGAGCAGAAGAATATACTGATCGTATCCAAATACTTGACGTCGGTAATAACTAAATCAGTGCCGCCACAGGCCATGTTATAGGGTTGTGTTTAAATGATATACACCCGTATTGTTCTGTGAAAGTCCCTTTTCCCTTATGAAATACAATGTCGGTTTTGAAACATGAAGTCGCAGTAGTGTTGTCCAGAAAAGCTGCTAATATTCTCCCCCCCCCCCCCCCCCACCAGCAAAAAGACATATATCACATCGACAGTTGGGAAAGAGCCCAGGAAGTGTAGGATCGATACAGTTTGGAAATTACTGGCAGCATGTAATGGCGACAAACGTTACATAGATGATTTTGTACTTGATAAGGTAAATTCAAACCTGAGAGTTTCTTTAATGACCGCCTTCAGATACGGCAATTTTTGTAAATCTTGGTAGGTTGGGAGTTTCCCATCAGGCACCACACTCTTCACTTCTGCAAAGAGTTTGTCCTGTACATCCGGGTTCAGAGCCAGCTCTTGGAACATCCACAGTACGGTCGTCGATGTCTGCAGATATATAAATTTCCAGATTAGAAATGATTTGACCACGGGCACACGTTACGAATAGTGACTGTAAATTTTACCGAAACATGTCCCTCTGCAATTATCCTCTCGGTTTTCTGACTAAAACATAGCAATCTACGCTTTCATACAAGAAAAGTTGTCTGCAGAAGCAATATCCAACAGAAACAATATCAGATACCATGATGTCGAGGTAAGTCATTGTATACAGTATAGAACTTGATTTACAAACTGACTCTGCCAAGAGATTATAATTCAGACGCCTTACGACTGATTTACACATTCAAACTGACTTACGACTGTCAAAGACTTACGACTGATTTACACATGCAGATTGACCATGTCAAAGCCTCACGACTGATTTACACACCCAGGATGAACATGTCAGAAACTTACGACTGATTCAAAGCCTTCCAAGTCAAAGCCTTACGACTGATTTACACGCGCAGATTGACCATGTCAAAGCCTTACGACTGATTTGCACATACAGATTGACCAAGTCAAAGCCTTACGACTGATTTACACATGCAGATTGACCAAGTCAAAGCCTTACGACTGATTTGCACATGCAGATTGACCAAGTCAAAGCCTTACTACTGATTTACACATGCAGATTGACCAAGTCAAAGCCTTACAACTCATTTACACATACATGATGACCATGTCAAAGCCTTACGACGGATTTGCACAGGCAGATTGACAATGTCAACGCCTTACGACTGATTTACACATTCATAATGACAATGTTAAAGCCTTACGACTGATGTACAAATTTAGACTGACCATTTCAAAGCCTTACCACTGATTTACACTCAGACTGAACACGTCAAAGTCTTACCACTGATTTGCACATTCAGATTGATCATGTCAATGCCATAAGGCCGATATACACTCTCCAACGGCCCACATCAATGCCTTCATTAGAGCCGATAAACACACTCGATCAGACGGACAACATCAATTGCTCAGGGCCGATATACACGCTCAGGTGGACCACACCAATGCCCTAGGGCCAATATTCACACTCAGATGGACAACATCAGTGGCTTAGGGCCCATATGCACACCCAGATGGACAACATCAATGGCTTAGAGCCGATATACACACTCAGACTGATAACATCAATGGCTTAGGGCCGAAATGCACGCTCACACGGACAACATCAATGGCTCAGGGCCGATATACACGCTCAGACGGTCAATACCAATGATGCCTTTGGAATGGTTCAAAAAGGCAGTTAAAAACAACTTTAGTCTTTGAGTCATTTTCTGGAAACAAGCAAGGCACACCATGTGAGGTAATAAACATTTATATGACTGATTACATTTCCGTCAACACAAAAACCATAGTAAGTGTTCAGATCAGCCTGGATTTCATAACCTACCGTGTCTACAGCCCCAGTCATCATCTCCGTGATATTGGAGTATATTTCCTCAACTGTTAGTGAATTTTCAGACAGCAAATAAGACAGTACACCGTCTTGCTTCTCCACGCCCTTTCCTTTACTGGCCGCAATCTCGTTCATTCTTTCATCCACACATTTTTTGGCTGGAGAGAAACGGATATAGTGGCCATTAAATGGTATTAAGACAACTTGTCAAGACGTTTTTTAATCGACAGAAAACTGTTCATAAAATCTGAAGAGGATTGCATTAAATCTTTATTATATCTTTATACGGGATAACATTATTAAATCAAACAAACCAATTTTTACCGGACAGTACGATTTAATGTTCCATGCCACGAGACATTTCATCTCTTCCTGTGCGTACAATGTTGAGCCGCATGGTGAGGCACCTGCCACTCACAAGTGGTTGACAGTTCTTTGTAACAACGGCTGCGTCAAAGTATTGCACAGATGGAAGCCAAACGCTCTGATCACGATGCCTCGCCAATATCATAACCTCATTAGACAATTTCCTTACCCACTTTAAATAAGGCATTCCAGCTGTTTGCGTGTCTGTTGTAGATCGAGCGCATCACAGTCTTGGTAAACCAACTAGGATAAACAAATAACTGAACAGTGGTGAGGAACATAACTCTGATGGCGTCAACAAATTCCTGAAACTCAGGATCTCGGGCCGATGACAGTCCTCCAAAACGCCTGTCGTACAGGATTTTCCCAATAGCTGCAAAATGAAGAACATATTTGGAGGTTTGCGTAAAACAAAAGACTGAACAGCAAATGACAGCAAATTAAGAACTAATGTTAATAGTTTTGCCATTCCATCAGCATAACTGATGAATTGTTTGTTGTTGAAACTCTTCTGAGATGGTCATGGTGAAAAGAAGCTTCTTAACTGAGCTGAAGTCATAATCATATCCTCTTCCACGTAACAGAAACATGGACTTCACAATAACTTACTTCACGATAAAATAAAGGAGAAGGAACAATTTCGCTTAGTCACAAATAAACAGGTGTCATCACCATACAAAACTGACACCATGTACAGTGTACATCGACTGTTACGTATTACTTTACTTGGTCCACTTCAGACAAAATACTCGCCAGGCTATGACTGACGGTATTCTGACCATGTGCTAAGCAATATCATTCATTCAAAATACTCTGGCCTGACTCTAGCACGAAATTTACATGTTGAGAAACACTTTTTTATTTCGTATATCATAAATTGCATCACTGACGTAAGAACAGTGGACGCTTTCCAGTTTAGCCCCGATTGTTACCAGGAAAATATAATTATATTACACGAAACTTTTAAAACATATCCAAAGAGTTACACTTACTTTCTAGAGACCAGTTGAAGAGTTCTCTCTCCAAGTACGGGATCATCCCGTCCCCATGTCGGATTTCCCCCAGTCTCTTCAGAAAGTTTGTCACTACTTCACCTACATCGTCAGTGTAACCAGACACATCCTTTATCCGTAACATCGGTTTGTCGATCACCTTCCTCATCTTGTGCCAACGTTCACCGTCACTAAGTCAGACAATGTTCACAAAGCTGTACACACACAGTATACACGCATTGCCTACATATATTGTAGTTATACGGAATCAATACCAGGACAAGCAGATCCAATGAAAAAAAAAACCCGAAAAATCAGCAATACTGTGGTTCTACCAGTTACAAATATAGGTTTGGGGAGTACTTAAGATTTACCATACCGTAAACTATTCATTGATTAAATCTTTATAATAGTGTGGTGGGAATATACTATCTTTATGCTTTAGTGAGAGATTAGTTTAAATTCACCGTTAGTTATTCCCTGACTACACCTGTATGTTTTGGAGTGAGTACCTCAAATTTATATCTCCATGCTATGGTGGGAGTACCTGAGATTTTCGGTAAGCTTCATTTACCGTAAGCTATATTCCCTGACCACATCTGTGTGCTGTGGAGTGAATTCTCTCCCGGTAGGCTAGACACAGCGCCCATTTATATCTGTATAGGCTATGGGCTCCCGAATGCACGTCTAAACGTATAATATTGACGATTTCTAACACTTTCGAACAGCCAGCATGCCACTGAATAGTGATGACGTCACCCGAGTCAATGACTCCTTGTTGTCTAAACAAGGCCGATGAAGTTTAACATTATAAATTAGAAAAAAAAATGTTCCAACTACATTATCTTTCAAAGAATATGGACTCACAACATATCGATGTTTAGGGCTTCCGTTGTCACGTGCCACTGACTAAAGGCAACTTTGGTTGTGAGTATGACTGATTTTACAGACAGTTGAATGTAGCCGGCTGCATGGCTAAAAGAAGTAAACTATTACTGTATTGACACTAATAGTTTCGCCAGGACATCTCCGTGTTCAAATTAACATTTCAGTTTTAGAAGAATAAATATACCGTATTTAGGCCTATAAGGCCTATCCATACAGAAGCTCAGCAGATTAGTTTACATGTAGGACCTACTACCGATCGTGTTACCCACGATATTAATTGTATAAATCTTTGCCTACCACGTCAACAAACCGAGCGCCTTTCCGGTGGCTTGACGGTAATTTATCCACACTTTCACCTCTACCCGACTCGGGTATTTCTCCTCATTCCGGAATAATTTTTCGATTTCCTCCATGTCATACAGCATTACTGACGTGAATGCCCCAAGTGTTTCCTTGTAAATTGGAAAATATTTATGACACCTCTCAACGAAGAAGTCTCTTTGTTCACTGGGTTTCCATGGAAACTGAAATAACGTGCCGACAATCGGCAGTCCCTTGGGTGAAGGCATGTCAGAGAAAGGTTTCACTGTTACGGCCGAACTTTGGACACTGTGAGTTTGACTTGCACTTGCCGAGGTTGAGAAAGGGGCGATTTCCGTGAGGTAAACATTGGACCTCTTTCTGCTATTCAACACTGATTTCAGGGCTCTTATTGGTAGTCTTCTGAGATGACAAGCTACTGCACTGGTCACAACTGTGGCCATTTTCGGAAACTAGACTGATTTCGAGCAGGCAAACACTGTAAACATGCCGTAGCTTTACGACAGCTTCTTATGTGGACTAGGCCCGTAAGCCAAGCTTATACATGAGTTCGGTCGACTTGTCATCTGGGTTAAGTGAATACGCCTATCGGTCCTCGTACACTGGCTTAGCTATGGTTCAGTTAAATTAAACGTTGAGGTCTATTTTCAACAATTTCTGATATTTGCCTACAGTTTTTTACATTTACCTGCCTCGCAGGTAATATCAGAAATTGTTGAATTAGAACTCAACGTTTAATTTAACTGAACTAGGCCTATGTTAGCTAGTGTACTGTCAGCCAAACAAAAACGTAGGCCTACTTGTAACATGCTGCTACGTATGGTTTTCGTCCATACAAAATGTATTGCTTGTAGCTGGCAATTTCGCTCTTCGTTTTGTTCAGGCTGGGACTATTAGCTATGGTCCAGCTAAATTACACGTTGATGTCTATATTCAACAATTTCTGATATTTGCCTACAATTTCCTAGATTTACCTGCCTCGCCTTTAATTTCAGAATTTGTTGAAAATAGACCTCAACGTGTAATTTAATTGAACCATTACTATTAAATACTAATTTATTATATAGCTATAAATGTGGTCCAATGAAATCCGTCAGATCGCACCACGTGACCGCCCGGAGCCGTATTTTTTCATCTTTTACGGTAACAAATGAAGGTAATTTTATATACTAAAAAAATTGGGCGTTGGGCGCTGTTGTGTTTATCGCCTGCTTTCTGTACACACTGACGAGAAAATGTGCACGAGAGAATAAATGTCATTGCTTATGGATTTCCAAATTCCGCAAAATACTAAAGCGAAGATCAAAAGCGACTTAAGAATATACTGAGAACATTTGCACGCCGAATACAGTGTGAAAGAACTTTCTCCAGGCCGGCTGAATCTGCACGTGTAACTTTGATCGTTATTTTTGCGCGAGATTTATATCCTCGCTGTTAAGTGTTTTGTCACTGTTAAGTGTTTTTGTACATTGTGGAGTGGTATTATAGGCCTATTCGTCCATGTTGTGTTGGGAATCCGCATTGGACTCGACCCTGCAATACTACTCTATACTGTTCAAAACACTTCACAATAACCTAACCCGCTTCGGGTCAATCCTGTGTCGAGTCACACCTAAGATCTTAAAAGAGGAAGTTGTAACTTCACTCGCTTGACGTTCAGCATGAAGGGAGAGAGTGCAACGACTGGTTGACCCGTATCAGTATAAGGGCTTGGGCGGGGCAGCTTACTTGCCTTCGGTAAGGCGTCTCAGTGAAGCAGCACTAGATAAAGAGCGGTGGAAATCCGTCTTGCAAACAAGGAGGCACACTGCATATACTCTAAGGGTTCCTTCGTCGTCGTATGACCTTAAAAATTGTTGAGTACGGCGTTAACCCCCAAGCACTCACTCACTCTCTGGCACTCCTCACTACATGATGACTATTAAAGGAAGACCCAGGCTAATTGTAGGAAGTAGAACGGGTGATTAATTACACTCAAACAATTACATAAATAATATAATACCGGTATTGTATATAAAATAGTCCCAGGTAGTCCTACGGGTGACGGCGAAGTTTTGGTGTGCAAATCAGCTGTACTTCTTTTAGCCTAGACATGTATAAGCCCTACCATAAAGAAAGAAATAGCTGTCAGAATCATAAGTAAATCAATAGTTTGAAATTACAAAAAAGCAATATTAGGATTAACAAATACGGATTAACTGCAGAGAATTGATGATTAGGATTGAACGCGCGTTAAGAACACGTGACTATAGAAACAGGAAAAATTTATAACATTATGTGAGCAAAAAATAAATGTGTTAATTTTAACAGAAAGTCTGTTGTGTGAGTGATGCTTAAATGCGTTCTGTTAACAAAACACAGTATTGTGTCATGTTCAACATGAAGTCCTGTTAGTCTGATAGAACCTTTATGTTGAATTAATGGAATATGTGTGTCAGGTCTATATTTAACAGAATTATCTGCTGCAATCGCAGAATCCATTCTGGCATCACTTAAACCACATATTATCTTTTAAATTTGACAGATTATTTTTTGGGCGTTAAAGATAACATCCAACACCGGAACAAAAGGAAAAAACAGCACAAAATAATTCAACAATTAACATTAAATGCCGTTTTACACAATCCCCTAATGTATTTAAAATATACAAATATACACTTATACCGACTGGTCAAGAACGCTGTCAAAAACATGAAACAATCTATGCAGTTGTGGAGGACGTGGCTTTGAGGTAAGTCTTGCCTAATTTTGCGGTTTTGATTACTACTGTTGATGAGGGAGCCTGAAGGCTGGGTGGATATATTTTTTGCATCAATTATGTGATGTTTTTTGGGAGGAGTTTATTCCTCCATTCAGGTGTTCAGACCATGTAGATATCCAAATACAAAATGCTGGGATATGAGACATTTGCACAGATCTACATTCATTCAAACAGTCAAGGAAATACGATTTAAAAATGTTTAAAAATCATTTTGTTCTGTTTAAGGTCAAACGATAATTTAAAAATAAAACTAATGGTTCTCAAAAAGTGGATGTGATCAATTATGAAAAAATCGTAAGTTTATAAAGCCGTTTTAAATTTTACTTCTTTTCACTCATGAATGCATCAGTGAAAATTAAAAAAAAAGTGAAAAATTTCTACTGCTCACAACGAAGGTATGATACGGACAAGTCGGCATAAATTGATGATGAGTTGTCACAAGATGCGACGCATGTGCAGTTTGAAAACACACATGAAGTGAACACGTGCATTAAAAATGATCTCAGCAAGAAGTAGAAAACAACAAAAGCAATCACAGCTACTACATATCCCATGGAACTGCTCATGGCAGCTAAATGCACTCTTTAAACACATTCTTTCTACATTCAAACCGGATCATAGAAACATAGAGACACATCCAGTAATGAACATTCCTATTGTCTGGAAACCGTCTGATCTATCCGTTAGGTAGATCAACATTCCAACTTTGAAACACGAACATCACAGAACATTAATTTTGCTTGTCTTCATCGAACACATCGAGATATTTAAAATGTGATTGAAATGATCTACATTGCATAATTGACTTTGTTTTTCTATGGGAGAAATAAGATTTATTATTTATTTCAAGTGTCGTTAAATTTATGAAAAAATTGAATTCCCTTTAAACTGTTATTTATCTTTTGCTTTTATGGAGTTCACTTCAAGGTCAAATAAACCTAATCGACATTTTAGGAGTCTCGAAAGCTCACACAGCTTTAGGCGAGAAGGGTGCGGGCTCTGTAACTCGGGCCACCGTTGCATTAGTGAGTACGGCGTAAAACACCAATCGAATAAGTACTGGTCATGGAAATTTTTGTGGCAGTCTATCATAGCCAGGTGTAATGGCTTAGAGCAAATGATCATTGCCGTACTTCGCCATATTGTGGAGAGCTGGACACTGAAGAATGAGTGGCTATCTGTGCAACCCAAACTGAAACGTGTGCTCTCGATATTTGTCCGCTGCTACGTCCACATACTAGTATACCAGAGAAATGCAATTCCCAAGTTTACATCCAACTGATGTACTCATGCATTTATTAACAATACTGGTGGGGGCCTCCGTGGCTCAGTTAGTGAGCGCGCTAACGCAGCGTAATGACCCAAGAGCCTCTCACCAATGCAATTGCTGTGAGTTCAAGTCCAGCTCATGGTTGTCTTCCTCTCCGGCTGTAAGTGGGAAGGTCTACGATCGTGGGTTTCCCTCGGGCACTACCCGGTTTCCTCCCACCATATTGCTGGCCGCCGTCGTATAAGTGAAATATTCGGCGTAAAACACCAATCAAATAGATAAATAAATAATAATACTGGTACGCAAAACCTTAGTTCTGTGGCACTTCAAATTTCTGCTTTTAGTATTGTGGTAGGCATGACTTTTATAGATACTTACAATACAATATCATAAACAATTATTCGTCTCGTAACAGCCATATTTGACAATCATGAAAAATAATGATTTTTGAATGCTGTAACAGTAAACAAGACATTTTTCATGGCAGGTCTGAAGTTTTTCTAGGTCAAGAAACTAGGTCAATCTAAGGGTAGTCAAACTTTGGACTCGACACCATCCATACAAGACATCTGCGAGGCACCTCCACTGGTCATTATTCAAAGCATTTATTGAATCGAAATACTTTATTTCTTTCGTGTTAAGAAATACAAATATATATTTATTTTTATGCCAATAAGAATATTCTTCATAAGGTGTTATATGATATTGTATAAAAATATAGATATTTGGTATATATTTGGAGTGTTATGGTATTTAATAATGAAAGCTAGATTGGGTCGGCTTACACCTTTCTATTTTTAAATAATTTTAGCTAACATGATGGTAACTGGGAAAATACATGTACTTTGTGATCTTCACACTCAGCCAATCAGCTTTCAGTGAGTTTATAAAGCAAATTTTACACACACACACACACACACACTTTGACCTCTAATATGTTTTTATATTACTTATTACCTGGAACACGCCAAAAGTTTCAGAATGTTTCAAAGTGTGACACAATGATTAATAACAACAGAATCTTAGCGACATTCGAATACCACTCGATAATCGCAAACCCCATTTCCAAAATAAGGTAAAACACCAGTTCCAAAATAAATACGTACAAAATAATATATAAATAGTTAGTAAAGCTTTTAACTTGAAAGAAAGAAATTGCTCGGCCTTTTGAAATGATGCAGGCAATATTCTACGCATGGCTTACGATGAAATTTATATTTGCAGCCTGTGAATAATATACAGGTCGAATACAATGAAGGTATCCTTTGATTGTAACTATTTATATAGACATCATGTTGATGTAATAAATATGAATGTAAACCCAGTCAGGGTTAAGCAGAATTATAAATGAATGAATAAGTGCTTGTGGTTTAACTTCGTACTTAACAATATATGTATAGTTCATGCCATCATAGTGCTGCCTCCACTGAAGTATCATCCCGAAGGCACCAGACATGATACTTCACGCAGCCACATTATACTGACACCGGGCCATCCGCTTCTGTTTCCTTTGCTCTGACACCGCAGTGTTGCACGCCAAGTGAGGCAGCAATAAGTACCATTTTAAAAGGCTTTGGTGTTAGTCAACCCGGGTTTAATCTCGGGTCTGCCGACTTTAAGGCGGACGATATGACCTTTAGGCCATCGAAGCGGTGCAGAATTACATTGAACCATAACAGCTATGAAACTGATCGCTCGTGGCCTTGAACGCTCTGTGCATGCTTGCCAATTAGAGTGTTATGCTCATTATTAAATTCAAGAAATTTTGAGTGAAGGCGTTTGGTGGAGTGTATTTACCCTAGATTCATCAGTTTTTCTATTAAAACTTGTGACGTAGATTGACGTCTTCACATTTTACACAGGATCTATCAAATCCTACAAATCCTGCCTTCGTGAGATGGTCTCAGTAACCTGTGGATGGTTGTGGGTTTTCCCCGGTTTCTGCCCGATTTTCTCCTACCATAATGCTGGCCGCCGTCGTATCAATGAAATACTGTAGAGTAAGGCGCAATACACCAATGAAACCAATAAATCGAACGCCATGTCGAAGACATCTGACACATTGTACTGAATCAAGTCGTCAAAACAGACATGCGTTAACAAGCTGTCAACCAAACTTGATGTTCCAGGTCAATAATGAAGTCCAATTTTAAAAACAAATTTTAGGCGAATGAGTGAAATCAGTATTCAAATCGTACTTCAGGTTAGTTTTATATATTGTAGATAATACAAACTTGTACCTCACTTGCGCGTTTACTGCCACTGTTCTTATCTCCAAAATACTGATCAAATTCATCTCGACGAAGATACGACACCACGCTCCGGGTTAAGCTGAATTGGACACAATCAAGCAGGAGGCCAGACATTCTGGACACTTTGATCATATTTACTATAATAGAGAGCTATACGGCCACTCATTGTAAAACTGTAAAAAAAAACATCGTGACGTTGGCTGAAATCGTCAGGTAATACACAGGACCAGTATTTGGCCTATTTCTCTTATGCTGAGCACCAATCAAAGTAGTTCCAAGAGCCCACGAGAAGGACAGCTATATGAGAGGACGAGGTTGTTGCTGTTATTGGGCAATGGTGTGAGATGCACTGCTTTTTAAGTTGTCACCAGTAGCGTATAACACATATTACAGTACCCCAAAAGGCTTGAAGTGACTCAAAACAGACTAGATGTGACAAAAACAGGCTAGCGATCACATACTGCACCGTGACAGCGTTTTATTTCGACTAGACTGGTTAAGTTTTTGGTATACGGGATAGAAGGAAATTTATCCTCACGGAATGTAAAACACAGCCACGGTTAGTGAAAGGAAATGAAACGCCTGACACTGCACACGCCCAAAGCAAGGTACCGGTACTCACAAGCACAAATTCAACAGTCACGGCATCTCATTTACATTCTTGTCAAAACAACAGACGTTACCTTATTTATCAACCACCTGAAACCGTTCAAAATAATTTATGGGATAAATAGAATATGCAATTCGTGACCTATTATGTCAGATTTAATAAAATCGTGGTGTGATTTTCATTTGTTCCGAGCCTTTGGCGTTTAATAAATCTGATATAATTGGTCATTTACGGTATATCCCCTATTTACACATTTGGACAGCTATAGGTCCTCAGTCTATATATATATATATATATAGAGAGAGAGAGAGAGAGAGAGAGAGAGAGAGAGAGAGAGAGAGAGAGAGAGAGAGAGAGAGAGAGAGAGAGAGAGAGAGAGAGAGAGAGAGAGAGGGCTGAAGGACCTATATCTATATATTTATATATAGTCCAAATGAGTAAATATATATATATATATATATATATATATATATATATATATATATATATATATATATATATATTATATATATATACAGCTGAGTGAGTAAAAAAAGTGCAGATTCCAGCGAAGCTGGGGTGTGGGATTATCCCATAATCCTCTGACATCATAATCCGGTAACATGTTAGAACAGACTTCGGGGTTTTGTCGCATTGCGGAACGTTACTCCTAACAACCCAGTGGTATATAGCAGCTAGCACTGGTCACTGGCCAATTCAGTATTCCACGGCTCTGGAGTGCCATAACCTAACACCCATTTGACGAAATGGTAAGTCATTAATTCAACTCTGTACGTTACTCCACCAGCAAGTTCTCATAAAACACACGTCGATTTATGCCTCCTATTTGCTTTTTTCTTTCAACGATTCAGTAAGCTATTTTGATAAGTGCTGCAAGCACATATATTGTGTCCACTGTGCAGTGTCGTGCAAGAGAGAGAATAAGCAGACACTGACATATATGTATTTGTCCTGTCTCAAAATGTTACAAATATTTTTTTCTTTCAGGCTGATACCCTTACAGAAGAACAAATCACCGGTAAGTATTGGTCATGTAATAATAGCTCTGATTTAATCTACACAATCACTTCCGACTGGTTTCTATAGCTGGAGAGACAAGATAGACAATTTCCTACGACATTTGATTTTTCTGGGATGTGAAAAACTTATTTCGTTTAAGTGGAATATTCTGTTCTTCGTTAGTGCCGAGCCACAGTACAGTGTCGTGTTAACTTGTCCGATTCAGAGTTAGAGCACAAGTTCCCTTAAAGATCAGCTGTGATTTATTTTGCTTTCTCTTCAGAATTCAAGGAGGCTTTCTCCCTGTTTGACAAGGACGGTGATGGAACCATCACAACCAAAGAACTGGGCACTGTGATGAGATCATTAGGACAGAACCCAACGGAAGCGGAGTTACAGGATATGATAAATGAAGTAGATGCCGACGGTAAGAACCTCCTCTTATTCTCACATCAACCAAGGCATGCCCTAGTTTTAAGTTTGGCCTACAATGATCAAAGACATCACAGCAGTTAGAACAATCATTGTTTTAAATATTAATACCAGTATTTAAAGCTGTCAATCTTTCGCCACGAATCTTTAGAATTCTAAATACAAATGCCGATTGTCAACAAATTCCTATCATGTGTCTCGGAAAAATTTCGAAAAGCACTGCGTAGATTGTGCAAGTTTCATTGGCAGATATTAAAGAAGACATTTTCATTTTGAGTAAATATTATTTTAAGTAATATACCTCGTCTTATTCTGACATCAACCAAAGCATGCCCAGGTTCTAATTTTGTTCGAGAACGATAAAGCCCTCGGAGCAGCTTGTGCACTTTCATTTAACTCGGATTTAAATATTAACGGAAAAGAAACCAATAGTAAGAACTATACCTGGATCTAAAAGTTTAGTGCCCAAAATAACGTCGATGTTACTAGGGAGGTAAACGCTATTACATTCTGTGTCATGGAAAGTTGTGGGGCAGCAATTGTGTCAACGGATTATATAGCCGTTGGGTCAGAGTGCTTTATTGGTCAAGGTAAATCAAATGGATTGGGTCCAAATACTCGAACTGTCGTCTGGTGAATTGACAAAAACAGGACATCTTGTATACATAGTCTTATTATATAAAATTAAAGTGACAATACGTTCTTTTTGAAATAATACATAGATGAAATCCTCGACATGTGTTTCTTTTAATACCGATATTATAAACCTTAAGTCTTTTTGCCAGAAATGTGTTGTGAAGAAACATTGGTCAGAACCGCTAAGATCGCCGAAGTGTTAATGGCCTTTAATTTTCGAGAAGACGACTTTTTATTTTCAATAAATGTTTTAAAACCAGCAGTTACACAAATATATAAAATGTTGAGGCAAAGATGGAATAATCCAGTGTTAAGCTTGCCAGGTGGATTGAAATAAAGAAATGAACCGGAATCTTTGAAAATGTTGCGTTAATATGCAATGTATATTGTTTATGCTATTAAGATGCCACGAACTGTTGCGTTCAACAGCATATACTAAGGAAGTGTTCATATATAAAGTATTTGTGAAGTTTTGAAAGTAAATCTTCATGATAAAAAAAAAGTGTTTAGGGTTGTTTTCTTCCATTTTAAAGCTATAATAGCTGGAACGTTCGGAATAAAACGAAATGAAGAAACGAAATAGGTAGTTCAACAGCTGAATTTTCCCGAGTCTAATGTAAGCGTTGATCTATAGGTAACGGAACAATCGACTTCGCCGAATTCCTCACCATGATGGCCAGAAAGATGAAAGACACCGACAGCGAGGAAGAGATAAGGGAAGCCTTCCAAGTTTTTGACAAGGACGGTAATGGTTTTATCACAGCGGCTGAGCTCAGACACGTCATGACAAATCTGGGGGAAAAACTAACAGATGAAGAAGTGGACGAGATGATCCGAGAAGCTGACATAGATGGTGACGGACAGATCAACTATGATGGTAAAACATGGCGTCCTTGCGGATTACTGTTGTGAATATAGTGTTTATAGTCTGAAGCAAGTAAGTCGCCCCGCCCGAGCTATTTTACTGATACGGGTCAACCAGTCGTTGCACTATGCCCTTAATGCTGAACGCCAAGCGAGGAAGTTAGAACTTCCTCTTTTAATATCTTCGGTGTCACCCGACCACGGATTGACCCTGGATCTACCGCCTCCCGAAGCGGACGTTCTAGCAAATGTGCTATCAGGGCCGGTTGTGCGATCCAGTCACTGAGCAAAAATCAGATGTAAATTCAGCTTATCCGTTTATAATGTGAATGTGGGCGATGTGACTTATTCCTTTAACCTTGCATATTTTTTACCTTCAGAATTCGTGAAGATGATGGCGAACTCATAAAAAAACGTCTGAATTAATAAACATGCGGTAAGTATAAAAAGCAGCAGCCATATCTTCATCTTGTAGTAATTGAGGAAAAAGTGACATGAATATTTATTTGATCCAAATTCCCCCATTGGCGCTTTACCTTTTTCATGCTTCTTTGTATAATCAGAGCATAACTAATTATGCTAGTGTCTAGAGCTTGTCACAAACTGCACTGAGCTGAAACCTAAACATTACACATGAAAAGCCATCACAAATGGTTTGCATGTGGCTTACAATGCCCATTCGGCAGATGCCGTAGAAAAAAAGCCATAGAGGTGGGCACAAGTCACAGGGATCGTATGCATCATTATTATCATCATCACATTCATTATTTGAATGAACAGTTCTAACAACACCATAGTTGACGTGAATCTGAAATATTTGGCTAGTATTTTGACGAGCAAAGTCAAAGCGTACGACTTCGTTGGATGGTGCACACAGTTTAAACTATTAAGTTATTTGGTTTAACAGTCGACGCACTGTCTTATTGTCATCGTGGAAACCTGTCCAATGTTCTTCCATTCTTGTAGGACTATATTTCGTTTGAGCATTTGGACGATTTAGCATTTTTCTCTACTTTTCAGACAACTTTAGCTGATCCAGGGTCACAAAATCCCCAGTCGGTGCTGAATCTCCGCTCCAGTTTACGATCTCCACAATCCATATGGTTGACTCCATAATACTGAAGGGAGGTCTGGTAACCAACACCTAACATGGATTGGCCAATTCCGAGAACTGATATTAAACTGATGTTAAAAAAGTACTCTAAGACATGTTTTCGCTATTCATTTTTGGTCACAGTTTATTGGTGAGCAAGGTTTATTGTAAATTCGAACTGTTTTATATGAATTGTAATAAAGTTAAATGAACAGTATTTATAAAGTGTGTCTGGTTTTTTGCACACTTTGTGCTGCGTCTTAATTTTGCTTTTAATATGCTGTTGCAGCGTCATAGCAGATTGCCATGTACTTAACTCTATCTTGATCTTACCCCGGGCGCTTCAGTTTCTTCCAGCCGTAAAACTGACCTTCATCGTGTCAGTGAAAATTTCTTGAATATGGCAGTGAACAACAACCGTACAAACATATAAAGTGAAGAAGATAATTTAGCTTTATACGGACATGTTGTCATCCGTAAAATGTTGAGTTCACCATGTTCAGTTGTTCAGCCGGAAAAAGATAGATGCTTTTAAAACACTGTCGGCGATATACGGTAAAGTTTGATGATACAGGCTGTTGCATGTGATTAAAATTCATAAAAAAAACCCAAGTCACCGCTCAGTGAGTGCTTGGGGTTTACCGTCGTACTTAACAATTTTTCAGTCATATGACGACAAAGGAATCCTTAGGGTGCATGTAATGTGCCTCCTTGTTGCAGGACGGATTTCCACCGCTCTTTTATCTAGTGCTGCTTCACTGAGACGACTTAACGAAGGCAAGTAAGCCGCCGAGGAATTATACTGAACCAGGTCACCAATTTCCACTACACAGAACTTGTGTGTATTAATGCTGAACACCTAGCGATGAATTTACAACTTCTTCTTTTTAAAGTCTTAGGTGTGACTCGCTCCAGGATTGATCCTGGATCTACTGGTCCCGAAGCGGACGCTCTACCAACTGTGCTATCCGGGCTGGTTCGCTCAGTCAACAAAATATGGAAATGAATGTGAGAAAATACTATGCCTTCAGAAGCGGGTTATCTGAAAAGTAAATATACCACATCAATAGTAGCTACTCCCATTGACGACTGTAATATAATTAAAACTTACAGCATAGAGAGAAAAACCAGACAAGCGACGACAGTGTGATACGGTCTCTTGTCAATTGTATACATTTTGTAATTTTTCTTAAGGAACCAGTCTTGTTGACAGATATTTTGTTTTGATAGAGAGACGTGCTCCCAGAATAGTGTTGAAGATTCTTTACACAGAACTTGTGTGTATTATGTAGTCGTTGCTGGTCAGGTGGGCAACGCGGATAGCAGATGTCTCTACGCTGTAACTTATTAGTTCCCTTTATTTGACTCCTCTTCCACCTGACTGGATTTCTGTTGGACATTTTCTTACGTCCTCTGTAATGCGATATCGTCTACACCGCTGCAGATCCAAACCGCAGTCCGATAAACGGAATAGCCTTCTCTCTAATTATACCGGCAATAGGCAAACCTCCATGTGCCATGCATGTAAAATGATCGTCTTTACAACAGGGTTTAATTTGTCTGAATGAAGACCACGCCTCAGCAATAGGAATTCATTTGTCATAATGACAACCATGGAGATGGTCTTCATTCATTAGAATCATGGCCATTATTTCATCTTCATCTCTCTAGAACAGATCTCTCTAGATTTCTTTACCTCACACTCCGCAAAGTACTGAGTTTTATACGGTTTGATACACACTGTCGAAGGTATGATGTGGAGAAGCCCACCTATAATCAGATAGTCCATCAGATTTTGCGATTGCTTTCTCTGAATTTAACCTCCAGCAGACATAAACGTTACATCACACTGAGTCAAAAAACGAAATGTCATACTAAAAAAACCAAGATACCTATACACATAAACGCTACGTCATACTAAAACATCAACACCAAACCTCCTACAAAAATAAACGTTACGTCTGTGACAGCTGAGGGAGTATTTATTGTATGTATTATATGTATGTACTTATTTATATGTATGTAGTCGTCTATAAACCAGCCTGCATATCAGAAGGCTTCATGCAGCCTTACACCACGAGTCGACTCAAGAGCGTCAGAAGGTTTCATGCAGCCTTACACCACGGGGCGACCCAAGGGCTGCATGTGTTTGTACAGTTGATCTAACGGAGGTAATCCTTCACGTGGTCTACAAAGGCAGGTTACCCGAACGTGAGCCAGCATATTTGCCAGTGGGCAGAGTTGGACAGGCCACCAAAACGGTGACCACCAAGAGAAGCAGACCATCGCTTCGTTTACTACTGGTACTGACAGCCTGTAGTATTCGCATTGGAATACAGTGAACTTGTGTCCATGGAACACCGCACTGGACTTGCCGTCGATTACGTGGACTGTACACTAAAGGCTGTTCACCTTGAGATCTGTGTATGCAACAGGATCCTCATAATTGACTGTCTAGGCCATCTGACCCATTATCTGGGGGACTTCCACCATCCCAACGCTGCCACCATATATGATCCATTATCTGGAGGACTTTCGCGCATGGACATAGTATCTTGTATCAGGACTTTGCCTGTTGTCGCGCAAGGACCTAGAATCTTATACCAGGGCATCGCCTGTTGTTCCGGATTAGTCCGGAACCGCACCTAAGGGACGTTCTGAAACTAGGACTTTAGCTCTTCAGCTAAGCACTCTGTTATTCATAGTGCCTGAGTCACCACAGCATGGTGTAATTGTGGAAATGTGTTAGGTGTTATATTTGTTGTAGTATTAAAGTATTGTCATCAATGTAGACAGGCCTCATAGTTATCTGTGCTCACTGTTGCTGACTCATAACAACGTCATAATGAAACAACCCCCCCCCCCCCACACACATAAACGTTACGCGAATAACGTCACACGATTGACGACGTCAGGTTGGCGACACCGGTGTTTCCGTATAATCGTAAGCGCCTCAAACCTCATGCGTAACGCCATTATAAAACAGCAAACCTTTTACAAACAAAAACGTTACGTCATACTAAAACATCAAACCTCCTACAAGTATAATCTTCTAAAAGACAACTACTAAAAGACAAACCTCTCACAGATATAGACACCAAATCAGTTACAAAGTAAGTAAGATATCAAGGCGTGACCATCCCAGAAGTACACTAGACATTGGTTTGTTAAGTAGAAATGGATTGATTTGCTCTTGTGCCTTATCTTAAGTTTATATGTCCCATTCTCCCAGGTTGTACACTGTATATAGTATGTTTGCTGTATATCGGATTTACATCTCACAAAGAGTGTTATGTCCGTATTTGGCATACATCTCTTGTTCACAGGGGCGAATCACGGCAGGTAATTGGAATCTGGTAGATTACACTAACCTACATGGATCGATTTCAAATGTCTAGCTTTTGCAAGATTTCCGATGGTTTGAAGGAATATTCTGTCTTACAATATATATTCAACAAAGAGACAGAATATGTGAGTGCCTTCCTCCTACCTTCTCAGTGGGCACATAGGAACAAGATGACAATGAGTAGGCTTAGTCCATGGACACGGCGATATGTGAAAGCGATACCGGGTGACAGCTGGATCAGAATGTGGACAATCTTAAGGGGGTACTTGCGCACATAACAGGGGGAGGGGGGCTATCTTTGTATAGTAAGGTGATCTCTTGGTGACGTCAGTCGCATTGGTTAGGATTGTATATCTCTTCTGGATAAATCATCGAATATGTTATCATTTGGGTCTTCTCTTCGTGTTGGAGTGACAAGCACAACCGTTTTATTGTTTTTGGTTCGATTCGGTGAATCTTCTACCTTGATATAAGTATTTTACTTCGTACCAGTGAGTTACCTTCAAGCTCGAAGGTAGTTATTTATGACTGGGATGAGGTTGATTTATTTATTTATTTGATTGGTGTTTTACGCCCTACTCAAGAATATTTCACTCATACGACGGCGGACAGCATTATGGTGGGAGGAAACCAGGCAGAGCTCGCGGGCAAACCCACGACCATCCTTGGGGTGAGGTTGAGGTGGGGTGAGGTTGAGGTAGCTTGGGGAAGAAAGCCGCACTTTCTGAGAACACCGTTCCTGTATCTTGCCCTGTTCCTTACATAAAGCTGGAGAAGAAACCTCTATTTCCTGGCTTAACAAAACGTTTTCACTCGCGTGACTGGTGCTAAGTGCAAAAATTGTTTGGTGGCTCCAACCTGCCTGTTGTTGTCCTATACCAGAAAACAACCAAACACCGCTAGATGGTGAAAAGAAGAAAATACTTATAATCACATAATCCAAATAATCCATAGCCCCAGGCAAGAGCCATTGTAGCTTTAATCTTGACCTTGGAACAACTGGCATTAGCTAGTTTGAATTGTTGTTGATTAAACAGAAACGCAAACCTGTTTTGAAGATTAAGCAACTTAACGTGCGACTTTGTTTGCTGACATAAAAAAACGATAGGAATATCGAGTTTACCTTGGCTTTGTAGAAAAATGTTGGATATGATTTCCTTTTCCCGATTTTGCGGATGACACTTCCCAAAAAGCGCCATATAAAAATGTTTCCCAGTGTTTGTCTAAACAAGACGCTACATGTCGTGATCAAATATGAGAAACTGTAGCCAACGCTTTCAAGTATGAACGTCATAGTTTTCGTCAGGTATATTTTACTTACAAATTTAATAACCTTTCACGACCTGTCACCATTGGACGGTGTAGAATAATACCGGTATATCACACTCCATGTGGCTAATCTATCTTAGGTGTGTGGAAGTTTGGCAGCATTAATCTGTCAGGTGATCAGTACTTTTTATTTTCTAGTCAGGCGTTTTTGATGGAATGCAGTTATTTTGTTATGCGTTGATCAGATCTCACTGATATACTTGTTAAATGTCAGCCTCTAATTCCCGAGCAGCCTCTAGAATTAGTTCTATATTTGGTTTGTGCGTAACCTTTAATACATCGTGTGACTTCGTGATAACGGGAATTTCCATCTTTTTGCAACCGCAGTGTATTATTTACGACAGACGGAAATGGCTTAGCAACATGTATATACTTACTCGAATTTCAGCAGATTTTGACCGATACACCTTTTCCTGGCTAATAACTCCAAATCCAAACACCAAATCAAAGCAGCGGATGCTGACTTTGCGGATGCAAACATGATCCCACTGTGAAGGGTCTATATTATACAACATGATCTCGCTATCACGGGTCTACATTACAAAATACCCCACTGTAACGGGTTTATAACCCACAAATATCCAACTGTGACGAGTCTATGTCACACAACATGGTCCCACCGTGATGGGTCTATGTCACACAACATCATCTCACCGTGACTGGTCTATATTACACAACATGGTACCACCGTGATGGATCTATACTACACAACATGATCTCACTGTGACGAGTCTATTTCACACAACATGGTCCCGCCGTGATTTGTCTATATTGCACGACATGATCTCACTGTGATGAGTCTATTTTACGCAACATTGTCCCATCGTGATGGGTCTATATTACACAACACGATCTCACTGCGTCGGATCCATATTACACAACGTGGTCCCATCGTAATGGGCCTATATTACACAACGTTGTCCCATCGTGAAGGTCTATATTACATAACATGATCTCACTGTGACGAGTCTATTTTACACAACATTGTCCCACTCTGATGGGATGCGTTCAGCATGAAGGGGATAGTGCAACGACTGGTTGACCCGGATCAGTATAATGGCTCGGGCAGGGCGTCTTACTTGCCTTCGGTAAGGCGTCTCAGTGAAGCAGCACTAGATAAAAGAGCGGTGGAAAGCCGTCCTGCAACAATGAGGTACTTTACATACACCCTAAGGATTCCTTCGTCGTCATATGATTGAAAAATTGTTGAGCATGACGTTGAATCCCAAGCACTCACTCACTCTCCTCCCATTCCCCCAACCACAGAAAACCCCTTTGACTAGCACTCGGCATCTATGCTGTACTAGATTATCACACTTACAGACTGAACGGTCCACATTTGTACAAATTAGTCATCCTATTCTCGCACACCTGTGACACCAGTGAATGCCACGTGACATTATGAAGGCACCGACTTGTGGTAGTACATACTCAGTGCCAAACATACTGTACACTGAAAGGCAATGCTTTATAAACCAGGTAACCATATTCTATTGAAATGTTCTGTGTAACATACGACACAGAGTTCATATGTACACAATTTGTCACCTTTTACTGTTATGGAATTTTTTTGAACTCTATCACCTATATTGTTAGAATGACACCCCTGGTGCACCAGTTCACCTGTGAAGGTATGTACCTCAGGGGGTCGTCGTCGGCATTCTTTTCCACAATTATAATTGTTTGTTAAGTACTTATTCTGATGTTTTTTCTGCAGCAAAACTGAACGTAAGGTGAGGTAACATCGCTATGACGGCGAGATTTTGCCGATAATAGGATTTGACGCTTCAGCGGTTCACGGGGCCTATAAGGTCAAGTTTGCATAGACGTATATAGCACGTACAGTGTAAGTGGTGGAGGAGCGCTGAGGACCAGGTTGAGGCTGCTAAGCTGTCAGAGCGGCAGGGACATAGTCAGTCAGGGCTATATGGAAGGTAGAGGACACAGCGGTGCTACTAAACAGCCAGTCACCAACCAGAAACAGGGCAAAATGGTGAGTACATCATACTTCAGCCATAGTAGGGAAATAGAGGACTTAAAAGGGATCTTCAGGCTTTGTGACCAGACTGGCTCGGTAGTGCGATCTTTGCTGGACCATTTTTCTGAAGAGTACACCGGAAATTTGATCCGTTTTTTCTACAACCGTTTCATAGCATAGAGTCTTTTTGTGGCTTTATAATTATGAAATGGTGAAATTAATACGTTTTTGGTTAATTGTTTCATTAAAAAGTCTGATTAGGTTTAGGTGAGAATAGTTGTTTGAATCTTTAATGCTCACGGAAAGTGAATTTCTAATGTAGACGACACCATCGCAGTATACAGCGACAAAACAAATCACTTATCGCGTATGTGCCAACACTGACTTCAGCGTCCAAGGGGTTTAGATTACACCATATACAGGACAAATATAACTGGCAGCGCAGTATGGAAATGCACGTTCGACCAAATGGCATTCTAATTACCGTTGAGGTGGGGTTTCAAATATACTTGGCCGAAAAGAGCCTCAAGCAATTATGTAGGCATGTATACGTGACTGGTATTTGAGTTGATGTGCCTACCCAAAAGCACAGGAGTCTAACGAAAACACTCCATTTTTATAATTTAAAGATTCAGGCATCTGTCTGTTACACGTTTTATCATATGAATGGTACAATATGTATCCATTAAACAAACAAACGAATACATTTTCTCTATGTCGGATAATATAACAGTAGCTTATAATGGTCATACTTTTGATACATACGTACTTTTTAGAAAAAAAAAGCATTTTAAGGATGTAGGCCTTTGTCAGTTCTCTCGTCTTATTCATTGCTGAATATTTCTATGCTTAATAATGGCTTCACACCAGTGCATAGTTCATTTACTGCTAGTTATTGTTTGCTACATTCGCGCATCCTCAGTTGGTGTTTGGTTTGGATTGGTGTTTGCACTGCCTACTACACCGTCTCACCATACGGATGACATTTACGTGAGAGGCAAGACGACTGTAACGATTTGTCTATGACGCTTCATCTCTCACAGACCCAGCAGCAATGCTCGACACCAGCAGCTGTCACATTAGGACCCATCGTCTGATACTCGGTCAAATAACAGGCTGAAACCCGTGGTGACTATGTATGTGGAAAGTGAGCGTCAATGAAGGATTCGGATAAAGGTCGCCTGATGTTTATATGCCGTGATGTTAGATGTGACGGTCGCATTTAGATGCTGAAAATAGCAACAGTCAGACGAGACCAGAAAACTTGGCATGGAAAGCTTCATTTGGTTCCGTTTGTCCAAATACAAATTAAGTTTTCACTGAGAAATATAACTCGTCTTTGTGTAGCACTGTGCCTGGTAATGATACAATCAGTCAGTCAACCACATGGCACTGTATCCCGATTCCCGACGATCCAGTCTCTCGGTCTGTTAGTCAGTCAGCATGCTCATCAGTCAATAATACAGACAACCAGACCTTCAGTCACTAAAGATGCCATTTGGTCCGTCGGTAAGCTGGTTAATAACCTAGTAATTAAGCCGGTCAGCCAAGCCATGGTGTCCAGTTCGTCAGGCATTCTGTTTGTCAGAAATGGTGAATAAACGGCTTTTACAATCATCTTTATAAAACTCAACCATTCAGTTAGCCATGCTTTAATACAACCAATATTATCATTTGGCTTATTAGTCATTCACCCAACCAGTCAAGTACCAGTCCTTTAATGAATGTCAACCCGAAATAGAGATTCAAACTCTGAGTAATTCGCTGATCAGTTAGAATCAGACCGTCCAGCTGTCCGCCATTGTGCTACGGACTATGTGAGAGTGTACGCTGGTTTCTCCCGTCATACACAGAGGCTGTGCTCACCTTGCCGGATGTCTTTATTCTCCTCCTAATGAACGTAGTTCGCATCTCCCAGCTGGGACCTCCATCATCAAGCTATAGCTACGCAGAATTTGTCACTTTCTGTTTCTCATTTGACAACTAAAAATCTGTGCCATGCAGATGCATAGGAATTTTCCTTTTACTGCTCAATACGGCCACTTTTTCCAAACTTCGGTAATCAAATTTCTGGTGACATCTTTTTATCTATGTTATAGCATCACCATAAAGCTAATAGTAAGTGTTGTTCTCGCAAAGATTTGGCAAAGCAGCAGAAGTGTGAACGTCGGATCTCTGCACTACAAAAACTAATTTGTTAAGTGTTAACGTCGTATCATGTTTTCAGAGTGAAACTAGATTTCATTATGTTTCTGTTACATAATGTTATTTTAATGACAGTACACACATCATTACACCAACAAAAGTAATCTGTTGGATTAACCGAACCAGCCTTCATATATTACACAAAAGCTTGTAGCAATAGCATAATGTGTCCCACTAGAACTTGGCCACCATGTTGAAACTCTTATGTCTGATATATCGCGCATAGTGGGGTAGTGTTCGATTTCATAACACTGTTACCTTCTCCGTTCGCTTCGAGTCGTACGCTACCTCTTCCCATGTGACAATATTTAGAATCATTTCAAATGTTCTGAATGTTCCTCAACAACGCAAGCTTCTTGTCTCTTTTTGTGGTATATGTACCATTGGTCATATCAACACCGTGGTCAGTGTGTTCAGTAAATCGACCTCAAGCCATCAGTCATGTGAGAATATTTGACTAGTGATCCTTTATTAAAAGTACTGGATCAAACCTCGGGGCAAATCCTGCCTTTAGTTTCAGTGAGGCGGTGTTTGTAAAAGCTGTGGGGCGCCACTTATTAGTACAGACATGGTCGTCAGTAATGGTGGGTAGTTTAGACAGATATATTGGACTTTACAAAAAAACTTCTGCGCATGGATGGATAGAGCCTGTGTGAGACTGTCATGAATAGTATATATGCTCATTCAGGGTTCCTTCGCATAAACCTGATTTGTATTAAACAAAATATACTTAATAATTCACGATGGGCATGAACCCAGTATTTCTCGAAAGAAAATTACCTCTGTCCATTGTTGCGTTTTATAAACAAATGGAAGATATTTTACGTGCTTAAAGCATTGTGCTTCTGTAGAAACTCACTTCTGTTCTGAAAACTATGTCAAGACAATTGTATAAAATATAAATCATGTCAAAGTCTGGAAGCTGCATACCTGAGATCTCATTACAAATCTCCAGATATCACGTGCAAAGACTAATCATTCAAACGTTAGTGACATATCCGTCAATGTTGGTAATCCTGATGTCCACCTGATACTTCCTCCGTCGGTAGACCTCCATCTCATACTAGGCATGCAGAGTCTTCACATCATAGCCATTGTTCTCACGCAGCCTGAGAAACATGCGGTCTGATCATACAACTCATGCAGCGGACAAATCACTCCAGTGTTCAGCTGAAGATCAAAGGAAGAGAAAGGATGGTGAATTAACCATGGGCTTCTAAACTATTCACATAAATGTTCTCTTGTCTAACTGAAGCCGATATTTATTATCTTTTTAGACGGATTAAAATATGATCTTGTGGAATTAATAGCGTCACTGAACAAACACTGATGTTTAAGGACCAGGTACATAGATGAACATACTGAGCAGAGTCGCTATGGCTGATGTTTAGGAACCTGATGCACAGATGGACAGACAGAAAAGAATCGCTATGATTGATCTATAGGGACGACTGAGCAGAGTCGCTATGATTAGTGTTGAGGAACACCGATGCACATCTAGACAGACTGAGCAGAGTCGCTATGGTTGATGTTTAGGAACCTGATGCACAGATGGACAGACAGAACAGAGTCGCTATGATTGATCTATAGGGACGACGTACACAAATGGACAGACTGAGCACAGTCACTATGATTGATCTATAGGAACGACGTACACAGATGGACAGACTGAGCAGAGTCGCCCTGCTTGATGTTTAGTGACTTGGTGCACAGATGGACAGACTGAACAGAGTCGCTATGATTGATCTATAGGGACTACGTACACAGATGGACAGACTGAGCAGAGTCGCTATGGTTAGTGTTGAGGAACCCGATGCACAGATGGACAGACTGAGCAGAGTCGCTATGGTTGATGCTTAGGAACCTGATGCACAGATGGACAGACAGAACAGTCGCTATGATTGATCTATAGGGACGACGTACACAGATGGACAGACTGAGCAGAGTCGCTATGATTGATCTATAGGAACGACGTACACAGATGGACAGACTGAGCAGAGTCGCTATGGTTAGTGTTGAGGAACCCGATGCACAGCTGGACAGACTGAGCAGAGTCGCTATGCTTGATGTTTAGGTCCTTGGTGCACAGATGGACGGACTGAACAGAGTCGCTATGATTGACGTTTAAGGACCAGGTACACAGATGAACATACTGAGCAGAGTCGCTATGGTTGAATTTTAGGAACCTGAGGCACAGATGGACAGACTGAACAGAGTGGCTATAGTTGATTTTAGAAACCACATACGCAGATGGATAGACCGGACAGAGTCGCTATGATTGTTGTTTGGGGATCACAAATACAGATGAACAGATTGGGCAGGGGCGCTACGGTTGGTATTTGAGAACCAAACAAGCTTAAGAGTGAACAATACCTAATGTTCTATTCGAGAGCTGTCTCTAAATATGGTACCAAAGGATTTTTTGGCGTCAAATAAATAAATGCGGGCAGACAAGTCGTAAAGATCACCGTTGCATCAGTCTTTATGACAGCCAAAACAGATGAACAGTGTCACAATGGTTGACAGAGAGGTAAGCCATAGTTGATGCATTTCTTACGTTCCCAATCCAACGACGAAGCAATACGTGGTGTCCATTTTTTTCCGCTTCCGCAAGGTATTATAGAATGAGAGTTAGTCCGGAAAACAGATAAATGCAGAGCTATTGTCATCTGAACCTCTCGAGCATTATATAATACCCTTAAATTGCAGAAGCTAAGAGTGGCATTGATGCCGAGGTCGTGTACATCTGGCCGTTCAGCCTGAAGGTGAAGCCTACCATTATGTATACCTCCCCGAAGGGAAGACTTGGCGAGTCAGTAAATCCTAGCTTACCACCAAATCTCGCTTGATATTTATAAATTAAGGGTATGCGTTACACTGTACACAAAATACGATATCCATTAGCCTATCACAAAAGAGTCATTTTACAAAATGACAAAGATTCCCGGGATAAATGATAAACACAACTAGTTCAGGGTGGAGTACCTGAGAGCCCTTAGTTATCTGAGGAAGTTTCCGTAAAAAATTACAATCCAAATAAAACCTAAAGAAACTAGTGTGACGAAAGTGTTGTGTTCTCTGGTTTGTTATATTTGGCTGGAAGAGACAGCAGTTATGTGCGAAGACCATTTGGCTTCTGCGGATTGATTCCCGCTGTGATTAGCTGTTACACTTGTTTACGGTCTAGAATGTTATCAGCAACGAAGCACACCAACAGGACAAAGGAATCCGGATATACGGATGTCCTGTGTGGTTTTATCTATTGATTTTTGACTTTCCGTTAACATGACCATTGGGAGACTTAATTATTGCTGCATATTGCTGTGTTATTGCCTCCCCTGACATTTCATCCGGACAGGTTAATGTACAAACATATACATGTTTGACTCCATGCAAGGACATTCAGACTTTGTGCTGCAGTTGTTCAGAATTTCCTCATGTGTTCTTGCAGAGAATTTCCATAAACATCACACTTTGGACCCATTATCCCATCTGCGCCGCTCACATAATGAATGAATGAATGGTCGGTAGTAACGAACGCAATCACGGCAGTCGCCCAGCTGACATGCTTACCAATGTGCCAGTCTTCTCCCCCACCAGACATGCACTGGTTACGTATTGTACATGTGTATCTCTACTAACGTTTTTAATCCAGGCAATGGGCATGTCTTTAAATCATTGTCTTTAAAGATTGAAACTTGATGGAAGTTTATTTAGTTATTTGATTGGTGTTTTACGCTGTACTCAACAATATTTCAGTTATCCGACCTCGGCCAGCATTATGGTGAAAGGAACCCGGACTGAGTCCAGGGGAAACCCACAACCATCCGCAGGTTGCTGCAAGACCTTCCACGTACGACCTGAGAGGAGGCCAGTATATTTCGACCGCTTTGATAAGAGGCTTCTAAGTCATAGCGACGCGCTGGGAAACTACATGATGGAATTTAAATTTATTGTAATCAAACCTATTTGTATGAAGACCTTCAAAACTATTTGTAGCAGATGATAGGGCAATATAAAGTCAATATCCATTTCAAGTAAGCTGTATAGCATCATTAGCTACAGCTACGGCCATTTATTAATTTGAAGCTCTGCATACTTTATTTATTTACTGGACTTTAACGCCGTACTCAACAATATTTCACCTGTATTCAAACTCCCTGACTTAAAGCCGAAAGCGAACCAGCAAGATCTGGTCGGAGCACACGACCTCATGTGTTAAAAGAAAAGGCAGCACTAGATTAAATGTATATATGTATTGATAAAGTATCTCACATTGGGTTAAAATCATACCTTTTTATTTTTGTGATGTTGCATAACCAAGATAGGGCAGTTCAAAATAGGCAAAATCCAGCACATTGAAAAATAGAAAAATCGCCATGTTCTAAATTTTACCCAATTTCAGTAGATTTTATATTTGTTGATCACGCATCTCTCTAAGGCTATACTCCAAATAACTCTGATATATGCAAAATGTGAATCATCAGATGTGTGGTACGCATGTAAATCTAATCATCAACGGAAGCGTTGGTTTCCTTTTCGTGTTTTTAAGCTACCCTCTCACCAGGCCTCAAGTTGTTTGTGCATTGACATGTTACCTACAGCGTGCTATTTCCCCCTGGTATATCCATTCATCTATAAATACGGCTACAGATCACGTCATACACAAGGGCCGTCTGCGTCGCGAAACAGGTCTGCATTCTAGATGTAGAGATTTGTTCCTACCTGTGTATTTAAAAACGGAAATGAAATAGAGACATTTATATTCAAGATGAAAGTTTTATCGATGAGCAAATTCACCCTACGGGTGTTAATATATTGTCATTGGTATTCGTGTCTTGTAAACTATGATCTTTTCACGCGTGGACAGTTCTTGAGGGTAACGGGGTCAACTTATGCCCCTATCCTACTGGTTTATGGGGTTAAGCCTGGGCTAAAGATAGATAGATAGACATACAGGTGTCTGGCAGATATAGGTCATGAACACTGCCTGTCCCTCGTCGTATTACACACAAAAGCCGACAAATAAAACCCTTCATTTTCAATGAGCTCTTTTATTCCAAAATAACTTCGTCGTAGAAATTTCGAATCATTCAAACAAGGTCACCTAGACCAAGTATAGTATAAGTACACACATTTATATCCGGAACCTCCATATTGAGTCTTTTACACACATGCTGTTCATACCTTCAACAAAAAGCGGTACTAAACCTATAGCATGCACCATAGGTATACACAAGTTCTGTATCTTAAGGCCGGAAAATGATAAATCTGAGCCCTAGAGTGTAAAAAAGAGAATTCACATGATTGCTCTTATTGAACTAAAGTGTTTATTGTAGCTTTCTTGTTAAACGATAATTTCAAAGCGTTCCATACAATGTTGAAATGTTATACGCTTCGACGTATTTTATTTTCACTTTATATATGTATATATGGTTTTTGCACTTGTGTGGTGTATCATGACATTCGATTTTTTCATTTTCACTGCAGTCACAGAACAAACTTACACAGGAACAGGTTGAAGGTAAGATTTATTGATTTATTTGATTGGTGTTTTACGCCGTACTCAGGAATCTTTCACTTATACGACGGCGGTCAGCATTATGGTGGGAGCAAACAAAGCAGAGCCCAGAGGAAACCAGTCCGAGCTCGGGGGAAAATTTCTGAGGCTAAAGTGTTTAATGATATCTGCACGTTGCTGGCAGAACTTCCCACGTGCAGCCTTGAAGCTAAGACTACACAGTTATTGACATCTATTACTGACATCCCTCTATTGTCTATATATGTTAATGTAGTACTTGGATTAATTGGATTGGTTTAATACATTTTGAATCGTTGTTGTTGTTGTGAAGAATTCTCAAGACGATTTCCGTGTATCCACGGCTATTGGGTTCGGTGGTGGAAAGCTTCAACCCATTCAAATAATTAATGAGAGGCTATGATAAGATTTAAAGGCTATATTTATGGAATTATATCTTAAGAGCTTCCTGAGGCTGAATGGTTTAATGATATCTCACCTATACTGCGAGACTGGCCCAGCTACGGCATCAGTAGTGTAATCCGGTATACACATATATCTGATATTATGGTACGCAGGTTAAATATGTTTTTTCTGTTAATTTCAGAATACCGAAAGGCCTTCGCCATGTTTGATCCCAAAGGCCAAGGTTATATAACAACAGATGGGCTGAAAAAAGTTCTCAAAAAATTGGGAAAGAATTTAACGAAAACGGACTTGAAAAAAATCATCAAGAAGGTCGATACGGACGGTAAGGATTTCAAACAGAATTTCACCTCGTTGTCAGATACGTATCTATGAATCGCAATAAAAAAAAATTTAAAAAATCGCACCCTTGGAGAGGAAAATACCCCATCCACTTCCAAGCATCATAGATCATTTAAATAAATAAGTAAAAGAAGGTAAGTGAAGTTCTGGGAACAATATACTCAACAATACAGAACGATGTTTGTCCACACAGCATATCTTCCATATTATGATGTTTTTGACGATTTGCACTTTGCTCATGACTAAATCCAGTTCAAAATATATGTTTTTGATTCATGATGTGACATCAGTAATCCAGTGTAAAACTAAACGGTATAGCAATGTGTTTGGACGTAGACTGCTAGTTAGTATTCATGGTTACTCTTTAAAATATAAATGCGCTGCGCCATTTCACCTCTAAAACTTTTCAGCCCTCCGCAGATTTTGCAGCTGTGTTTTTCTATGTTCTTTCTGTGTCTGGAAAAGAACAAGTCGACATGCATCGTGCTTCAAAAATCGTGTTTTAACATGCAAAAGTTGACGCGAATTCTTCACGTCCTGTTGTCTTAAAGGTGTAAAACTCGACAGAACCCATGACTCCACGTCACGTTTCAAGAGTTGGCATCGACTTTGTGCGTTGATTTTTTACAGGTTAAAGTGCCATTTTAAACATGAAAAGAATTTTACGGGTTTGTACAAGTGCTTTTAGTGGTACACGGAGAACTCGATATTTTGGATTTAACATTTCACCTCTCCATTCTTCACCTGTGGATTGTTTAGTGGTGTGTTTTTTGAATATGTTTGTCATTTTTAGATTTTTCATTCCAACTTGTTTTGCCACAGTGTCATTCATCTTTGTGTTTTCCACTCCTTCATTTTTCGCTGCTCCTTTTTTCGATTCTAGATTTTATTCACCCATGCGTTTCTTTTACGGGTCTGGTTTTCAGGTAACGGTAAGATTGACATGTCGGAGTTCATGGCAATGATGTCGATGGCGAATAAGCGAGGCGAAGACGAGAGTCACATACGGGAGTCCTTCCGGGTTTTTGACCTGGACGGTAATGGTTACATCTCCAAGGCTGAGTTACGTCAGGTGATGGGGAACCTGGGGGAGAAGCTGACGGACGAGGAGGTACAGGACATGATCCGGGAGGCAGACGCTGACGGCGACGGTCAGATTAACTACGAGGGTAAGCAACAGATCAGTATACAGTGTGGAAGCTTTCAGCGGTTGTTTCCATGTCAGCTTTGTCCAACTAATAGTCTTCTAAGTTGAAGGATAGGCTATTAGGTCTGCTCCGATGCGGCGAAACTGCGATTGCAGACCATAAAAGAGTTTTATGGTTGTGGTGATGTTAGAGTTCGTAAAGCAGCCCGTATTGTGTAGACATCTCTCTCTCTCTCACCGGTGATGCCTTAGTGAACACATCGTTAGGCCTATATTATTCAGTACTTGAGTTGCCCGTTATGGTTTCACTTGAATAGAATACTGTTGGAAAACGTCTCTCGACTGAACACGATCCATACCCACTAAACTAACCTTTCCAACCAATCTGATAAACGATGACAGCATGCAGAAGGTTTTCGATGTGGTAACAATTAGGTGATAGGATTCATGGTCTCATGGCTACTTTACGAATTGTACTCAACAGACCTCCAACTAATCTAAGCCGGAGATAGCGGCAGGATTGGTTATTTATTTTTATCTCTCAGTATATTCAAATCCTCAATTGTTTTTTTTTCTTCATTCAGATGCTATATATTATTTTTTTAATTAATGCTTTGTACATTTATTTTGTTTAATTATTATTTTTTTATTATTATTTATCCCTTGTTTTTCAGAATTTGTGAACATGATGTTTGGAAAATGAAAGATGCACCGACTCCTAGAACGGGTATGTAATGAAAGCTGTATCTTTTCCATCCGAATTGCACCTCAAACCATCAAAACCATCTTCGTTGTGTGAGTTACCGGCCTTCCTTTGCAAACTTCGTTAAAATAAAAATGAAAAAGAAATTTATCCTCTTTTTGTATTATTTATACATAGTAATTTAATGCATTTATAATTTGAAGCCAGACTGACAATTATTACCGTGGATTCTACCAATCAAATTGCGAGTAAAACAGCCTCATAAGCTATAGACAGTTTTAATTGTGTGAAACGGCCTAGTCAATCGTTGTTGTACCCTGCTTACGGTAGTCGACAAACAAGCCATAGACGGCTACAGAAGTTTTGTGAAACAAGCGCCAGATTGATAATTTCCGAAAGGAAAACAATGTATTTCCGTATGTGTACAATTCCAGCTGTTTTGTACGCGAAAATATTTTAGTGGATGTAGAGGCTTCATAAATAAAGAGATGGCGGCATTATTATTTCCTTATATCTATAATATAAATAACTGTGAGTCGATGTACTGGCTACAACTCCATTTATATTGCATCTGCAGTTTTAGTTTTTGGTGAATATATAGATACTGAGTTGACAACGTCTCGCGCTTAGGCGGTTATCATAGTAATCTGGTTACTGACATGATAACGTATAAATCTGTTACCGGCATATAAATTAAACATATATTTTCGAGCGTGTATTGGTTTGGCCTGAATTCTTGCTTTGTGTCATCCTCCAAATGAATCGTCAGTATAAAATGAAATTTTTACAATACGCGGTAACAAGGAACAAAAAAATTCTTACGTAATGAATTTGTCAATAACTTTGTTTTGTTCTTTTGCAGATGCTCATGGGACCGGAGCATGGCAAATTCCCGTACATTTTGGAACTTTTCATTGCATTGTTAAAACCGTATCAAGCCTTTTTATAAGGTTAATCATCGTTATTCATTATAACACACGGATCTCAACACCCTCCATACATGTATAGGATTTGAGGCACGGTGCAATCTTGTTTGTGTAATATAAAATTATATTCTCACTTTCTTTCCGTTTTCCCCGAATTTCCGTACAACTGAGAATGTAAGCGAGGGACGTTAACCATGAGTCTTTTTATGTTAATAAGTATAGATATTAATACATTGAGGTACATGGCGTACACTCAGGATGCGGGCCATCTGTGCTCGATCTGTATGTTTACTGACCAAGTGTCATTAACAGCGATCTGTATTAGCTCACAAAAGTAAAATTTGAAATAATCGTGAATAATAAACAGAAAGAGTGTGTGTATCATGTTATATTTAAGACCAATGAACATATAGGCCTACAAACGATGTAGTCTTGTATGACATCGTATAAATGTATCATATGGTTGACAAATAAAATGCCAACCATATTTGCTGTAGTTATGATTTTATTATCTCAAAGCTCTTGTCACTCAAAACACAGGGCTTACTTCAGCCGTTTACATGTATGATTCGTCAACTAATATGGCGCACGTGTTGTTTGACAATAAATTTGGTCTCTGTTCCAAATAATTTTCACTTGAAAAGGTAGCTTTGATTTACAAAGTTTATTAGCGCACAGAGAAAAGGGAGAGCACTCTTGTCGACAGTAAAGGTTGAGCAGCTGCAAATCATTACTTCAGTTGACATCTGGAATGAGCCATCAGCGGATAAGTACGTGTTAGTGCGCCATTTGCATAAAGGCTGTAATCGCCAGTAAAAAGTCCAGATGTGTTGGTTTGCTCCTGAAGGCTTTCTGTACTTTCCTAAATTACCTTTAGACTTCGAATCCTAAAATGAGATGAATTTTCTTGTGAGAGGCATGGACATGCCTGGAAATCTCGTCATAAAACGCGTACAGATTTATACCAGTGTCTATATGAAACTACATGTATAAAGCAATGATGCATAATGTCAACTACACACGAAAACGACGATGGAATACAGTTATACAACACCAACTGTTATATTGGCACTCACCCTGTGTTTGAAGCAACCTTAAATACTGCCGGGGCCTCCATGGCCATACGCTAACAACGTAATGACCCAGGAGCCTCTCACCAATGCGGTCGCTGTGAGTTCAAGTCCAGCTCATGCTGGCTTCCTCTCCTGCCGTAAGTGGGAATGTCTACCAGCAACCTGCGGATGGTCGTTGGTTTCCCTCGGGCTCTACCCGCCTCCTCCCACCGTAATGCTGGCCGCCGTCGTATAAATAAAATATTTTTGAGTAAGGCGTAAAACAACAATCAAATAAGTAAATACTACCTTCGTTGAAAGAACAGTCTTAAGATTTGGCTTGGCTATCGTATTAAGGTATATGAGGGGTTGCATCATCTACCCAATGATTTCTCTCATTTGTTCTCGTTGCATAACAAGAGAATTCGTACTGTATATGTTTAATAGCTTCAACGTTTCTACCACGAAAACGAGTAGAAAATCTGAACTGACCACTGAAACAACACCAATCTGACTAATTTTACCTCGATCGGATCCGCTTGGCGAAGGGGTACAAAAATGAAAGAGTAAGCATCCTAGAGTTCGGGGGCTGATTCCACAATGCCATTTTCTGCAAGCCGTAGTCTTTTATATTATATAGTAGACAAAGCCACATATGTATTTCCCTTGAAGTTATGCCATAACTCATGACGGCAAACAGAAATATGGATGATTAAAAACTGATTAGATATCAGAGGAAAACACCAAAAAAAAAAAACCAAAGCGAACGCTTGGGCTAAGCATCTTCGAGGCCTGTTCCCATTCTGCTGGTGGGATAAGCATCCCCAAGATCAGTTTCAATTGTTTCCATGTTAATGTTTATTAAATGTAACAACACAGCCATAAAACCAAACATGGTTCTGGTTTTTTCCTTGAAATTATGCCACAGTTCATGACGGCAAACACAAATATGGCTGCTTGAAACTGATCAGATATCAGAGGAAACATAAAAAAAACAAAAACACACAACTGAGAGCTGGATTCCAGCGCTTAGTTCAATTAGCCAGGGCTATAGTCCTCTAAATTTCGCACTGCAATGGAGGAGAGTTTTGGCAATGCGCTCTCGTAAACCCGCAGTCTTGTGTTCAATCCCGAGGTACAGCACACCGGAGACAGTGGTGGTACATCTTTGCTCGACACTCAGCATAAAAGGATCAGCCAAGTTCCGGTCAGTTGGTAATGCCAGTGCGTAAAACCAGTATAATACACGCAATATTACAAATCAAAGCTGAGCTTATACAACACCGGTCATCACAAAGATATGACTCGGGCGATTATCACGAAGGGCGCAAGTGAGAAAAAAGGACGGATGGAGGGATGGGCGGACGGACAGACGGACGGACGGACAGAAAGGGAGAAGGGAAAGGAACGAAAATGTCTAACCATTCATAGATAAAAGAAACTGTCGTTATTATATAGAATTCAGTTAATAGATTACAACAGATAGTAAACGTGCTTAACAAATTAATGCCTCTCAGTTAATGTCTATATACTATTTAGAGCGTTAAACTGTCAGTTCAAAAGGCTATAATTTGATCCGTTTTAGATATTTTAGGAAATTCATACACTATTTTGAACGGTAACGCATGCACATACTATAATAAATGCTAACTTTTAACATGCTAATTAACAAGTGTGTTTATTTATGTCTCATAAATATATTGATTTATTTTATAAATACATGCAGTATTTTATAAATACCCACATTCATAGTCTAAATGCAATAATTTTATGTAGTAAATTGAATGGGTTTGAATGCTTAAACCGAGTGAAACGTTTTCATTGTACATGATCAACATTATAAAGCGGTCTTATCATTATGTGGTCTTATGTTTAAATGTTAAACATTTGTTTTTTCAGTGTTCCGGTTTTCTCCAGCTATAAACCTGCAAAGTTATAAAGCACAGCTTCATAAACACCAATCAATCAATCTTCTGAAACATACTTGTCACAAAGCACCGCTTTATAAACACCAATCAATCAATCAATTGAAACATTCTTGTTTATGAAGCACGGCTTTCATCAATCGACATCAATCAACCAACCCATTAGTCATTTTGACAATTGCTGTATCTAAACACCAATAGTGTATATTACATGAGTTTATACCCATAATTGCACGTGCTCCGGTTAAGACCTGAAAAACGAAACACGGATTAAAGCAGAAGATATCAAAAACAGATTAGATGGCACATGATTTGTATATTGTACATTTTCTATAAACCATACATATATAATTGTGTACATTTTTTCTTACATCCCCTGCATGTATTTTAACAAATAATAAGTAATTTGTTAATAATGATAGGATAGTTGATAAGTAATAACATGCTCCTGTCTCTAATTAGGCATCCCTATGGAATGTGTGAGCAGGTGTGTTTGCTTTTCCCAATCATTTGTGCTTCATTTACTGTGCATCATCGTCACGAATTCTACAAACAAAAAGCATAAAATTCAAATTAAGAAATACAATATCGGACGACCATTATTTCAAACTCTCGTCAGGTATAGCGATATGACGCAGTACTGTACAACTTCGAAGATAACGCAATAAAAATATCACGAACTATTTAATTAATCTAAACGCATACAAATGGGGACTCTTGTGACTTGTTCTTTTCAACAGAGCTTGATGATTAAAAGGAATGTCAACATGTTCATAATATTAAGCTTAGACCCAGTGCCAAGCAGAGAATTAAGTTCAGGAACTGATTTGTATTAGCAAATATTTACCTTCATAGTTGACCTGCCCGTCGCCATCTTGGTCTGCTTCCCGGATCATCTCTTCCACTTCATCATCTGTTAATTTTTCACCCAAATTTGTCATAACATGACGTAACTCTGCCGCACTGATAAATCCATTTCCATCTTTGTCAAACACTCGAAATGCTTCTCGGATTTCTTCTTCTGTATCCGTACTCTTCATTTTCCTGGCCATCATTGTAAGGAATTCTGGGAAATCGATCTGACCGTTTCCTAAATCATCAAACAAAGAGGATCATACAATAAATCATAAGAAAACAGACGAAACCAAACGCTTTCATTAAATAAAACAGGTTTCATTCAATTTTTAAAATACAGAAAATCGAGATGAACCTTGATTTCGTTAAATTTCTCATTTAAAAGGTCGACACGATATTGCTGCAATACTGCCGAAATAGCACTGACTGATAAAAGCGAGCAGACTGAAGCAATATGCTTATTTGTCTCTACTGTATTATATACAGTAAGATATGAAAACTGAGGCATTTACGCTGTTTTAACTTCCACCGGTGTGTAAATATCCGTAGCACTTCTTTTTAATTGTGCAGGTGCTTGGTCTCTGGGTCACCTCCCATAAGATCCAAAATGTCGTGGTGTTCATCTTCTAAATGCTCGAGTCGCGATGGTATGATCAGATATAATCATCTAGAACTTATAAACTTATATTGTGAGGCTTCACATATGTCTACCTGTGCATTGCCAATTTGTTTCTGATCTTTTGAGTGAGTGACTTTTCATGAAATTAACGTTAGAACTAGGCGTTCGATTTATATCATAATAAAGGTATAATAAGACCAAGTCGTTTGACACGTAACGTAATCTTTAAGTAATGAAAAAAGAGTAAAGAAATGAACGTCCATTAACTGTGGATATTTATAGTGTGCTTATATTAAGAATGGTAAACATGCAGCAATATACAAGTATAAGTGGTATAAACATACATAAATTAGTTAGAAGCATATATGCCAAATGCATCTTTCATTAACCGACATGTTTTCACTGCAGTTGCGCGTAATACATGAAGGAATCTGTGAACACCTAGCTGTATATGTACATGTGCTGGTATACATCAATATCCAGCATGCAAACACCCAATTACTGTCACATCCATCTATTATGTATGCGATGACAAGATTTTTACCTGCCAAAGTGAAATGCATTTCAATTTCACCCCATGAAGTAACGTAGGTAAACAAACGGGTCATGGAGCCATTAACATCGTCTTCACATTATTATCAGCACTTAAAATTTTAAGATTAATATTTCATTCATGGCATGCCTTGTTAACGAGAAATACACCGCCTATGGACTGGCCATATCGACGTCGTGAACTCTTAAAACCAAATTCTTTCATTTAACACTGTAAAGATCACGAGAGATGACTGTGCTTATCTAACCACTTTTACGCAGTGTTAATGTTTTAACACTCTTCAAAGTATTCACTTGCCAACCCCATTAAGAGTAGGTTAATCAACACTTTAAACTGCCGCATGAAAAGGTTTTTAAAAATTTCACACTGTTAATGTTGTTAGAAAATGAACATCATTGAAGAGTATTGAAACATTAACATTTTTAGTAAAACTGGTCAGATACATGTAACTTTTACAGTCACTCCTCGTGATCGTTACTTTGTTAAATGTAACACTTATGTCTCAAGAGAGTATTCGTCAAGCTAATATACCCATGGGGAATACTTCTGAGGAGAGCCACGTGACGTCACAGCAGTGACCAGAAGATTGTCCTTGTCTTTTTAAATATGTTGTTTCATCCAGAAAAGTGAAACAGCACCAAATGACACTGTGTAGACATACTTTGGCTGGTTTGTCAACTCGTGATCACTACATTAATTCGTTTGTGGTCTGTAGAATTTGGGCGTTGGGGTTTGGTCACTACAGCACAAGGAAATGACTTAAACTTACCAAAATTCTTTGGAAAATTCACTCGTAAATCGTCTTTTAACATTGTTTTTTCTTGGATGATAAAGCTGTATGTCAAATATTGTTAGTTATTTTCATGATCAGATGTAGTCAAATCAAATCTTACCGTCGGCATCTACTTCATTGATCATATCCTGTAACTCCGCTTCCGTTGGGTTCTGTCCTAATGATCTCATCACAGTGCCCAGTTCTTTGGTTGTGATGGTTCCATCACCGTCTTTGTCAAACAGGGAGAAAGCCTCCTTGAATTCTGAAAAAATGGGTGATATATCGAAATAGGGAATTATCTGAAGATGTTTGCGTATTTTTTTTGTTTTTTTTTATTAGTTTTTTATTATTTATTTTCTTTTTTTACATGTTTGTTTTACGCTGTGCTCCCAAATATGTGATGATAGTCAGGTTTAAGTCATAGGACCATGCGAGAAGAAATTAGAGAAAACTATCACGCCAAACACACGACAGATTCTCAAGCGGTAAAGTCGAACGTGATACAGCTGGATTTAACCAAGCAAATTCATTGGTCCATCCCGTAAAGTCTATCCTTTTAAGTTATCCGGGAACGACCCTTTCATCTGTTTGGAAGCAAGATGACGTCATCAGACTGACGTAGCCATGACGCGACTGTCTTTCGGTCTCAGGTATTCGTCGTCTGCTGAATTCAAACATTCAGTTGTTCAAATAGCCATACAGTAAATCTATTATGTGGACCTTGAAACGAGGATTTTCTTCCTTAATACAAGATAGGACCAACATTCATTTGTACAGTGAAGAAAGCACTTGTCAGTTGCTTTGTGCCATATAAGAAAAACTTAGGCCTAAATATGGCACGACATGACCGTGCTCATCTGTGACTTGTTAGACATTCCTTCATGGACATCTATGGTAACTATACTAGCGATGCATCCGCTTCAAGATCCAGCTTATGGTCAGGATATCCGAATTCTTCGACAAGTTTTTAACCGTCCACGCCTTTTTCTTACTTCACATTATGAGATTTTAGGCCGCAAGAATTGTTTTCGTATGCCCTATTTGCGTAATACTCAACCATTGAAACATGCTCACCAAATTTAACAAGTTATCATTCCCACAATACTTATTTACAATACATTCAGCAAAGGCAAAAAGGGTAATTTCAGCTCAAGAGTAGGTCTACTACCAAGCATATCAACACTGAAAACACCCTCTATAATAGGACCCTAACTATCTTTTTATTCAAAATTAACACCACATTCAGTAATAATGTTTTTGTGAAATAAAAATGCGCCACTGTGAGGTTAATCGGTTCGAAGAGGCCAGCTTGATGAGTAATACTAGCTTGTCAGTAAAGTAGAATAAACCAGACCTCAGAATACAACTATCATTTCAATACATTTAAATCAGATAAGAAGTAAGTAGATGTATATAACTCGCCTCCTGTCAGCTTTCCACGTTTGCCTTACTGACATGTCTGGACAACCAATTAAGTCATCTGCCATGTTTTATATAAAGGTTACAATTACACACATGAATGATCCCTATACATTCATTAGGCTCTAATTGTGTAAGATTGATACACACGATCGACTATGCAGCCTAGAAATTGCAAACACACGTCATCGGGCAATCCCTGCGGAAACATAATCAGCTAAATCTAATGCAATAAATCAGACGTATAGGCTTATATATATATATATATATATATATATATATATATATATATATATATATATATATATATATATATAATAATATATATATATATATATATATATATATATATATATATATATATATATATATATATATATAATATCAAAAACATCGGCTGCTTTATTACATAATGTAATATACGATATGTTATAAAATGCTCTGGCTTAATCGTCATATACATGTGTGCTATTATTGCTTTATCCGTCCTTACACTATACAGAAAATATAAAATAAGACAACGCTACCATACCTGCAATTTGCTCCTCCGTTAGTTGCTCAGACCTGAAACATGGATAGTTTTAAACGTTAGATACCAATTCCTACGTTAAGTTACTATACGTACAGGAGAAAACGATCAAAGCTCTTAAAAGGGTTTCGCCCTGGTATGTTTAAAATATTGATGGTAACTACAAACAGGTCAGTATCTTATTCCATTGGGATGGTGTCTAATGACATGTGGGTAATATCTGATCACAGGTGTGTACTCTGTGACCACAAGTGGGCAGTATCTGACAACAAGTGGGCAGTATCTCACCACAAGGTAGCAGTATCTCACCACAAGTGGGAAGTATCTCACAACAAGTGGGCAGTATCTGACAAGTGGGCTTTATCTCCCAACAAGTGGGAGTATCTCAATACAAGTGGACAATATCTGACAACAAGTGGGCAGTATCTCACCATTTGTGATTAGTTTATGACCACAAGTGGTTAGTATCTGACAACAAGTGGGAATTATGTGATCACATACTACCCTCTTTTGATCACATACTAGCCACTTGTGTTTAGATACTACCCACTTGTGGTCACATATTACCCACTTGTGATCACATGCTACGTACTTGTGAACAGATAATACCCTCTTTTGAGCACATACTACCCACCCGTGATAAGATACTAACCACTTGTGGTCACATACTACCCTCTTGTGGTCACATACTACCTTCTTGTGGTCACATACTACCCTTTTGTGGTCAGATACTGCCCACTTGTGGCCAGATGCTACACACTTGTGGTCACATACTATTCTCTTGTAGTCACATACCACGCACATGTGATCACATATTGCCCTCTTGTGACAAAAGCTCAGTTTTTTGTACAAACACAAGCTCAGTCTACGGTATAGTTGATGGTATAGACAAATCTCAGTTTAAGGTATAGATAAAAGCTCAATTTAGGAACACCTCACTCCCATGACACACCTCCTTTATTAGACAAGCTTAAAAGTATTGAAAGTATTACCAGATTTAACTGATGAACCTGTGTGTTTAACATGTTTTAGATTACGCCACATAGTAATGCTAGATGCTATACTCACCATTTCAGCGACGCCTATACGTTAGCACGTTCGACTCTCGATGAAGCCTTACTACAATTTCCTATATGTTTCTTTTTACATATATATTGCCACTAGTTGACGTTCACTGGAGCATTCTGAAGTGCTGTTGAACTGCATGTGTTTAAATGCAGATAGCTTCTTAAACGTCGATCCGCAATGCGACAAACTGATCAATCGATCACAGAAGCATATCATTATATACTGCACGTGGAGCAGCAATTTTAATAGCCCTATAACGTATAACGGTGAATTGAAGAGGGGCGTTATTATGTGTCTTTAAGCTCCGCTCACCTGGATTAAATACACAGGGTGTGGTTAGGTCAATGTAAATTCTTTCGCCCCTAGACACCTAATGTGTAGCAAGGATCAATGAGGCCACTGTGCCGAGTAATGGGTCATAGAAGGGCGGAACATGCCTCAGCGACGTATATACATATATTTTAAAAAAAAACATATTTAAAATCGTTAAAGTCAAAGTCTAATAGTATAGATGTCCATCGCTGCCATCGCTCTGTCACGCCATCAAGTTGCACGACAATTCCACAACACAACATTTATTGTGACGCGCCATTTTTAATAAATAAAATATCGTTTTGTCGCGAAGTCGTCTTATCAAGTTAACAACAGAAGTACTGGCTCGGGATCACGACAGCGATCTTATATTTACGTCAAAATTAAAACTCGATATATTTCATTAAGCCGAAATTTATTTTACAATAGTTGACTTAAGTCTAAGATCATTCCCTGATCTCGGGGTCAGAAAACCGCCCCAGTCTAAATTTTCAATGGCTTAAAAAATGGAACTGTAAAAAAAAAACAAAAAAAAAAAAAAAAACGTCAAAATTACACAGGAAAAAAGTTTCAGGAAACAAAATGACTTATAAGGGGCTGTTTTAACAAGGAGAGGACGTGACACTCTCCTACACTGTTTATTTGTAAAGTGTAAGTACAAGATAAGGATATGTGGAGATGAGCAGGAGATAAGTGTAATTATGTGAAACTTGCATAAATTGTCATTTCCTCAAATTCAGCATCTATTAGCTGGCCGTGTTTACAACTTTATTACCAGATTTATTTCTAAAACTTACCGGAAAAAAATTAAACTGAACTGCCTAAAATTTAACTGTTGTGTTGTTTAGAGGCCTTGTGCAATATGTATTAGTAATTGTATTTCCATTAGGACAGCCCTTGTCATCCATCTAATAGTACAGGATATTTATTTATTTATTTATTTGATTGGTGTTTTACGCCGTACTCAAGAATATTTCACTTATACGACGGCGGCCAGCTTTATGGTGGGTGGAAACCGGGTAGAGCCCAGGGGGAAACCCACGACCATCCGCAGGTTGCTGGCAGACCTTCCCACGTACGGCCGGAGAGGAAGTAGTACAGGATATAAAATGTATGATAAATAGCTTCGAACTCTTTACTTATTAATATTGCTCCATTTTTACCCAACTACGGAGATGAAAAGTCTGATTTCTTCATCCTGCCTTTTGGATTTAACACTGACAGACTGTAATTTGTCGTGAATTGCTCGTAGTTCACAGCGGTGTCATTATACCGATTCACCACGCGGTAGCGGAACTTTGACACCGTTCGAACTAGAATAATTTCCGCTTATGATGAAAGCTGTTTTATTGTCCATGTGTACAGTTTAGTTGAGTAAATGTGGCACATAAAAATGTATAATCACATGGTAAAAGGAAATATTGAAAAACTACGTTGTAGGACCTAAAGTACACAATGTAATCATAAACTCTGCTTCACATACGCGTAGTGATACATACATGAGTAATGTGACTGTACGTATTTTCAGTGTGACGTGTTTAATGTATTCCATTTATTAATACAGGGATGTCACTCAAAGTCTCATATGATACCAGGTATTGGTGGATGTTACCGAATGTAAACAACCTGACTGGCTGACAATCGTGTTGTTCTGTTACTGATAAACTGTTGCTTTTCTGTCTTTTCTGTAGACTTTTACCATTCCATTCTCCATGCAACTGTGGATCGTAAAGTCATTAAACCGTCAATGGAACTTAATGACCTGTCGTTGGTTTAGTTATTGGAGAGTGAGGGTTAACTTAGTGCAATTCCCACTCCTTGTGGAAAGAGGCATGATAACGCCTCCAATAACCCTGATTCGACACACAGATACACAATGGTTTGCCTGTGTTAAGCTAAGTGTGATATATACAGACTACAAACACCAACATCTATCCACACTTACGGAATTTAACATATTTACTAGAATTCAAAAACAAAATTGCCATGGGTATAATGACTAGTCATGAAGAGAATGCCCTAGGCGTACAATTTTAACAAACACGGTGGCTACTTAAACCAGCGCGTGTGAATTAACAGTGAAAAAAGTGGCCTTTTTTTCTTCGTATCAGTGAAACATTCTTGACTGTACGGCGTAAAACACATATCAAATAAATAAATAAATAAATATATCACGTCTCGAGACATGTACAACGAGCATGCACCTGTCGACAACCAATATGTCATGCTAGTCCAATCTCCAACGTGCAGTAGCTGTTTTATAATGAAGAAAGACGCATCATCATGCTAGATATGACCGCCGTATACTCCATTCATCAAAAGAAATTTACATATATTGGCTTAGTGAAATAATGTGGAATACGAAGGGAGGCAACTCTAGCTGGAACTGAGAATACAGACGATGTGACACCTTCAACTTCAATATATATTCCATGACTTTCGAGTGGTAAAATGGCATACAACCTCATGCAGCTTGAAATTTTCTATATAACATATCAAAAAAATCAAGCATGATCACGATTTTTGTGAGAAATGGTTGCTGGAAGTGGTCATAGCATTTTGTTACATTGGTAACCTCCAGTGAGTTGGTTGTAACACTGGGCAAATAATTTTCAGTTCTATCCAAAACAGACAAGATTCTGATGCAGTTTAACTCTGTGCAAAATAGCAGCGCAGATATTTATAGTGTATGAACAACCTAATACGTCTGTGTGGCAGTATTACCCAATCAGTGCTCCTTCACACTTCAGATCGGAAGCAAATCTTGCACCCAATTGCCCGATTACCCGAACTGCGCATGTCTAGCCTTTAGAGAGATACATTCCATTTGTCTCAAGGGGTGCAACAACATGCATGGCCATTCGATGAGCTACACGTTATGTGGCTTTTTCTTTAAATACATGAGAAATAGTAAATACATACATAGTAGTATTAGCTGTGATTAGGATACAGACGGAATCCCAGGTATTGGCAATGAAAGTGACTGACAAACGCCGTATGCAGTATTCAAAAATAGGCTGCATATGTGTCATCTGTACAAATATTACCATTGACGAAACCATCCTCGCTGCCTTGAATATATTCATATCTTTTCCCCGTGTCTCAAAAAGTATTAGACATTTTAAGCCAGTTAGTGTGGGGAATGTGCTTACAGTAAAATGAAAATGGCCCATTTAAGAATAGCAGCCATAAATGTATACAATTTACTCTTGGCATAAGCCCATGTGTGCTTCTTATTTCTAGCCGCGCATAAGAACTAGACATGAATATCTACGCATTTATTTGCACCTATGATGCATGTAATATTTGTGCAAAACATGTAAAACAGTCTACCAGAGGAATACATATCAAAGTCTCTAGACTCACGCAGAAGAAGGCTCTTATTATGTGCTCTCATTAGCCTGGCGCATCAAGCAACATGCTTTCAATGTACGCAAACAAACAGCATCTCATTTTCCTCACAGCGCGCAGTGTGCGTGACTCTCTACGTTTGCTTTACATCACTGCCACCAAGGGGAATGGTGTGAGAGAACACAAACATTCCGTCTCAACCTTTGTTTCTGATAATACTTAATTTATACACATGCATTCTCTTTATTTAAAGTATGCACAACATGATTCTGTCCAAAACCTGAAACAATTTTATTTGTTATTAGAATGCTGATTAAATATTTCCACTTGAAGACACAACTGATGAGGCTAAACCTAAATAAGCCTACGTGCGTCTCACAGGCTGTAAAGGTCAAACTTGTCTAGTGGTGGCAACGATGTAAATCGAGCGTCGATAGCGACACATGCGTTGTAAGGAGTATGGTAGCATCCTCCTTCTGCATAATTCCATAAACTTCTATTATGCATTGAGAATATCTGCTGTAGCTATCATATTTTGAAAGACTAACTCTACCGATCTACGAAACATTTTGAACTTATCATGGTATTGGAATGTATGGAAGACAGAAATATGACCCACTGAATAGTGAAACTCACATATATGTAAAAGTAGGTTAGATTGCTTTGTACTCGACACAGGTGTCCATCGTCGGTCGGTCATCGAACTCGTCTAGAATAGAGGAGGGATGATGACACGACACCTGATACGATGACGCTTGACCCGTTCCCCTGTGTGAGATTTAACCTTCGACCCGAATTGCACACTTGTCAACAACACTAAACTCCAAGTGCCACGTCTACCAGGTTTGTCTCTTTTCGAAAGGAGCACTGAGATTAGTCTCCCACAAACGCCTGCTTCACGTGACCTCGCTTCGAGCGGATAGTCTAGTGGTATAACTGTTAAAGGTTTTAAAATGCATCAGCACAACTCGATCATGTAAACAAATGCATAGCAGCGTCTGAGCGCAAGTCATGCCACGAAGAGTTTATACTGCTATCATGTAAGTGTGGTTGATGTGTTCAGATTTTGTGACTATTCTATTATCCAGGGCCATCCGCTAGTCGCAAGATCACGCGCCACAGTACGAGGAACAGTTATGAGATCAGACCTATGGCGTTGTACTTGGGTGTGCTGCCTCTTTTAAAAGTGTCCATTGATCAAAGATCGGTGGGTTCCCAGCAAGCATTTCCACTGAACCAAAGATCGTAAGGATCCATCACCTGTTGGTGTGCTGAGGCATTGTTCAAATCCCTGCAAATATCACACCACAGAGTTTGTTCCAGTGTAAATTCTTCGGCATAATAATCATTTTTCCATTGCAAATATTTAATATACTCAGTTTTGTTTTGGTCCAAGTATTTTAAATACTGCCCTAAGTCTTCGGGACTTTTAAAATCAGCAGCGTTGATGTAAGAGTTTGGTGGCGCCACTTGACCATAGTTTCCGCCACCTCTAACAACAACAACAACATCATACATAGCGTAACGAAAGAGCTTCTCTGCAATGTAGTCCTCGCAAAACGAATTTTCGAATCCGAGGTAGAACTTGTATGTTTCATTGACTATAGACATACACTTTTCGCGCTCGTCATAGCCACACTTGTTATCACCACAACCTCCCCAAATATCCACAGGTATGACCTTGGACATTCTCTTGACGTATTCCATACGTTTGCTTTTGGAGTTGCAGTTACTAACAAACCATGCGACGGGTTTGGATTTTCCGTCTACCACGGCTGTCCAGTTTCGCGCGGAGGAGTTAAGTCGCTTCCCGTAGGTTCCAAACGGCATATAATAATCGGACTTGAAGTGATAAGTTAGACTCCAGTTGAATTGGTGTCGCCACGTCTCTGGCAGTAAAGTCACGTAAGCTGGCGACTCCCACGCGTAAAACAACCACACCTGACCAGGGGGACGTTTTTCCGGAGTCGGGAAATCAATCCGCGGAACATGAAATGCCACAGCGGAACTCTCGGAGAACTTCCCCTTATCGGCAGTGAAGGCACAGTCCTTGACGGGACAGTTTAGGTCTTCAAAAACCTGACTTCCTTCCTTCATACTCCAGTATGGGTCTCCGTGAAAGTCATTGTAAAATAATATAGTTTTGTTCACATTTCGGACACGGGCAGTGCTGACGAGATTTGTTATTATAGCTGGAATCTTGAAGTCTAAGGCACCAGGTACGTCAAAAACAAGGTACGTCAAAAACAAGACAAGTCCAAGACATGTTACGATTATTCCAAAACCCCTTGGTGACATGTGACTGCATGAACCTGTTCAGAACAAAAGAAAAAAGAAAGAAACAAACTGTACTTAACATAACGAACATTTACACAAATACAGCGCTAGCATTTACGTTTGCATATGGGACGTGACGTCAGAGCAAATCACCTGGTGATAAAGCCTACCTATTAATATGCGATTTAATTCTGCTGGACAATTCTCAAATACAGTTGTCTCTTATATATATCAAAATGGGGCCCACATTACATGTCTAAAGAAAAGCAAAAGGTATATGAATGTTATCGAACTGTTCAGAATTTGCTGTTGAGCTCTTTGCCAAAAGGCTCTGTTTATCTTTGAACAAACCTACATCGTCTAAGCAACAAAAATCTGGGAGATTTTAATATTTTGGCGCGAGTCAGCATATTGTTACAGTTCTTCTTTCGTGTTCCCAAAGAATGCACTTACATGGTTATGTTGTCATTCGATTTTGGCACTGGCATTTCCCAATCCACGTTTTGTTTGTTTGCTTGGGGTATAATCTTGCTTCCAACATTATTTCGAGTTTCGTTCTACTCTCCAGGCGGTCAAGGAGTGGTGGACATATGAAGTCTATGTACATACTAGCATTTTAGTTTCGATTACCGCATTAGACTGAGCTGAAAAATGCTGTTTGCGCCATGATCATTAACGCTCATGACCAAGGTTTTACACGTGCAGCTAATTCTTAGTGTTCGCGGTTAAAACCACAGTTCGCGTGTAATATTGGACCACAACGGCGTAGAAACTGAGACGGTATTACACTTATACTGGCATGGATCTATCGTTTCATTTTGAGAATTACAGTATGTACAAACCATGAACAATAGTAATATTTTCGCTTTTGAATTCACCTGGCTCTTGACCGCAGTTGAAATAATGAGTCTGGCAAGGGTATGTTCCTTTCAAAGTTGGACAAGGATACGGTCCTGCCGGGTGTGCATCTATCCGTATGTAAGCACAGGTCAGTACAGCTGAGTTCTATTACACTGTGGATACTCCTTTGTGGAGACAGTTACACACGGTGACATCCTCCTTGTTGTACATCTATTAGTGTTTAGCACAGGTCTGCCTGAGTTCTGCTACAGTGTGGATACCAGTCCGCCTTTCTGGGGACAGTTACACAGCTTGAAAGTATTCAGATTATCTGTTTATCACTCACGAGGACTTACTTGGACTTATCACCTTTATACGGATTTTTTAAAGTAGGCTTAGACTAATAAATTTGTGAAGAGTTTCAGTCGCCCGTCCTTGGGATTACGCACAATCCTCCCCACCTATCAGGCATATAGCATCATCGTGCACCGGTTTTAGAATCCTCTGTGTGCTACACGTACACACATGTGGCCTGGGTGATGCACAGGTATACCCTGTTATATTATTATATGCACTAACCCAGGTACAGGGGAGTAAATATCAGAGATCTCTCTGATATGCTGGGATAATCTGAAATTAGAAATAAAGTTTAGCTTTCTATGGCCCGATCGACAAACTGACGCAAGGACGGACCGATAAACAGACGGACGGACAGACGGACTGACAAACCGACGGACGGACGGACGGACGGACGGACGGACAAACCGTCAGGCAGACAGAGCGATTTAGAGAGTTGCTTTATCATATACATGTATGTATAACTTCTGCCATGTCTACATGCAAACATTTGGGGTATATGTGATGCACATGTGTGATGGGGAAGTTCATTAGGATGCTGCCAAGAGCATCAGCCCGGTGATTAGAGGTGAGGATGTGTGACTGTATCTGTATTATAGATATAACACCAACACAAAATACAATATCGAGCTCTGACTACAGGAACCTCCCCGTCCGCCGGGTCAGTTGGAGTGCAGTGGGATACACCCACCGTATTATCGGATTAAGGACAATATTATTAAAAGTTTATATCCAAATTACCAAGTAAATACGGTACACTACGTGAGGTGTGTTTAAATGTAGAAAAACAATTAAGGGCTTTCGATGGTGACCTCCGCGTCAAGCTTTGTTAATATTAATACATGAACGAACATTTAACCATTTGTGCTAATTAATGTGATGCAGTTAGATGAAACTATGAAGGGAAACTTTCTCCTCCATCCGTCATTTCTTTGGGTTTAATCCGCGATTCCTTAGTGCTCCTTAATCATTCCACTTTACACTACATGACGAGTTTCCCTGCTTTCAGCTGTTTTACTGCTACATGCATGTATTTATGTTTGTATCTATATGAGAGATTTGGTATGTGTGTGGGGCGGGGGCTGATATGGAGGAACCCGAGACAGTCGAGTACAAACGGAACTACATGTACACTGTAGTGAATCTGAGACAAAGCACCTCGCGTAATTTAACACAAAGGTTAACTGCATGGTAATTTGAGCAATTTGATCCATGTACAGAGAGTGTATAGGCATATATATAGACACAGCGCTTCGAGCACTTCTTAATTTGTACACCGTAGTATTCTAACTACAGTTCAACATTTAACGTTTATCGTCAGTGCTTTTACTTTGGAATGGGGTCAGATTCGATTGCCACTAACTATAGCAGATTAGGGCACACGAATTCGTTCGTTTAATCAATATAACTAATATTAACAACTCACCGATTATGGGCTCGTTCACACAATCGTTTATAACTTTCTTTTTTGTTTACAAATTCGCGAAATAAGCACAAAGTTTGTCGGACCTAGATCTACATAAATTATTTTCAAAAATATAGATCTAAACTTTCTCACTGGTACCTTCAACCTACAGCATGTAGCCAAATCTTATTGTGCTGTAATGTAAGCGAGTTCAGTTTGGCGGTCATCATAGTCTTATACAAACCGAATTAGGAGAAAATATGCCATGAAGAAACACTTACAGCCTGAGATATCCCGCGATAGTTTCATGGTGTATTTCAGCCGGGCGAAGTCATATGCTCCGTGGTCATTTCCGATGGAAAAGCGTTATCAATGAAAGTAGGTCCATTCGCTGAAATTGTAGTGGGGTGAAAGGTTAAGCGCACTATCGGGGAACTCCGGCGAAAGCTTCGTCTGTTTCCGCTCCTTGTAGACGCCAGCACTGCATAAAAACAAAATGAAAACTAAAATATCATTTTGTAAATAATCCTTTTCGTTTATGATGCTCGAAAAACAAAAGTGTTGAGAAGACAAACAGAACCCATACACATGATCATCTTATGATATGGAGCGATGAAATAATGTATGCTATCACCTAATTCACATGTACTCGTGTAACGAACAGAGAGAACAACATGAACAGTGACCACTGAGATCACGTGTTCATATTGGGCCCTACACTGGAACTGTGGACCGTGGAATTAAAGGTGACATCAACGGCAATTGAATATAAACATATATAGACAAAAGGACAGTTGATCACGTGGTCTTAGCGAAAAGTACATATATAACTAAATTTGTCTATTTATTTGATAGGTGTTTACGCCACACCCAAGGGAAGTTTTAGTGCGTGAGTGAACAGCCGTAAATGTTCCTTACGGTCAATCCGACACATTAGGGCTGTTTCTCTCCGTAACTCTCGTAGCTACGTTGCTTGATGAGCTCTCAAACTTCCCAACGCCCAACTAACCAAATAGTCTAGTAGACTTTCTTGTCCACTGCGTATCGTGAACCAAGACTACATGATATCACTTCATATAGACATATGTATAGATTTAACAATGACAACAACAATATATACTATAATGTTATTAAATGGTTGTTTTCATATCGGCCTTGTTATAGGTACAAGGACTGTCGTATTGGCTTGCACTGATGACAAGGAAAATAATTAATTGTACAGACAGATATCCGAGCAAAGCTTAACGAGTAGACTTTTGTTCCAATGTAGTCTTTATAGACGGGCCAGTATACTTGCAAAGTTGTTAGTTTATGCTTCCCAGCAGTGTGGATCAACACTTCCCTAGAACTGATGTTTGACTGCAAAATGAGAAAGCATCGTATTACCACCTGACTTATAAATTGCATTTGTAAGTCTGGTAAAGCGATATCATCGTAATTGAATTCTAACATCTTTACCTTCGTTTCAGGTGCACTGTGCTGTCTCTACATGCTCATGTCGCACGATGAGAGCTGTATGAGACTGTTTTGCCAAGCAGGAGCTGATGCTTCTATTTCAGCTAACTTTTCGTCCAGAAAAGCTCACAAATCTCGTCTCAAACTTCGCACTGTCGTGATGCAGGACACGGGAGCCGACTTCAAACCTCACTGTTAGCAAACAAACCTCTCTCGTCAGGGCCTGGTCACGTACGTGATGTACTTCTGTCTCTCTTTGCTGTTCACGCCGAGCTTCTCGCAAACGGCGTTCTTGTATTTGCCAGATGTGTTGTTCGGGTGAATGTAAAACTTTTGAGGGAGCAAACCCTTTTGGGGACTTTTATTAGACAACAGACACCTGCATCAATGGTCACCTACATGTATAGCATTGGCACAGAAGTCTTATTTGTATTTTATTTACATATAGATGTTAAAGTGAACATAAAGTTTGTTATTACATATACATTGAAAAAATGATATATTGCACGGTTATCACAGAAAAAATATGAAAAAAAATTCCGTCAAGTTTTGAAAGCAGAGAAGATGAAGTTCGGCTTTGGGGATATGGCACTGACGGACAATTCACTCGGACAAGTGTCACATGATAATTGGCTGAACGTCGAACGTCGCCCTGGCCGATAGTGAAACTAAAAAAAGCATCGGCCCATTGAAAAGAGAGCGTTTTTGTTCGTATTTTTTCATTGTCACATTGTTGAATACCGACGTCACTCTAGATGGTTAAAACATGGCAAAATGGCGTCACCAAATGAGTGGCTAGATACAGACGATTGCTTGCTATATATTTTGTTGATAAGCGTTGTATAATTCTTAAAAATATTTTTAGAACATTTCTGGAAGACTACTTTATTAATTTATTCAGTTTTAGTGACTGACTTTATGTTCACTTTAACATAAAAACGGCTATTTCACAACTCTAGTAGACATGTCACATGTTTCCTATAAAACACCAATGTTTTGGAGAAAACGTTGGAAATGATTTACTGAAAACGTCCATGTTATAAAAAGGAAGCCAGCCTATGTTTTAACAAAATGTATGCGTGTATAGCCCCACCATATACATGTAGCGCGTTTATGGATGAGACGTCTGGCGTTTGCACATTAATGTGTGTGTTTTTTCAAATAGAAGTCACGAGCCGTTAAAATTTGCAGTGCATTTCATTATTTCTGTACTTCTGGGACTTCTGTACCCGACAATTTAGTCATGTCGTAAATCCGATGTTGGCGGCGGGGGTGTCATAAGGTGCACATCACCACCCCGATGCTCAACACTGGCATACAAAATATGACAAAGGGAGTCTAATAAAACAGAATGTCAAGTCGTATACCAACGAGGGCAGATTGATCGCTTTTATGTCACCTTAAAACATGACCACCATCACGCCTCTTTGTGACTGAATGGGTTTGATTTTCACTGGACGTGTTTGATTTCGTCAGGACGGGTGTCAAGTCGACTGAACGCGTTTCATGCCGACAGGACAGGTTTCATGTTGATAGGACAACAGACAGGAGTTTCATACCGAGAAGATGGGCTTCATACCGAAATGACGGGTTTCATGCCAACTCTCTGACACATGGCGGAAATGGGTACCGCAAGATCTGAACTTAAACCTGCTCCGATTGGTCAATTCTCTGACACATAAGACGACAATGAGTCACACAAGATCTGGATTTGAATGAATGAATGATTCAGCCATATCGTAGCGAGATCTGAATTTGAACACGTGATGTTACTGGCCCACTATGGGAAACATAAGACGATAATCTGTCCAACAAGTTGTGGATTTGAACACATGGTCGATCTGATGGACAGACTTTCTCCAAAATAAGGCGGTAGTTCGTCCTTTGAGCACCAAGTTGAACACTTGGTTTCCTTGACAGATTTCTTTACACATGTAACAGCATTGAATCCAAAATGATCTGGATTTGAAAACTTTATCTTCTTGACATACTTACTAACACACACGGCAGTAGGCCTGTTTGATCCAGCCTCTTACATCTAACTGATAGGGTGATAGTAAATTCAGCAGCATTCTAATCTGAAACCTGAAACACTTATTGACAAATCAGGCTGTTATAATACATCCAGCGGGGAACGGATTTGAACACCTGGCTTTTTTGGCAAACTTCCTGACACTCAAGCCGGTACTGCACGGAAATAGATTTTAACTGCTGGATTTTTACCAAGCTTTCTTACTCTTAAAGCGGTAATACATGGGTCCAGCAGTAAATGATTTTAAACTCCCGTGTTCAAACTTATTGACACTGCAGGTCGTTCTGCACGAATCCAGGGGGATGGATTTGAAATCCTGGGTCTTTTGCCAAACTTCCTGACATTTAACATGGTACTACACGAATCCAGGGGAATGGATTTCAACATCTGGGGTTTTTTTCTTGCCAAATTTCCTGACACTTATAATAAGGTGGCACTGCACGGATCCAGATGAACTGAACTCCTGGGTTTCTTTTGGCCAAATTTCCTTACACTTAAGGCCGTACTGTACAGATGGAGACGAATGGATTTGAAGTCGTGAGTTTTTGGAAAAACTTCTTTACAGGCCGTGGTGTATCTCCGCACAGGTTAAGAAGTTCATATCACTTAGGTTATAAGAGACATCCGCGGGAAAAAATATATTTGGTGGCGCATACAGGCATTTTAATAGTCATTTGAACAGGAAATTGATATAGCTCTTCGTCAGCGTGTTTTCTTTCTCAAACGAGATGAAATTTCTTCAAGTGAGAATTAGATCAAATACAATGCCTGTTGAGGCCATCTAAGGTGAGGTATAAAGGTTGACTGTGCAGGACGATCACAGTAGTCGTAAGTCGCTATTGCTGTCCAGCCGGCTCGATTGCTTATATGACGCAGCTGTCCATAGTGTCGCCTTTTTCTGGTGTCTGGGTCTTGTATGTAGGCTTGCAATTGTATATGTTTGATGGATAGCAGTCGTTGGTAACGTTTTTCCGAACCAATGACCTTTTACATGTTACTTCACTCTTAGTTTGTCTCGTTTTTACGATGAAGTTAACAAAGGCAAACTAATGATACGCCATTCAAGAGGTTTATTTATTTGACTGGTGTTTTACGTCGAATGCGAAGAATATTTCACGCATAAGCGTACAACGGCGGATAGCATTATGGTGGGAAGAAACCGGGTAGAGCCTGGTAAAAACGTACGACCATCCTTAGGATGCTGGCATCAGGTCTTCCCAAATACGACCCTCGAAGCCTGCATCACCTGAACTCATTGCGTAAGTCCATCAAATGACAGAAACAGTTAACTGCTCTTTCTTTTAGGGCCTCGAGTATCATTTATCTTAAGAATGCTGGCGCATAGTAGACACACACATAGCTGAAATGTGGCCAACTTCAATCATAACGTTCGCCACAATATGGCCGAAATACTGTCCATGTGGCGTAAAGGCATAATCATTCCATTCATTCAATCACAACGTATTATGATTAAATCATATGGAACTGTTTTGTTTTCTTAATTCATATCGAATAACAAAACCAAAACGAACAGTTTCGGAGATAACTGAACAGTTTTAATGATAATTCATCTTCAACAATTCAAAAAAAAAATGTATGGAAATTTGTATAAAAGTACATTAAGGCCAGAAATACCAGGTTGTGGCCTTGGCGAGCATTTTTGCTTTTCAGAGTATTAATAGATATACATTTAGGCAGCATTTTTGCTTTGTTGAGTATTTACGTATGCATTTAGGGGGATTGCGTAGAACTAACTTTAGAGCTTTTCTGAATATCTCTAAAATACCTGGAACTTCTCCAACTACTGTAACATTTCTCAATCTCATTAACTGAGATAAATTCTGTATTCCATGATCTATCCTTTCAGTGTGCTGTTTTTGACAAGACCTTCAAAGACCTCAAAACGTTAAACCTGTATATGAGACAGTAATATCACAAAATAAGTGTGAAAAAAATCGAGGCAATACTTCTAGACATAAATTAGGAGCCAAAATATAGTAAATGGTGCAGACAACAAAGTATATCCAATTTAGTGATTACCAGGTCAATGATCGTCCCCGCCTTCCCTCTCGACAAAAGAAAATATCATATTTAAAAATATTTGAGGTATAACAATGAGAATAAAGCTTGTAAACAAAAATAATCTTAGCACTTTCAGAGCTTAACAATTGAAAGTAAGGGGCTTTAAAGAATGAGAATTACGTAGGGCCAGGGAAAAACACGGGGTAGGCCCTACAAGAAGTTATGATCTAAGATAAATATATCGGCGAAGTGATGATAGTGTAAAAACTGTCACCATCAACTGACACAAATTTTCAACATAAAAATTAACACAAACACAAAAATTAATACAAACAAAAAAGATCATGATTACAAAAAGAAATTTGTTATGGGACACCTACATTTTATTTCCTTTATATATATTATTATTATTGACAAATTATTATTAAAAGGTTAATTATCAAAGGTATGACAAAACTAACAATTTTTGTGTTATTTTTATAAAGAGCAGCACTGCATGAAGACTCAAACTGAAAATCCCAAGATCTCTTACTTTGGCTATCAAATATATCTTTTCATTTTTGATCAACCGCTTTCATTTTTTCTTTTATTTTTTCCCATTGCTGCTTTTAATAGTGGTAGAGAAGCTGTCTGTGACTTCTCCGGCTTCGTACTGTTTTGATTATTGCTTTAGTTTCCCAAATGTGTCATGTAGTTCCCAGTAAGTACACCACAAACAACTTGCTAGTTTGGAGTTCACACGTTTCCCAGGCCACCCTATATATTTAGGGCATTTTTAGGACATATATTAGTAGTGCGGAGAGCAAAATATTACATTTCTTTCCCAGCTTTTTGTAAAAAGTAAACATACGAGTATGTTGTTCATTAGATGGTCTAATCATGTGAGAAAAAAAGATACCAAATATTCCTCCTACAATTACATATACACTGGCTAAAATGAGCAGACCAGGTATCCCAATAATTAGAAGAAATTAACTTCTGTCAAACCATAAACTCTACACTACAACCCGTAGACTCCTGACTACTTCACTTATACGGGAGTCGTCAGGTGTATGGGTGAAGGAAGACAGACAGGGCAAGTTCAGAGAAAGACACTGCCCTTCTCCAGGCACCCAATAAACCTCCACAGTTAACAGTTAGGGGAAGATGTCAAGATGGTGTGCCATAAAAACAAGTAATAAAACAAAATCAAAAGGATACCATACAATCCTCACAAGGGAATTCTTGTGAACTACAAAACTCCTGAGAAGTGGTGACCTATAAATTCAGACTGTAAAGTTCTATTAATAGTGCATACATGTACACATACAGATTGTGTACTCCAGGAATACACATCATCACATCTGTATATGAAGACAATCCAAGTTGAATTTTCTCATAGCTTATCATTCATTTGTCGTAATTAAAGCTGTTTTTTCTACTCCCTTAATACTTTAAATCATGATATCTGGTTAATTGTACATCAAATTTTATATCAAGTCAATCAGAATTCTTTGAGTGGCAATGTTCCTACAACATATTTCTGTCTTGGTCATGTCTTAAATGTCTCCATACTAAAGAAAATGCTACACCAAAAATTGTATAATTTATCACCTAAGGAATCCTTCCAAGCTGTCTGAATGTTCACAAAAAAATACTCCAAACTTAGAAGATACTAAGGCTTACAAAGTCACCTGGAACAAAAACGTGGGTTGCTTATACAAAATTAACTGACTGGTGACATATATATCTAAGTACATTCTGTATGCATGTATGTATGCGTACAAGTATTTATTGCTGTATAAAAATACTAAAATCTAGTTCAACTTTTTGTGGAAAACAGTCAATCACAGAGTCTTTTAAACACTTGACCTTGACACAAGAACTGCCACTTCTGACAGAATATCAATAGCAGTCGATTTACATGTATACCAGAGCATGTGGACTGCTTTCTAAGCAAAAACTCTGAGGGGAAAATATTTTATAAATATTAAAATCATTAGATTACAATATCAGCTCATAATTTGTCTTATGTAACAATTTTCAGAAATCTCTACATAAATCTGAAAACACTTAGTTCAAACATTTTTCACTGTTTCAGACACTGAAATAACCTTTAATTTATGCAAAACAAGCTCAAAATACAAAGTTTTCTAAAACTCTTTGCTGTCCAAAGCGAATATATTAAATTATTTTGTACCATAACTTTGTTAACATCCTTTTCATACAAAATACGCATATTTTATACCATTCTCTGCATCAAACATTGAAAGAAAACCCGATCCAGCACATGTAAAACAATCAAAAACTTGACACAAAAATATTTCCACAATTCATATCTACTAATCAAGTTTAGTGCATAATGATTAGTACCAATAATATAATACACAACTATATGCATAAATAAGAAAACAATGTACAGTATGGATTTTGGTCTAAATGTACACACATGTAGTTTTCCTTCCTGAGCTCCTGCAGAATACTTACGGAACACAATAATGACATGAGAATCTAACATTTGTAAAAAGCAATAAGAAGATGTCTTTACCTTACCACCAATGGCACCAGAGAGAGTGCTCTGCGCATTGGTTCTGAACTAGCTATGTAGATATTGTCCTGGTCACATGCAGTAAAAACAAGACATGTTTACAAGAATACCTCAAGGGCCTCTCTTGTGGGTCATATTAACCCATGTTGTGACAGCCAGATGCATGTTCGTGGTTTCACTATAACCTCAACACTGTTCTACTACAACATGTATGAGCACATTTCCTGTCCACAAATGAACTGTCCTATGCATAAACACATTCACTGTCCACAGCCAAACTGTCACTGTCCTATACATAAACACATTCCCTGTCCACAGCCAAACTGTCACTGTCCTATACATAAACACATTCCCTGTCCACAGCCAAACTGTCACTGTCATATACATAAACACATTCCCTGTCCACAGCCAAACTGTCACTGTCCTATACATAAACACATCTCTGTCCACAGCCAAACTGTCACTGTCCTATACATAACACATTCCCTGTCCAAAGCCAGACTATCACTGTCCTATACATAAACACATTCCCTGTCCACAGCCAAACTGTCACTGTCCTATACATAAACACATTCCCTGTCCACAGCCAAACTGTCACTGTCACATACACAAAGACATAAAATAAGTAAGTCCTTGTGTGAATAATTATTTGAGATGAACACATACAATTAAAAGATCAGTATCAAGGTGTAAAAACAGAGAGGTTACAATTCAAACTGGTTCTAAGCTTTGTATTAAAGCTTTGTACTTTTTCTTTCTAGTTATCTAGAAAAAGTAATTTTTAACAAAGAATGAAAACTGGGTATTAAAAGGTAACAAATTATCGGAAGTCAGCCGATGTCCGCTAGCTTCAGAACTACAGCCACACGACTGAGGAGGATACGGTGGACACGTAGTCTATCCTCTCAGGAACAGGTGGGCGACTTCAGAGTCAATCCCATTCTTCTTGGAGAGGAAAGGGACCAGTAGCATTGAAATTCTTACATAGGAAAGGGACCAGTAGCACTGAACATCTTACAAAGGAAATGGACCAGTAGCACTGAACATCTTACATAGGAAAGGGACCAGTAGCACTGAACATCTTACATAGGAAAGGGACCAGTAGCATTGAAATTCTTACATAGGAAAGGGACCAGTAGCACTGAACATCTTACAAAGGAAAGGGACCAGTAGCACTGAACATCTTACATAGGAAAGGGACCAGTAGCACTGAACATCTTACATAGGAAAGGGACCAGTAGCACTGAACATCTTACATAGGAAAGGGACCAGTAGTGCTGAATGTCTTACAAAGGAAAGCGACCAGTAGTGCTGAACGTCTTACATAGGAAAGTGACCAATAGCATCAAATGTCTAACAGAGGACTGGGACTAATAGTATCAAATGTTTTACAGAGGAAAGGGTCACAGTGTCTTACAGAGGAAAGGGTCACAGAGCATTAATCTGCTTATAGGGGAATGGGGGGAGCAGCATCAGGTGATGTGGGTGATACTAGTGGTGACAGTCCATTACGCTCCACACTCAGCTGTGAATTTCGGCCATTCTGATTGGCTGTTCGTTTTTTCTTCAGTTCAGTTCGGTAGTCTTTAATCAAACTCGATATTTCTGCAGCCTAAAAATCATAAATAGATATAATATATTCTTCTGAAATTTGAGACATTACATTTAGTTTAAACATGTTTTTAAACAAGCTCATAACAATGATGCATTATTTCAAAACTATAACAAAATTATATCACATTTTACACATCACACAGTGTTTCTTTTGTACTACATGAGACACCTTCATCTTGACACGTGATACTGACAACAGAAGGACCACTTCTTGAATTCTACAAAACTCTGACAACTGTGCATGTCTCCCATGTGCATGTCTCCCATGTGCATGTCTTCCATGTGCATGTCTTCCATGTGCGTGGCACCGATTCCACAAAGCCATTTCTAACTTAAGTTAAAATTTGAAATACTACCTTGAAGCTTATTTATAGGTTTTAGACATCAAAATTTTGCTCACCCGATCAATATTATTTTCAGAAAAGTGTGTCTAAATTTCTACTTCCAGTAAAAAAATGTAGGCATTATGAAGAGGTTTTAAATCTTGACTAAAGTCAGAAAAGGCTTTGTGCAATCAGCCCCAGGGCCCTGTCTCTCAACTTTATAAATCTCCTTTCATGCGACTTATTTAAGCATTAACAAACTGCACAAATACACAACCACTGCTTAAACCTATGAATATCAATGCTAAGTGCTTCTTCATATTAAACAAGTGTACAGGCCACATCAAACTTGACTGACCTAACTGGTTTTACTTACCTGTGTAGTATTAAAAACATATTTGGTCCCTTTTGCCACCTGTCCGATGATGATCATGATACTTTGTAACGACGGACTGGTGCAGGTGATGTCACTATTATGATAAGACCCGTACACTCTCTGTAATATGAAACAAGCGAAACTGTCTGATTTAAATCTTCACCTGGGCAAGGAAAATGACTGTTAAAAAAAGTCTCAGGTAAGCCATGGTTCAGGACTGAGCCCCGCATGTACCATACACAACTAAACGCTCTATGCACTATGCCACAGCAGCTTGTCCAATCACAAATGATAGCTTCACTCAGATAAAACCCAAACTCTAAGTTTGATTCAAACATATCCTGATAAGACAGAACATAGAAGTATGTCTTACATGTTGACAAGGTATATGCAAAAAAATCCACAAATAAATCAACATTTGCACAAAATTACAAACCACTTACAGAGAGTTTGGGATGAACAACATGAAGACCTGCCTCATTGATTAGCAACAGTAAGTTCTTGGGCATTGCGGTTGTATACCCTTGCTACAAAAATAACAAAAACACAAGTTAATATCAAAGCCATAAGGTGTGTACCATTGCAAGGTCTAGTTGCTAAAGCAAATCTGTTCTCATGGGAACCCGCGGATGGTTGTGGATTTCCTGCGAGTTCAACCTGGTTTCCTCACACCATAATGACGCTAGCTGTCAGCGAATAACTTAAATTTTCTTGATAGCAGCGTAAAACACCAATCAAACAAATACATAAATACTCATATGAGAAATGACAACAACAATGTAAAGTTTAAATTTTAATAAAATTTAGTCATAAACTGCTCTTAATATTTTGTTCCTGTATACATGCATTATAAAACAAAATGTCCCACCACATGCAATGGGCAGCTGTAATCATGGAAATGTTGTGTAGCTCACCGTTACTTCAAACACCGTGGACCCAAAAAACAACCATGATTTGAGGACATCAATGAAGGCCAGGATGGCTTCTTGTGGAGTCAAATTACACACCCCTCTGTGAGCCACTGAGATGTCGTCCACATTCAGACAAGGTCTGATCTCACGGGGCAAAATTCTCATCACAGAGCTGAAACATTGTACAAATGTTTAAAATCACTGTAACTCATGACTACAGCTCATTTATTGAACTGAAGTTTTATTCAATCTTCTCTGGAAACCTGCCAGATTACAGGTAAAGATACAATTAATCTTTCAATTTATTTACAAATTTCTATTTTTATGTTTGGATGCAGGTCACTGATGTGAACATATGTTTTGTTCAAATGATCAAGTTATATCTTTACATTTTTGGTGATTTCAAAAGTATATTTAGGTTTGAATTTGTTTCATATGGAACCACTATTTCCAAAAATTATCATGATCATTCTGAAGAAAAGATGACAAAATGGAAAAAATGTGCAGCATCCACAAGTAAAACACTAGCAGTAACTGTGAGGGAATGTTACAGTAGAGCTTATCAAACAGACAGCCATCCCACCTGTAGTCTACTTCATCCAGAGGGCAGTCGTCAATCTCAGACTGTAGCTTCAATGCACACAACTGCACCTGTCAACAACAAACAAACACATCCTCAAAATATACATTCCATACAGTGGTTTTCACCATTTTTCTTTACAAGAAGCTCTGACAAACATTAGAGGAGCTCTTCCCAGCAAGAAGGCAGTATTTTTTCCAAGGGATAGATAATTTAAGTTTTCAGTTTTGGAATAAAATGTACATGTACACAAAAACCATAAGCAGTCATTCCCGTCACAAAATCAGAAAGCACAATGCAAAGCAGTACATTACAGCAATAAAACATTATCAAACTTTTACAATCAACAAAAGATTGTGTTGAAAGAGGAAGAACAGGTGTACTAACGGCATCTGGTTCTGAGATGGGAATCCTCTTCTCAAAGACGTCTTCAATGAGCTGATGGAAGACAAGCTCACATTCTACCGGGTCATTCATGTTCAGGTAGGGGACAATAAACAGACGTTTCTGAAAGTAAGCAAGGTAGACAAGACTTTTTAACACTGTTTTCACTGAACGATAAATGAAGAAATTGGCTATATACATGTACTTAGTCAGCTTTAATTGTACGAACCTGTGATAAAGAAAGAAACAGAAGGCACTCCATGTGTGTAAAACTCCATCACAGATAAATTCACACACTACAGACAACTGGACAATACTTGTTTTTTGCACTTCTGTCCTATCAATCAATCAAAAAATGCCTGGTTCTGGATCACAACCCAAATTCAAACGACAGATCACTCAAAATATCAAACTAGATGTTCCTCAAAACTACAAACTACTGTACTCTTCAATGCTAGAAAACCAACAAAGTATCACATAGCTCTGATGGTTACAAACCTCCAAGCCTGATGCAAACATACAACATTAAATACTACTGAATTAGAAAAAACTATGCCTGGGTATATACAATGTACATGTAGGTATGAGCATCACCATAATCTTCCATGAGTTTAGTTGTGTTATAGTATAAAACATAATTGCTATTTTCTTTATACCTATTCAACTAATGAGGCAAATGCATAAAGTGCTATCACAAAATATTGAAAGGAAATTTTTCTGATAGTGAGACTTCACCTACTCTGAGTCTTCATATCACATACGATAAAGTTATAAATTAAGTACATTCCTACAGCAGAGATACACGTACTTAGTTTAAAACAGAAACATTTATAAACTGCTGTAAACATTTTCTGACAAGCTCTGCAATTTGAATGTATTCTGTGAATGAGTATTTTTATGTCAAGGAATTAACTGAAACCTTGCATTTGAGCAATATTAAAGTTACGACCAATTATATACACGAAGTGAAATGCCACATTTTAACCCTTACTTTGAATAGTATCCTGAGTTCCTTGGTAGAGTAGTTCCCCTTGGCCCATCTCTCCCACTTGCTGATAGTGTCAGACATGCGTTCCTCTGGGCTCATAGTCTTTTCTAAAAAAGGGAACAAATTATACATAATTTGGGTCAAGAATGTTTCCGTTTGTATTACTGTAAATCTACCATTCATGTAGATAACAAGCAACACCATATTGGAGCAAAGCCCCTCGCATCAGACCTCATGGTACTCACCTACAGATCTCCTGTTTTCATGGTACTCACCTACAGATCTCCTGATTTCATGGTACTCACCTGCAGACCTCATGATTTCATGGTACTCACCTGAAGAGCCCATGATTTCATGGTACTCACCTGCAGAGCTCATGATTGCATAGTACTTACCTGCAGACCTCATGATTTCATGGTACTCACCTACAGATACCATAATTTCATGGTACTCACCTGCAGAGCTCATGATTTCATAGTGCTCACCTGCAGACCTCATGGTACTCACCTACAGATACCATGATTTCATGGTACTCACCTGCAGAGCTCATGGCTTCATAGTACTTACCTGCAGAGCCCATGATTTCATGGTACATGTACTAACCTACAGTCCAAGACTTCAAGGTAATCACCTACAGAGCTCATGATTTCATGGTTCTCACCTACAGCGCTCTGACTTAACAGTAATCACCGAGAGAGCGCATGATTTCATGGTTCTCACCTACAGAGCTCTGACTTAACAGTAATCACCGAGAGAGCGCATGATTTCATGGTTCTCACCTACAGAGCCCATGATTTCATGGTTCTCACCTACAGAGCCCATGATTTCATGGTACATGTACTAACCTACAGTCCAAGACTTCAAGGTAATCACCGACAGAGCTCATGATTTCATGGTTCTCACCTACAGAGCTCTGACTTAACAGTAATCACCGAGAGAGCGCATGATTTCATGGTTCTCACCTACAGAGCTCATGATTTCATGGTTCTTACCTACAGAGCCCATGATTTCATGGTTCTCACCTACAGAGCCCATGATTTCATGGTACTCACCTACAGAGCTCATGATTCATATTACAAAGCCCTCAGCAGCAGCCCTCATGGTCATGATTTCATAGAAAACATAAGCCCTCATGGTACTCACCTTGACTTCACAGAGAGCAAAGCCCTCCAAATCAGCCCTCATGGTACTCACCTATAGAGCCCATGATTTCATAGAGAGCAAAGCCCTCAGCATCAGTCCTCATGGTACCTATAGAGCCCATGACTTCACAGAGAGCAAAGCCGTCAGCATTAGTCCTTATGATACTCACCTATAGAGCCCATGATTTCATAGAGAGCAAAGCCCTCAGCATCAGTCCTCATGGTACCTATAGAGCCCATGACTTCACAGAGAGCAAAGCCGTCAGCATTAGTCCTTATGATACTCACCTATAGAGCCCATGACTTCACAGAGAGCAAAGCCGTCAGCATCAGTCCTTATGATACTCACCTATAGAGCCCATGATTTCATAGAGAGCAAAGCCCTCAGCATCAGTCGTCATGGTACCTATAGAGCCCATGACTTCACAGAGAGCAAAGCCGTCAGCATTAGTCCTTATGATACTCACCTATAGAGCCCATGATTTCATAGAGAGCAAAGCCCTCAGCATCAGTCCTCATGGTACCTATAGAGCCCATGACTTCACAGAGAGCAAAGCCGTCAGCATCAGTCCTTATGATACTCACCTATAGAGCCCATGATTTCATAGAGAGCAAAGCCCTCAGCATCAGTCCTCATGGTACCTATAGAGCCCATGACTTCACAGAGAGCAAAGCCGTCAGCATCAGTCCTTATGATACTCACCTATAGAGCCCATGATTTCATAGAGAGCAAAGCCCTCAGCATCAGACCTCATGGTACCTATAGAGCCCATGACTTCACAGAGAGCAAAGCCGTCAGCATCAGTCCTTATGATACTCACCTATAGAGCCCATGATTTCATAGAGAGCAAAGCCCTCAGCATCAGTCCTCATGGTACCTATAGAGCCCATGACTTCACAGAGAGCAAAGCCGTCAGCATCAGTCCTTATGATACTCACCTATAGAGCCCATGATTTCATAGAGAGCAAAGCCCTCAGCATCAGACCTCATGGTACCTATAGAGCCCATGATTTCATAGAGAGCAAAGCCCTCAGCATCAGACCTCATGGTACCTATAGAGCCCATGACTTCACAGAGAGCAAAGCCGTCAGCATCAGTCCTTATGATACTCACCTATAGAGCCCATGATTTCATAGAGAGCAAAGCCCTCAGCATCAGACCTCATGGTACCTATAGAGCCCATGACTTCACAGAGAGCAAAGCCGTCAGCATTAGTCCTTATGATACTCACCTATAGAGCCCATGATTTCATAGAGAGCAAAGCCCTCAGCATCAGACCTCATGGTACCTATAGAGCCCATGACTTCACAGAGAGCAAAGCCGTCAGCATCAGTCCTTATGATACTCACCTATAGAGCCCATGATTTCATAGAGAGCAAAGCCCTCAGCATCAGACCTCATGGTACCTATAGAGCCCATGACTTCACAGAGAGCAAAGCCGTCAGCATCAGTCCTTATGATACTCACCTATAGAGCCCATGATTTCATAGAGAGCAAAGCCCTCAGCATCAGTCCTCATGGTACCTATAGAGCCCATGACTTCACAGAGAGCAAAGCCGTCAGCATCAGTCCTTATGATACTCACCTATAGAGCCCATGATTTCATAGAGAGCAAAGCCCTCAGCATCAGACCTCATGGTACCTATAGAGCCCATGACTTCACAGAGAGCAAAGTCGTCAGCATCAGTCCTTATGATACTCACCTATAGAGCCCATGATTTCATAGAGAGCAAAGCCCTCAGCATCAGACCTCATGGTACCTATAGAGCCCATGACTTCACAGAGAGCAAAGCCGTCAGCATTAGTCCTTATGATACTCACCTATAGAGCCCATGATTTCATAGAGAGCAAAGCCCTCAGCATCAGTCCTCATGGTACCTATAGAGCCCATGATTTCATAGAGAGCAAAGCCCTCAGCATCAGACCTCATGGTACCTATAGAGCCCATGACTTCACAGAGAGCAAAGCCGTCAGCATTAGTCCTTATGATACTCACCTATAGAGCCCATGATTTCATAGAGAGCAAAGCCCTCAGCATCAGACCTCATGGTACCTATAGAGCCCATGACTTCACAGAGAGCAAAGCCGTCAGCATCAGTCCTTATGATACTCACCTATAGAGCCCATGATTTCATAGAGAGCAAAGCCCTCAGCATCAGACCTCATGGTACCTATAGAGCCCATGACTTCACAGAGAGCAAAGCCATCAGCATCAGTCCTTATGATACTCACCTATAGAGCCCATGATTTCATAGAGAGCAAAGCCCTCAGCATCAGTCCTCATGGTACCTATAGAGCCCATGACTTCACAGAGAGCAAAGCCGTCAGCATCAGTCCTTATGATACTCACCTATAGAGCCCATGATTTCATAGAGAGCAAAGCCCTCAGCATCAGACCTCATACCCAGTTTGGTCTTGATGATCTTCACAACCTGAACAAATAAATGAATGAATTTATGAATGATTCAGGTCTTACTAATGTTTTGGCATCTTAAAGGATGAACACATGTAACAAACACAATATAATTCAAGTATAGTCCACATGCTGGCTTCTTCTCCTGCCATACCAACATTTAAGTGAAATATTCTTGAATATAGCATAAAACACCAATCAAATAAACTATTCTAGTTTCAACATTTTACCACGCTCAGGCAGGCTTTCATTAAATAATCACAGCTGAGGATGTTTTCAAATGTATTCAGTAATCATTTGTTTAGATGTCTTCAGTCTGCACTCTTCCCTACATTTATACAACCCAAACAGCTACACCAAAGCTTACCTCTTCTGCAGTAGCTGCTGAATCAAACTCAATGATTCTCAATTCTCCATTCACAAAATATACCTTTTCTTTTATACTGCGTCTGAAATGTACAAACACATATATAGGTGTATATGTTTGTGCCCTTCTAACAGTTCACAATAACAGATATGTCTTGAAGAAAACTTTAGATGAACATTGAAGCCATATTTCATATTAAAACGATCTATCACTCACCTTTGAAAAATATACTGTACCTCCAAAGAGGAAGGAGGAAATTTCCTCTGTTTTTTGGAGACATTTCTGTTAAGGCACTGAAAATACAAACAGAAGAAATTAGTGCCATTTTGTTTTCTCATGATGTTTTTTTCACTGAAAAAAGAAAATATGGAACTTTACAAAAGCACAATTATTTCAATACTTTAAAAATACATGCAATGTGTGCTTCATTACATTCACCTTATGAGCAAACCTGGCGTATTTGCCCTCCTCCGTCTTCATGTCCATTGAGCACTTCTTGAGGTGGGTTTGCAGATAGTTGAGTACGAGGGGGTTGGAGGGTACCATGGCACATGTGGCCAGGGACATGAGCTGCCAGTACCACTGGTTGATGCGACTGTCAGGTTCTGCAGGACAATGATCATACAGACAGGTGACATAACATATAAACCACGCTCACAATGAGAATACATGTACATTGCATAACTTGATTTATTTTCTTATTATTTGATAACTGTTTAATAAAGCCCTGCTCAAGAATTTTTCAGCAGTCAAGCTGTATGGCCTGAGGAAGCTAGAGTACCTGCGGCAAACCATCTGAAAAAAGGCCTGATAGTCACGGTGACTGAACTTGCGCTTGAACCATCTGAGCTAGTGAGGCCCCCATATAACTTGATATCTAGACAGTGATATTGCACGGTTATCCAGTATCAACAAACAAAAGGGAATTCAACACACTGGCATTACAATTCTTTATAGATCTGATCTGTAAACATGTCCTGTAAATTCTTCTCTGTATTAGGTTACACAGCTTTTTTTGTGACTGGATAAAGCTTAATAAATAGACAATAAAGTGCTGTAAGCAGTAGGTACAGAGTGCAAAGCTGTGAAATGTCTCCAGGAAAGTCAACCAAAATGGTAAATAATTTAATGCACTTCTAAAAGTGTTTTTGTCATATGACAAGAAACCAATTGAAACTAGGACTGCGTGCAGTTTCGGAGTTTCCAAGAAGTCTTCAAGACTGGTTTTCCAGCTTCTGCTTCAGCAGAGAACAGTTTTAGACAAAACAATACTAAAACACTTGATCATCATCACAGCGATTGATTCTAGTATATAAAAATACAGCGCATTTTGAGATATTAAAGACAGTTCAGTAGTCAATTGAAGAACATATATAATTGTCCACCTTCCCTCTAAGTCTTAAGTTAAAGGAATGTGCTTAAATTTCTATTTCTGAAATAAGTTGATGTACACTTGTAGCGAGGAAACTGGTGGCTGGTTCAACCCCAGCTTTATATCAAAATAGGACCATAATTTTGTTGAAAATGGAAGAAACTGCCTAAAACTCAGACTTGATCTGTAACTTCTTGAGTTGACAAAATAAACTAATAATAAATTCACTACAATGAATCACTTTGAAAAATGTGTGGAAAAGAGACCTGTGACTGAAAGGTGAAGTATAAACACACCCTCATAAACACACCCTCACAAATGCATGACATGCTTTACTCTTTCTCATGCGGACAGGAAAGGGGCACTGACTGATATGGGATATATGGGATATATACCCACCTGGGTTATCAGTAGTCTGTTTAATGACCTGAAGGTAGAATTCATTGCACTGTTGGGAACTCTCCATACATCGTTGTATGATTTTCTGAGCCCCAGACATCTGGTTAACCATCTCTATTGTACCTGAAAACACAGCGCTTTCTTTAGTCTACCAGCTGTTAACACAGAATACATTCAGCTCAGCAGGATATTTACCCGTTTCATCTGGCCTCTTATTATCTTTCAGCTCAGCATGATATTTGCCCTTTTTCGTCCCATCCTTCCATATCGCTTAGTTCAGCATGATATATACCTGTTTCGCCCAAACCATCATTATAGCTCAGCATATTTACCCATTTCACCCGTCCCATCATTATCGTTTAGCTCAGCATGATATTTACCCGTTTTGGCCGTCCCTTCATTATCGTTTAGCTCAGCATGATATTTACCCGCTTTGGCCATCCCTTCATTATCGTTTAGCTCAGCATGATATTTACACATTCCACCCGTCCCATCATTATCGTTTAGCTCAGCATGATATTTACCCGTTTTGGCCGTCCCATCATTATCGTTTAGCTCAGCATGATTTTTACCCGTTTTGGCCATCCCATTATTATCGCTTAGCTTAGGATGATATTTACCTGTTTCGCCTGTCCCTTCATTATCGTTTAGCTCAGCATGATATTTACCCGTTTTGGCCGTCCCATTATTATCGCTTAGCTCAGCATGATATTTACCTGTTTCGCCTGTCCCTTCATTATCGTTTAGCTCAGCATGATATGTGCCCTTTTCACCTGACCCTTCATTATCGTGTAGCTCAGCAAGATATGTACCCTTTTGGCCCATCCCGTCATTTGCTCAGCATGATATTTACCCGTTTTGCATGTCCCATCATTATCGCTCAGCTCAACATGATATTTACCCCTTTCACCTGTCCCATCATTATTGCTCAGCTCAGCATGATATTTACCCCTTTCGCCTGTCCCATCATTATCACTTAGCTCAGCATGATATTCACCCATTTCACCCATCCTATCACCGTTTTCCTCAGAATATTTACCCGTTTCGCCCATCCCACCATTACCGTTTAGCTCAGCATGATATTTACCCATTTCATCTGTCCCGTCATTATCGTTTAACTCAATATGATATTTACCTGTTTCATCAAACATGTTATTATCAATCAGCTCAGCACAATACAGCATGTTCTTACCCGTTTCGCCAGGCCCCTCCAGCTCCAGCATACCATTGTACATCCTGACGGCCACCTCTTCCTCCTGACTGTCAGAGAAGGTGAGGAAGCTCTGGTGAATGGTTGCCTTGTTATAGGACCAGTACGCCAGGTTGAACACCCCATCCATGTTCCCTAGAGAGTAACGACGCAGCTTCTCCACCTTGGATTTTGTCAGCCTGACAGTACAGAAGTGTTCAGGAGTTCATTAATATAGATCAAGATCAGATTTAGTCAAGCATGTACATGCCCACATACTAAACTGCAAGACAATACCATACATGTAAGTAAGTATTAGCATGCAATTTGAATTCAATTTTGAACTGCCTTGCAGTTACCATTCCCACAAGCTTTTTTCCCAGAAATATTCCTGACAGCCTGAAAAAGGCATGTTGTGCACTTCATACTACCTTCATCATAATCCTAGCTTTTGTAGGGAAACAACCTAAAGAATTCAGTGCCTCATACAACATATGACAGATGTTATACAGCATCTGCGCCATGTGACTCAAATGTGAAGACTTTACATCAAGTCTGAGTGTTGGACTCACCTGCGTAGCGTGTTCTTGAGGATGCCCATTCCGCCGCTTTCCTGGGCTGGTTTGTGTAGCACTTGGCTCTCGGCCAGCGCAGCACGACAGCTCACCAGCTCACTGTACACTCTCAACTTGTCATCATCAGTCATCTTCATCTGAACCAATGAAACATGAGTTACAGACATCTGGTTAGAAGAACAGCATTTTGAAATCTTGTCCCCAAAAAATCTGCAGTGTATTTTCATGTGAGAACAGCTAAAACTACAAATGAATAATAATTTTTCACCAAGAAATATAGGTAAATAACGCCACATCATTTGCTTCATTTCCTACTGTCCGTGTGTAACCCATATGTTCTTTGATATTTTATTTATGTATTTATTTGATTGGTGTTTTACACCGTACTCAAGAATATTTCACTTATACGACAGTGGTCAGCATTACGGTGGGAGGAAATCGGGTAGAGCCTGGGGAAACCCACAGCCATCCGCACGTTGCTGGCAGGCCTTCCCACTGAATCTGAGGCGTCTAAGTTCGGTGGGTGACTTCTGATATGAGCAGACATGGACAAATTGGATACCAAATGAGTTGCACCTGTGTTTATTTAAAAATAAAAGTGGAAGAAACTATGTTACTTGAATTCAGCTTGTGGAAATGTTCAACATGCACCGAGTTCTGTAGATCAGCTCAGGCGGGTGATTACGCCATACAAGGCTAGCCTCACGGGGTATGTGGCGTAGGATGGTGCTGAGATGCTTGTGTTCAGCACATCAAAACTTGTGTACCATAGAATACTAGTTGAATCTAGCACTATATCTTCTATTTATTAAGGTAACAAAAAAATCTTATGCGTTTAGAGTTAACTAACATTAAGAAATCATTTGACATAACACATTTGGTTCGATAAAACTTTGTTCATTGTCAAAATCATGACCTGTAAGATAGACTGTAACCCTATATACTGGATCCCAAGATCATTTCATTATAGCATGAAGTAGTCTATAATGCCCTCAGGAGCCTGTCCCCAAAGTGGCGTTATAGTGAGGCTGCACTATAGTGTAATCCACCATTAAAATTCCAAGGAGATATTAACTTAAATGGTAAGTAAATGGAACAAATTTTGATTTCAACGTTTAAACTACAGCTGTTAATTTTACAAAATGTATGATCACATTAAGTGAAGAAACTGCAAGTTTTCATTTCATTTCATGATGCACCCTTTTTCCAGCTTGTCTGGGTATGATTTTCACCAGGAGTGTGATGAGGGGCAGTAACGACATCTAATATTATATCATGGGCACTTTTTTCAGATTGATTCTGATTTTAACCAGGGTGTGTGATAAAGGGATTTAACCTCAAGTATTAGGCCATGATCCCCACCTTTTTCAGATTGTCTGGGTCTGACTTTAACCAGGAGGTGTGATAAAGGGATTTAACCTCAAGTATTAGGCCATGATCCCCACCTTTTTCAGATTGTCTGGGTCTGACTTTAACCAGGAGGTGTGATAAAGGGATTTAACCTCAAGTATTAGACCATGATCCCCACCTTTTTCAGATTGTCTGGGTCTGACTTTAACCAGGAGGTGTGATAAAGGGATTTAACCTCAAGTATTAGGCCATGATCCCCACCTTTTTCAGATTGTCTGGGTCTGACTTTAACCAGGAGGTGTGATAAAGGGATTTAACCTCAAGTATTAGGCCATGATCCCCACCTTTTTCAGATTGTCTGGGTCTGACTTTAACCAGGAGGTGTGATAAAGGGATTTAACCTCAAGTATTAGGCCATGATCCCCACCTTTTTCAGATTGTCTGGGTCTGACTTTAACCAGGAGGTGTGATAAAGGGATTTAACCTCAAGTATTAGGCCATGATCCCCACCTTTTTCAGATTGTCTGGGTCTGACTTTAACCAGGAGGTGTGATAAAGGGATTTAACCTCAAGTATTAGGCCATGATCCCCACCTTTTTCAGATTGTCTGGGTCTGACTTTAACCAGGAGGTGTGATAAAGGGATTTAACCTCAAGTATTAGACCATGATCCCCACCTTTTTCAGATTGTCTGGGTCTGACTTTAACCAGGAGGTGTGATAAAGGGATTTAACCTCAAGTATTAGGCCATGATCCCCACCTTTTTCAGATTGTCTGGGTCTGACTTTAACCAGGAGGTGTGATAAAGGGATTTAACCTCAAGTATTAGACCATGATCCCCACCTTTTTCAGATTGTCTGGATCTGACTTTAACCAGGAGGTGTGATAAAGGGATTTAACCTCAAGTATTAGGCCATGATCCCCACCTTTTTCAGATTGTCTGGATCTGACTTTAACCAGGAGGTGTGAGAAGAAGAGTAACTGGCTAGCAGGAATCCAATGTCTTCCTTCTGACTTGTCTCAAAGATGAACGATCTCTGCGGACAGCGGGAGTACGAGTCATCTTTCAGCTCAAACGTGATGTAGTTCTCATTTGGATCAACAGCGAAGGTTTCAATGTCACAATACTTAAAGTCATGGATGACACTCTTGTCCTTGGCCTTGATGAACTTTACCCCATCCATGTTGATGGCGAGGAGGGTGGACCCTTTGTGACCCCACATACCCTTGTGAGTGATAGGGAAGAAGGTACAGCCGTAGAGCGGGAACTGTTTGACACAGGTTAGGTACCAGACCTTAGCTTCCAGCTCTGTTTTACCGTTCGTGTAATTCTGAGGAGCACATAACACAACACATAGGTACACATACACAAGCTACAACTCTCCTGACAATTAACTAGATTTCTGAATAACCACATCTTGATATAAAAAAGACTTTGTAAAAACCAGTGAAAAATCATCACACCTCATCATACACTGTACACCGGACATCAAATAAATTTTGATTTTTGATTTTCATCCTGTATAAAAGACAATTTCACTGTAATATATGAGAAAGCCCCACATTCACTCACCAAGCACAAAATGCTTGTGGTTAGACTGAAAATGACTCCGTTGTTCAGAAGTGTAAGCATACAAGGGAACCAGCCTACTATAAATGTAACTCTAGACTACCTTACTATTTATTTATCTGATAGGTGTCTTACACCGTACTCAAGAATATTTCACTTATATGATGGCAGCCAGCATTATGGTGGGAGGAAACTGGACAGAGCCCGGTGGAAACACACAACAGTCCGCAGGTTGCTGAGACCTTCCCACATACGGCCGGAGACGAAGCCAGCATGAGCTGGACTTGAACTCACAGCAACCACATTGGCGAAGACTTCTGGATCATTACGCTGAGCTAGCGCGCTAACCAACTAAGCCACAGAGGTCCCCCACTGTTACTTAATGCCATACTCAAGAGTTTTTCAATTATATGATGGCAATCAGTTTTGTGGGTGGAAGAAACCAGAGTGCCTGGGATAAACCACTAAACTTTGGCAAGTTACTGACAAACTTTCTCACAAGTGATGTACAAATGTGCACGCCATACCGGTGGAGTTCAACAAGAAATCAGAGAGGGGGAATCTACAAATTCACTATAGACCCCGTGACAGCAATAAACTCTACAAGTGTCAGCTTGATAAGTGCAATAAGAATTATGAGGTTTAGAGTTGACAAACCTTGTGGGCATCCATGATTTCCTTGGGCCAGTTCTTGTTGCTACTGGACAAAAGTCTTTTACACAAATACTGGTTGACATCTGTGTACCTGGGAGCCAAAGAAGCAATCCTCACACAAATGTGACACAATATAAAACTCATTTCTTAGCGAATGAATCTATGTTTAATGTGATTTCAAGCATTGGGACAGTATGTATTCCCAGAATTTTCCCAGATCAAGTAGTGCATGCATCCAACTTTACTGATCCCACAGATCAGGTATTAACATCAGGACTGATTCACAGCTGCCATCAGAATAAACCCCAAGGGCTTGTTTTATGAGGCTTCTACAATTTTTGTCACGTACCCATGGTAATTTCTGTTCGTGCAGTGAACAGTTGAATGAAGTGGACAGCCCTGGGAACCACTATAATGACATTATCACAGTGTAATGCTCCATCAAGAAAAATTTACGTGCCCTTTATAGCACAGTTCTATTCACACAGTCCATGCTTGACACTGTTTGAGAAATGCATGATAAAAAGTGAATAACTAAAAATACTTCTGATTGGGTCATCAAAGTGATTTCAATGAGGTAGAAAACAGTTAAATTCACATATGAATGAGCTATTAAAGAGCAAATCTTTTTCAGGATGCAAAAAAAACCCCCTAAAAAAGTCAAACTTCAGTGGAACATGTTTGACTTCCCCCATTGGATTTTTCACCTACGTCCATTTGAAGGAGACACTGAACATGTATTTACAAATGGGGCATGTTTCGGTAACAGCGGTGATATACCTGGATTCCTTGCCCTCCTCATACGCCCCCAGAACCACCCTGGCCTGCAAACCCGCTAACTGAAGAGCCACCTTCTCAGACACAGAGAATTCATCCATCTGAAAACATACCACATACACAGTTATACCACATACTTGTGTACACATACACATTTATACCACATGCACATTTATACCACACATATGTGTACATGTACACATTTATACCACATACACATTTATACCACACACATGTGTACATGTACACATTTATACCACATACACATTCATATCACATACATATGCGTACATGTACACATTTATACCACATACACAGTTATACCACATACATGTGCACATGTACACATTTATACCACATACACATTTATACCACATACACATGTGTACATGTACACATTTATACCACATACACATTTATACCACACACGTGTACATGTACACATTTATACCACATACACATTTATATCACATACATATGTGTACATGCATATTACTTTACATCATATTTATTTATCTGTGTTTACGCCCTATTCAAGAATATTACGTTTGACTAAGAAACATCAAATAAGACGTTTACATGCAAATCACATACACATCTTTTCTGAAGTGTGTATTGTAAATCTTTATGACATTCAAAAGATTTTATTAAGAAATTTATCAATTCCTAAACATAAAACATAGTTTCTCACAACAGAGCAAAACTATGCCACACTGCACAGTAATACACCATATGGTAATGAGTGACAATCATACTGTGTTCTAATTCTATAGACATCTGGGCTGCTCTGTTTGAGCCAATAAACATGTAAATTTAACAGGAATACACAGATTCTCTTGTCTTAACATGGTTAATAATGAACAACATATTTACTTTTCTGCAAAGTTTGCAACTGTATCACACTGTCTGGCCACTGATTGTATGGTATCAACATGAAATTGTCACGCTCTACTGAATGTAAGCCACAGCCTATGTGTGAACAGTATCACACAGTACCTTTAGGTCATCGTTTTCAGTGTAATGGCCAATTTTGTTTGTTAGTAATCCCATAAGCAGATTAGTGGAGCTGTCCATACCGTGACAACTTTGTAGACAGCCTCTGAGAAGAGCAGATGATACTCCACAGGGTCGTTAGGAATATCATGAACATGACGGTACACTCGTTTGCGGAACACAAACCGAGCTTCTTCCGAATTGTTAGTAAGGGCCTTCCCAGACTTTCGAGAAATTGTGTCGTATTTGCTAAGAGTGTTGAAAGACCGGCGTTGCCTAAAACAAAATTTGGTAATCATACATGTACTTAGTGCAGAAACAAAATCATAACTCAGTATTATAACTGGTTACCATCATTTAAATCGCTTATATTGTGTCATTAGAGTTTACCTCAATGGAAGTTTTGAACCCAATTTATTTTTTTGTGGCTGCAGAAACTTTCAACCTTAAAACGGATAAAAAATTGACTGTAAGATGTGAAGTCTTTACACTCTTTAGTGTGACAGAATTAAAGTCAAAGAATATTTTTGTGAGTTCTTAATGTAAGAAATTAAGGAAGCGAAAAGAAAGCCAAATACACGAAGTCTGAAACTTTTAGCATGAATGAAAAGATTAATCTTACACGCATTTCTGATATCCAGTTACATTCCTGAAGGTCTCATAACTGGTCAGTACCAGTATTAGTCCTGGGCACTGCTGAATTTACAATTTTACGTTTATATTTTGTTGGAGCAGTTTGTCACACAGTGAAACCCTATGTAACACACTCAACTTTTGTTATGGGTTGTCTTTCACCTATCTTTCCCTTAAACGGAACAGCATATCAAAATTCACTTTCATAATATCCTCTAGTGCAATCATATAAGGACATGGGAAGCTCAGGGTATGTTCTTTTGACAGATTTCCTACATGTAACAAGCTTTTTATTCCATGGTTTCGATTTTTCAGAGGCACATTTTTTTTTTTCGATCTCGTGGAGAAATATCAAAGACACATGTTCTTTCCACTGAGTCAGATATTGCAAAGACTGAAAGAAGATGCCTCCGTGGGAACAGAAAAATTGGAGGACACAGTGATAATGAACAATCTGAATTCCTCTGCATCTATTTTGATTGAATTGTCCATTTTCCTCTAAGACTGGGAAAGGGTACGTCTGGCAGTAATGGGTACTTACTGTTCCCACTGGCTTAAAATATCAGCCAGATACTCGTAGCTGCGGATGAATCGTTCGTAGTCTGACGTTACCTGGAAGAAAAGAGACTGAAATCTATAGAGGCCAGCACAGGACACTGGTGGTGACATGTAACACAAACATGTCTCTGGCAAACCTATAAGGCCGTGAAAGCCTCTATTTGATCAGTGACGACCAGATATCTGACAAGGCCCGCCTGTGTGTGATGCATCTGATAGAGGAGGCCTTACGCAGCTTAGACTCAGCTATACACTGATGCCAGCTACAGTGCAATGTTCCAGGTTTCCATTGCACAAAGCCACGATTGACTTACAGACACATCCTGTTAAAAGCATACAAACCGCTGCATGTTTCACATGGTTGCTGAACAATAGGCTGTTATCAAGGATTATGTCATCACAGACATTCCTTCAATACTATTTTATTGATTTTAATATCAGTGGAAAAGATCAGAGGAAATGCATTCATGCAGCTCCTACAATTACCATTTAATTCTGTCCTGCTAATCCTATCATATTTCCTGTCATAAAGGAGTCTTGGGATTCAAAGAATTATTTCTCTTATCATTTGCAGCACAGACAATCAATGTTCAATTAAGATGAACATATTGAAAGCATAAAAGCCTGTTCTTCCATGTGATTAGACAAAGTAATGTAATCCAACCCATTTTATCGCCTCTTTGTAAATAGTAATAAAGTGTTTTACCCCTGCTGACATAACTCTGATGGGTTTCAATATCATTCTTGATAACATTTTTCCTTATTCTTTATCATCTCATGAATGTTTCACTTATATGTTAATAGTGACCACTTTCATGGGTGGAGAAAACGCAAGTGACTGAAGTAAACTGTAGACCTTTGGCAAGTAACTGACGAATTCTCAGACGTGTGACAAATGTCACAGTGGCGGAAGGCGAGTGGTTTCAAGCAAACTTTACACAGAAGCCAGCGCTTCTAGAGCATCTCTGGCTGCTTACTGCCACCAAGACCATGAAAGCAATGGTAGAAGAATTCATTCAGACCAGAGCTGACAGATTCTGTGCTCAGTAAACAAAGATGAACAGAGAAATGCTGTACAATGCTGTACAAGTTGCTGTACATTGATTTTCTCAAAATGTCTGAATGTAGAAATGAAAAGTAGAGTATTGTGGCAACTCCAATAAAAGATACAAGGCCATGCATGATTCAATACTTCTGTTTACTTAAACCATTTTCACAAAAACCATTTCCATTCTTCAAAATGGTTTAAATAAAACCGAAATACTGATCATGTATCGCCTTGTATCTATGGTTGGAGTTACCACAAAACCGTACTTTATGAAGCTTATCTGTGGAAATAGAAATATTTAGAAATGCAAATTTATATAGCTCTTTGCCTATGGGTAAATATTCATATGTATATTTGCCGTCCTGGGACTCCCAGCTGAACTACTACCGCAAATTTGCCGTCCTGGGACTCCCAGCTAAACTACTACCGCAAATTTGTCTTCCTGGGGCTCCCAGCTGAGCTACTACCGCAAATTTGCCGTCCTGGAACTCCCAGCTAAACTACTACCGCAAATTTGCCGTCCTGGGACTCCCAGCTAAACTACTACTGCAAATTTGCCATCTGGGAATCCCAGCTGAACTACTACCGCAAATTTGCCTTCCTGGGACACCCAGCTGAACTACTACTGCAAATTTGCCGTCCTGGGACTGCCAGCTGAACTACTATGGCATATTTGCTGTCCTGGGACTCCCAGCTGAAATACTACCGCAAATTTACCTTTCTGGGACTCCCAGCTGAACTACTACTGCAAATTTGCCTTCCTGGGACTCCCAGCTGAACTACTACTGCAAATTTGCCTTCCTGGGACTCCCAGCTGAACTACTACTGCAAATTTGCCTTCCTGGGACTCCCAGCTGAACTACTATGGCACATTTGCCGTCCTGGGACTCCCACCTGAACTACTACTGCAAATTTGCCGTCCTGGGTCTCCCAGCTGAACTACTACTGCAAATTTGCTGTCCTGGGACTCCCAGCTGAACTATTACTGCAAATTTGCCGTCCTGGGACTCCCAGCTGAACTACTACTGCAAATTGGATGACATACATAAATGTACAAGCTGTCTGCAGTATAATTATTTACATCACGACATTAATGCAGATAAAATATTAAAACCATAATAATGGTCTTTAATAATGGACAAATTATGGCCAAGCAATCAACAGTACATCACTACCCCTTGACCACCTGCCTATGTTCAGCTTCTCTTTGCTGTAATAGAGCCTTATTTGATTGGTGGTGATGGTGAGATGTTGACTCATATGACATAAGGCTTAGTGTCAATCTTCAGGAACCAGTTGTTCAAAACGTATTAAAAGTTAAGTCAGGCATAAATCGTAAAACCAGTCACATTCTAATACCAATTAAATGGCACTTAAGTTTAGACTGAAAACGATACCCAGCTTAAGTGATAATACACTTCTGAGCAACTGGTCCCCGAGAACTGCCTAATTTCCTCCACGGATTATACTGATCAAAGTCACATCAATAAAATCAAACAAATAAAAATGTATACTATCAAAATTGACCAAATACTATACCTCATATATCGCCCAGCCTTCCACAGACTTGAGTCCAATTTTAATGGCGACTTTCTCTAGAACATCAGCCATCGTATCACAGGGCAGCACGCTGACAGCTTTTGTCTTGCCATCCATGAAGTACACACGACTCACAATGGAAGTGTTGGTCTGCAACGCCTAGAACACCAATGGGTAACTTGTAACAGGACTTGTAACTTGTAACTACAAATACCTGGCTGTTATGTATTGAAACAGTCACCTATTTATTATTTGCATGTGAGAAAACCGGGAAATTTCCAAAATAGTACTGACGAAAGTCTTCACTTTCAAAATTAACATTTTAAGGCTTCAACAATGTAACAAGTTACATTTTCCACAATGTGATCATTATAGTGTGCCACATCAGCAAGCAATCTGTTTTCCAATGGTGTACAGCTTGCACTATTATTTACTCACTCAACCGTTAGCACAGTTGGTAGAGCATCCGCTTCGGGAGCGGTAGATGCAGGATCAGTCCTGGGTCGAGTCACACCTAAGACTTTAAAAGAGGAAGTTGTAACTTCCTCGCTTGGCATTCAGCATGAAGGGGATAGGGCAACGACTGGTTGACCCGTATCAGTATAATAGTTCGGGCGTACTTGCCTTCGATAAGTCATCTCAGTAAAGCAGCTCTAGATAAAAGAGCGGTGGAAATCCGTCCTGCGACACATCACATACACCCTAAGGATTCCTTTGTCGTCATATGACTTGTTGAGTACGGCATTAAACCCCAAGCAGTCACTCACTCACCATTTACTGACCCTGACTACTACATTACAGCAGACAATCACAAAGACATGGATGAAATACTGCCAATGTGGCAATGAAGCCTGAGTCACTTAAAGCAGATAACCAATGTGCTGTAGTGGCCAGCTAGCGTGTTCGCCTTGAATAGATGGGCAGTTTGCCTCCATCAACTTTCCATTGCATCTTCAACTTTTTGGTTGATAAATTCTTGCATGATACTAAGACATACTAAATAATTCTCAAAGACTTGTACTGTCATGAACTTCATAAACTCGCTAAAATTCTCAATACTTAAACATTGCTTTTCAGGCTTTTGATATCCAAAATTTCTTAAATCAGAAAGTTCTATAACTTTTTTCATGAAGACAAATCCATGGTCACAGATTTATGAATATTTTAATGGCTGAAGGAGCATCCACGGTCACACACTTGCCGGTATCTTAATGGCCGAAGACTCATACTTGGTCACGAACTTTCCAATATTTTAATGGCTGAAGACTCCTTGATCACAAACTTCCCTGTATTGGATTGGCTGAAATATCGACTTACCGATATTTCAATGGCTGAAGGCGGGCATTTTCGGGTCATCACCTTAGGAGTTCGTAGCTGTTTAAGACACTGTTTGGCATAATCTCCCACCCCGGCCACTTCAATGTGTTTCCATATGTAGTAACTCAAGTACTAAAAAAGTGCAGAAGCAAAAAAGCAAAAAATATGACTACATAATGGCGAAACATAATTCTATGGATTGCCTAAATGCAAAAGTTGGAATGTCAAAATGCGTAATATGTTCCTCAAGTTACACAGAAATACTCATAAGGATCAAACAGACTGCATATCAACTAATGGTGCAAGAAAGAGCAATGGGTTAGTTTTCAGTTTGAACTGTTTTATAGCTAAAGGTAAAAAAGTCTTAATGTATCATGAAAGCTGTCAAAACTGTTTGTCAACTATTTTTGACCACATTTATTGTAACATGTTGGTATGGAAACAGTTTCACAATAAGTGCACGTAATTAAGAGTAGATGAATGATGGAGAAAACAGAACATTTCTGACCTTCAAAAGTTTCGGGTGGAAAGAGGACAATGTGAAACAGGTGATCAGAAAATTAATGCCAACAATGGTTGTCTAACATTTCTGACAGGAGATATGTTACGGCAGATTGTTTTTAATAGCCGAAAGAGTCTGAATTTGAAACTCTGCGCCTGTTCACTTCAGAACACATTTTTTGACAAACAGAGATAAAATGGGCAAGAGTATACTGTCCTGTTTTCTGCTGGTAAACACGTGTTCTCACAGACTCGCCCTGCCATAAGAGGACATTATATGTACGCACGCCTTATGAATACTCCTCGTCATACAACTGAAAACTTGTTAATTACAATGTAAAACTACACACAAACATGTATTGAATACTCCATTTATTTTTTTCAGGTATTCTTAGCAACTTTAATAATGGTAAAATGAACAAAAGATATTATTGTAAATTATGTCAAGTCCCTGAAGTATGTAGAAACATTGTTGTCCTGACACATCCCATGTCTGTCGTCATTGTCAATGTATGTACCCAAAGTGAGGACGGTTCCAGCTACAAGCCCTCAGGGTAGCAGAGACTTGATATCATGCATAATATAGGGATGAACCCCCCAAGTTATGAGTTCCTACAGATAGAGTGCACTCATCCGCAGACGTGCCAGATTGATCCCCACTAGGCAAAACAAATGTCCAGGTTTTTCTGATCAATGAAATCAGAAGATGCTCCTAATGGGCCTCGCTCGTCCCTGATGGAGACAGCGAGCAAAAGAGCAGCAAGGATTCACGATCACATGCTTTGTTGGGTTTGAGACAGATTATAGCCAAATCGGATTCTCCCTTATCCATAGGTCCATAACATTGGCCTATTACAGCTGTCAGCCCCAAAAAACATGCACAACCATTTATCCTGAAGAATATCAGTGACCGAAATCTTGGCGTCAAGGAAATGTTCAAGGCATGCAGGAGCATTATTTTGAGTGCAAACTGCTGGAAGCCTAATCTTCATTCCCAGATGGCAAGCATTTTTGCTGTTTGAAACAGTTTGACAAAGCACCGGGGAATCACTGGATTTTTAATCTTAAAAAAATGGGGCTAATCAGACATTACAGAAGCAGGACCTCTGCCAGTAGTGCCTTTTAAGTATAATTAATCAACCTGTTCTACTTCCGACAATTAGCCTTGTCTTCCTTTAATAGTCAACATGCAGTGAGGAGTGCCAGGTAATAACAACGGTTGAAATTCACCTTTGGTCATGTTCCAATTGAAAACTAGGACCCCAAAGACTGGTGTAAGTACTGACAGACGGCCCAAGTTCATACATGTAAATGTGACATGCCATTAGAAACTTAATCATCCGAATTAAATATGAAATTTAGAGACCAAGATTTCTCAAGATTTTCTTTTCATATGTCACACTTTGAAATTTTTAGGCGTTAAGAAAAATTGCAATGAGCGAAAACAATTTGAGTCAATTTATCAATTGGGGCCTCTGTGGCCGAGGTGGTTAGCATGCCAATTTGGCACAAAGACTCAGAAACCTGTCACCAATGCGGTTGTTTCGATCTCAATCTGGTATCCTCTCCAGCAACCTACGCATGATCGTGGGGTTACCCTGGGCTCTGCCTAGTTTCTTCCCAACATAATGCTGGCCAACGTCGTATAAGTGAAATGTTCTTGAGTGCAGTGTAATTAATACCCATTAATTAAATAAATAAACCAATTTATCAACAAGAATTCATTAGAGGTAAGGCATATAACTTGTCAAAGTAAGTAACGTTTCAGATCACATCATAGTTTGTATTTTAACTGCAACTTCAGTCATTATATTTTCAAACCTTCAGTTTTAGAAAAAGTTTTACATATTTCATTGTTGTCTTCACTAATTCAAAGGAAACCAGAGAGAGTAGAAGAAACTGGTATTGGGAAACCACTGCAGGAGCACCTCAGTAAGTACCCAATTACTCTGAATGAGAGATTCTAATTGGCTGGAAGGTAGTGTACACTACCTTATTAAGCCCTTTACTGGGAGTGAAGGCGGCAGTACAGTGACAGAAGAGACACCATGCTCGTAACAGCCCGTCCTGTTCTGGACACTGATTGGTCTGTCTGATCAGCTGACAGAATATCTCATCCCGCAGTTCGATCCTCTCTATGCCACTCTTCAGAATGTACTGTATGGTATGTATCATCCCCTCTGGTCGCTGTTCTTCACGGATATACTTAGTCAACTCCTGAAATGTCAGAGGTCAAATATCAGCAAGGTCTGGAGTCAAATCAGAAAAAAGTTCAGGGGTCAAAATCAGAAGAAATTCATGGGTCAGGAAATTTACAGATTAAATAGATTAAATAAAGTTCAGAGGTCAAATATGACAAAGATCAAATCACAAATAAAATCAAGTAAGAGTCTTAAAGAACAGCCAATTATTTAGTCTGGCAAAGGCTAGGATATATACATGTACTAATAAGGTAACTTAAGTATTTGAATTCTAATGTATACACACGGCTAATGTCTATAAATACATTATGTGAGTAAATTATAACATATACGAGAAACTCCAAACAAAAAAAAAAAAAAAAACAAATGTGTATTTGTCTCTACACACTGGGGAAACATATGTATTTTATGCTCATTTCTTTTCCCCACCATTTCCACCAAAGTTAAGAGATCATAACTTTCCATCCACAGACAAGATAATGTAAACAGGTTGTAATATCATGTAGCAAAAGATGGTGATTAGTACTGCATGTACTACTAGTGTATTGTGTACTATAAAGCTGGATGTAGTAGGCTGGCCTACCATCTAGTGTGTGGATATAACCCCCACCCCCCAAACGCTTTGCTCACAGCATCAGTCAGCCACACATGATCAATAGCTGGGGGAGTATATCAAGCCTTATTACCTGGTCTACTGCCAGCAGAAATGTTAAGACCTCATGATTTACACATTAAGCCCCATCATTGACACCATCATCTTTCAGTCCTGATTGCCTGTCCCTTAGGGCTTGAAGCCTATCTCCATATCGCCCTGATATTTTATTGCTTTCCTCCATTCACTGGCACGCAATTTACAGGATCTCCGAGCATCTGACAGAATTGTCCGCAGCCGTAGGCTTGTGAGCAAGTCTAAGCAGATTTAGTAATAGCGCTGATCTATTTTACACCATGTACAATCGCATAATCAGACACAAGCAAAAGTGTACACAATAAATCTGTGACATAAATGCATGCTTTTAGCATGAATCTTCCAATGATATGGATTTCTGGTTTTTGCTTAAAATCTACTTAATGCATGTCTGTTTAGTTTGTGCAAATAATCTATCAGATACAAAGATGTATAATTAATGCTCATAATCTACCAATTACATGAATTTCTGCTATGTGCCCAAAATCTACTAAATGCATGTCACTTTAGTTTGTGCCCAAAATCTATCAATTACATAGATTTCTGCTTTATGCCCAAAATCTGCTAAATGCATGTCTGCTTAGTTTGTACCCATAATTTATAAATAACAAAGATGTATAGTTAATGTCTTGTAATCTACCAATTACTTTCCTGTTTAGTTTCTGTCCAAAACCTATCATTTACAAGAAAGTCTAGTTTATGTTCTAACTTCTCCAATTATTTAAGACCATTAATTATCACATTAAGAGCTTCTTATTAACAAATGCACACAGAGCTGTCTACCAAAACAGTGTAATAAGCTGGCAGTTTTATAGCCATGCATGTAGTTGGCAAGGTCAAAATACAACCTGGAGAAGGTCATGAGTTCAGCTCTGTATTGCTCCGGGTATTTCCCTTCACCATAATATTGGCTGTCATCGTCGTGTAAGTGAAATATTCTTCGGCACAGTGTAAAATTCCAGTCAAATATATAAATAACTACAGCCATACAAAATTCTGTGTTCCAGGATGTCCTCTTTGTACGTGTAGGTACAAAGCAATCGTGGTCAAATTTGACAGAATTCCATCACACCATACAATTACACTTTTCAACAAAGTATCAATAGCAAGATCAATGCATATTGGTTTTGTGAGGTCCCGTTATCAAATCAAAATACTACACAACTTAAACCTGACAGGAAAAAAATCTATGTATAACGTAACACCTCAACTTCGTAATTTGTAAATTACATGCTACTGCAATGTGTGTCTAATTTACCAATTCTCAGACTTGCCCCAATCCTGCTTGCTACTTTGTTGTCTCTCTTATTTTTCTGGCACGCTATTCCCAGAGATTGGTATGTAAGTAACACGCAGCCTATTAACACCCAGACAGTGGGAATCTTCATATCATTTAGTCTGGCATACACACATACTGTAACCACTTGGCCTTACGACATGTTAATGTAGGGTATATTTAGGCAGATTTTAGCACCACTGACTGTCCAGACTGATAAAATCATGCTCATCCCTGCCAAAGACAGACTGAAACCTGCACAAACGCCATACACACAAGTATGCCTCACAAGGCATCAGTAAATGATATAAATCTCATCTTTGGTTTCGTCACTGTACGTGTTCCATGTATGCACATGTGACATTTTATATCTTATATCAGACCGTAATGTTGATTTGATCAATCTCACTCTGTAAATCTCATTAAATAAGCTAATCAAACAGATGTTAACAAGCAATGTGTTACTTAATCTGCACATTAGGATTTATTAATGTGAACATAATCTGCTGATTTATGATATCCCCTCTTGTTTAATGAAGTATACACCAACTTTATTTAATTGGGAGAGAAGATTAGAGCTGGTTAGCACTGGACATATAAAAGATGAGAAATAGGCTTTGTCTTCTCCACCCTATTAAAAAACTATGACACACTATACATATGTGAAATATATGTACTGAAAAGAAAGGATTAAATTTATGTTTATAGGTAAGATGTTAAACTTCATTCTCAACTTGTGGTCAACTTGTAACTTCACAAACAAGTCACACTAGCTTTTGTTTTTTCCCACTGCTTGAAAACAAATATATATATATAAGTTTTAACACCTTTTCCTGAATTATTTTCCCCTTAACACTCAACATATTAGGTTAGCAAATTCATGAATTACTAAAAAAATTAATAATCAGAAAGTAGCCTACCTTAAATATTTATTTGATTGGAGTTTAACGCTAATCAAGAATATTTTACTTCCAAGGTGGTGGCCAGCATTATGGTGGGCGTCGCTTACCTTAAATATATTGCAGGCCAGTTGTATGTTGTCTATGTCATGTAGCCGTATATGAGAGGTAGGAATGACTCCACTCTTGTTGTACTGTAGCATTTCCTCCTTCCTCATCACATCCTACAGTGAACAATGGACATTATAAACATCAGGAAACTTTAACCGTGAACCCATATAAAGGTTTTTACCACAGTCAGACATTTACCATCATGATAACAAATGGAACTGATATAGCAAGCACTGGTTTTTACTGAAAGCAATCTATTTGAAGTCTAAAAACTATTCAGCAATGGGAACAGTAAATATAGAGTCACATTAGACTAATGGATTAAGGTTTAACAACTGAACCAAGAATACTTCATTTGCACACATCTATAACAGCGACTAATTTCAAGCGCAAATTGGATTGGCTTGATTGGCTAATAACCATACTCAAGAACAGTTCATTTCCACTGCAGTGGTCAATGTCATGCAGGGAGGAACCCAAGGTCAGTGCCCAGAGGAAACCACTAATCACCTTCAAAAATGTCACTCACAGACTTTCACTGGCTGAGTTAAGTTAATGTTTATGCCATATCTCCAATGAACTTCATGCAAGAACATTCCTACAATTGCTTTCAACTGAACCAACAAAGTGGTGTCCAAGCTACCGAAAGACAATTCCCTAAAATAAATACTCGGTCACAGCCTGCACAGAACTCCTACTTTGGAACAATCAATGCTTCACAGTGTGTGCTCGTTTTGGTGCCTTAAAAGAACAAATAATCACGTAAATTAACATGAACTTGATATAACTTAATATATATATACTTCCAAATTACTTGATTCTGAGCTTGGGAGTGCAGCATGTACAGTGTATGTTACAGTTTGCACTCAAGTACCTCTTTATCACATTTGCTCCCTGCTTAGTCACAAACACTCTAGAGGTAACAGAGCAAGGAGACCCAACACAATTATAACAGGGGTGGTTCGGCCACAGAATGAACAATTGATTTACTTATTTGGCATAAAGTGTTTAATACCGCACTCAAGAATGTTTCACGTACATGTATATACATGATGGTGGTTAGGTATATGTGTGGAGGAAACCAGAGTGCCAGGAGTAAACAGATGCCTCCCCCCCCTACCCCCCCCCCCCCCCCCCCCCCGCAGCCAATTAAGCTACACCTTTATTCAAGTCTGAAACCTCGATGGTCAGGGGTTGGTATGCTACAGTCAGACAAGTGATTTAGCTGAGTAGGCAAGGGCCTCCATGGAGACTTCAGACCTAGTTGTAATGACTCAGTGTATGAAGGCTTTACTGAATGACCTCTCTCCCATAGATCCAAAGTTCTCCTATAGTCAGTGCAACTCTGCACAAGCATGGCAAAAAAAAGTTATGTTGCGTCCAAATTGAGATGTAAACATGATGTATTTAAACAGAGATGGAGCAACTGACAGGCCTATTGATTTATGTTAGAAGTTCAGACTGCCATATTCCTGCACACAGCTGCATCTTCCACAGCAGCCTACCAAACATCTTCAGGATGAATCTTGAGGACTATATCCTAACTATAATGTCAAAATAGAGTTTCCTTCCACTGGCTAATACTGGGGCTGAAATGTTTGACCAAATGTTGCTAATTCATTTGAAAAAGGCTTGCTTTTGGGGCAAACAAGAATGAACTAATTATCACGAGTGAAAACAGCTTTACAGCAGTTTCTGACCTCCTTAAAAACTGTTCTTCCTTCCCCTTCCCTCGGAATTCTGGTACATTATAAGTCTGATAAAGTCCATCTACAGAAATGCCCAGAGAAGTTTTAATTCCTAAAAACATTTATACCCCCACTGTTATGCATCCAAACTATTGAATCAAGTTTTATTACAGATAATAGGTAATTTAAATGAAATATCATGGTTTACCTACAAAAAAATTGGTCTCCATACGTTTTTTTTTTTTCATCCACAGGTTTGAAAACTATCATCTTTTTGATTTCTATTTACAAGAATATTTCTTAACCATGTCTGCTATCAGAATATTTAATCTATACCTGTTTAATGGTCCTGTTATAAACTAAAATGTTGAAGAAATTAATCATTTAGATTTGTCAAATCTGTATTTTAATCCAATTATTGGCAGGAGATACTAGTGTCTGTTTCTATATAAAACCTAGAACAAAGAAAAATTCTTGTAATGTAACGAATGGACATTTTCCCCCCGACAGGCTAGACAAGGTACAAAGAACACCGGATATTTTACAGACCTCTCTTTAATGGGATTTATCCCTCTGGAGATTCCCCCTGTTAAGATAATCATAAAGACACATTTTTGAAGAACTAGCTATGGACTAACAGTGAATATTTCTTCAGTCATGGTGATGGCATCAGACACTTACCAAATCCCACTGTGGAAGTTAATCTTTGCCCAAATTGCCTCATAGTGTGGAAAATGGCATGGGTAATAGAAGGCTTTATCTACTGTATTATTGTCAAATATTCTTGGGTATTTAAGTTCATTCTCTAAAGTGCCAACTTCATTATGGGATAACTACTTCACAGTTTAATCAGAAAGCATGGCTCTGCAGGATGGACAGCTTCTTGGGGAAATCAATAGAACAGTGGCTATTCCTGCCGTCAATATGGACGTCCACGTCAATCAACTTTTCACTATCCACCTAGGCAAGACCTCTCTTGGGAAGGAGGGGGTGAAAGTGGCATAAGACATTCAGACTGAGTTAAATCCCTACAGTATCACCAACTGTAAAACAAGTACTTTCACCAGGCTACGGCAGTGCATTTGTCATTCCATGGGCTTTCACAGACAGTTTATTCAAATGAAATGTTACTCATCTGTCTATAATTCTGTATTCATTCAGAACATATGAACATACTATTGGCACAGGGTTCTAAATATATTAGCCTGTCAAGGGTTGATGTCCACATTTAGATTCATCAGGGAATAACAGGGTATGAAATACAACACTATACCATTAACACCCAAGCCACAAGATGTAATTCCCACTGCACTATGGGAAGAAAAACTTTGGCAATACATTTGGAATTGGCAGACAGGAAAAAAGCAGGCTTGAGGGTTATATATACTATATTAAACACTACCCCATGCATCTTTGCGCTGAGGGCTTGCAGTATTTCTCTCAGCATCAAATCTGTCACTGCCATCTGTGGCTTTGAGCAGGAATCTTGATCACAGTTCAAACTGTGGCCTTTTAATATGCAATATGGGTGCACATGTGGTGTCTTATGCCGAGTTTTCACTAGGTTTGCTGTAAGAATTGTCTGCTGACAATATCCCAGATGACAACATTTTCACATTTTGGGGGTACTCTAAAAAGCATACAGCATATTCTAAACATGCCGCTATTCTGCTAGATCAAGCTCTGATTATACAAATGTGACAAAGAAACAGACGTGCCCCTATTGTGGATATTGTACAACACCAAAAGTTCTAGTGTACAATTTGCAGTTCTATTGTGCAGTTTACAGTTCTGTTGTACAGTTTGCAGTCCTACTGTACAGTTTGCAGTTCTATTGTACAGTTTGCAGTTCTATTGTACAGTTTGCAGTTCTAGTGTACAGATTGCAGTTCTAGTGTACAGATTATAGTTCTATTGCACAGTTTGCAGTTCTACTGTACAGTTTGCAGTTCTATTGTACACATTCTCGATCATGTCAACTCTTACTGCCCTTCCTTAATTTTTGAGATGTGCCAATGAGGAAGCAATTTGAAGAAAATTGAAAATCTTTCATATCTACAGGTATATATAATGGTCAAAACCAGCCATTCCTTCATTTTTTTATCCCGCTTTTTAAACATGTAATATGTACTAAGCCCTTGATACAACCATATTATAAATCACTACTTGGTATATTACAGCTTACTGATCACCTGTTGTAGAAACTGACAACTTAGTACAACAAAGGCATGTTCTTTTCACACAAGCCCATAGCCACATATCATCTTTGTTCCTGTAAGATGAAATATGATTCACCATATAAACAGAAGAACCTGGGTAATGTTTTTCCAGGCCATCAACCTAACAAACCTAATTCTCCTAATTTTTGGGGACATGTGATCTACTCTTTTTAGCCAATATACATGTAACTGAAGCAGGAATATTTAGTTTCTTTTTTATTCACATGGGTAGTCCATCTAATGAAAATATTTATATCTTTACTTAAAAAAAAAAAAAAAAAAAAAACAGAGAGAGATGTAATTTTTTGCTTTTGGCACTACTAATATCTCCTAAAAATCAGCAAACTAAGGGTAATCAATCTACACAGCTGATCCATGGAAACACTGACATGGTTCCAGTCTCCAGAATGGTTAATAACCACCCTAATCCCACAGAGCTGGGTTCACCACACCAGCGACAAATAAAGAAGCCAGTAACACATCATGAAACAACACCCTGACAAATCACTGGCAAAGGGCTCACTCGGTGAAACACAACAGTAGGACATAAATTTATAGCCAGGGCATGGCAAGTGAACAAAAAAAGTGAACAAAAACTCTCCTGCATCAAAAAAATTACATGACATGTTTAAAAAAACATCCAGAAAAGCAAGAGCATATAAGCTATACCAAACATCATACACCATATTCTAAACATCATATTCTAAACACTACACAACATATTCTAAAATCTGCTTTTTTTCAACTTTCATCCACTGAACAAGAAATGCAACAAAAAGTTTTTAACAAGGAGCGTCCGTTTATGATCACAAAAGAAAATGAACAGAAATACCACAGCATTAATCTGGACCCTGTACAAATGGACAATTTTTTGTTACTGCCTGACAGTTGGATTTTGCTCCTCAACCATGAAATTGTTGCTTGAAATTACATTCTAATTCACTTTTGTAAAGTGTGTACATGGGGAATTCTGATTTTAGCCAAGATGATTACACTGGCAAACTAGACATCGTTTTCACAACAAATGTTTGAGTGAAAGACTTCCCAGGTAACAGAACTCTGGAGTACAGTACAATTCAATGCAGTATTACATGAAGAAACATTCAGGTATAAGAGGGGCATGGCTGCATTTTGATTAATTTATTCATTCATTTAATTGATGTTTTACGCCGTACTCAAAAATATTTCACTTATACGACGGCGGCCATGATTATGGTGGGAGGGATCTGAGCAGAGCGTGGAAGGAAACCCACAACCATTCTAACACTGCTCACAGGCCATTCCACATATGACCAGAGATGAAGCCAGCCAGGGACATGAACTCATAGCAACCACACAGGTGAGTCTCCTAGGTCATTGTGCTTTACTAGCATACTAACTACTTGGCCACAGAGGCTTCCCTTCCCTCTATTTGGTCTAAGACACAATGGGTATAGCTTCATTCGAATTAAACAGCTGAAAATATTCATCAATATCGGCAATCTTGGTATTTGCTGAATCCAGAGCTTCAATCAAAAACCCAATATTAGAAAACTGAGAAAATACACTGACAGAATAGTTTGATGGCAGTAGCTCTGTGGATATGACCAGATGTACCTGCTAGCATCTCAACACATGCATGGCAACCCGTGTCATATCATGCATTTGTCAGGCGTTAGTTAATAGCATTAGTCTACTTCATATCGTATTAACCTGATTCTGTCTCCTGTCAGAGGTGTTAAAACCATGCTGAAATGAAGAAGAGGAGGATAAGTAACCTCACAGTGTTTGCCTCCTGTCACAGGTGTTAAAATCATGCTAGGTTGGAGAAGAGGGGGAAAAGTAGCCTCACAGTCTTGTCAGAGGTGTTAAAATCATGCTAGGTTGGAGAAGAGGGGGAAAAGTAGCCTCACAGTCTTGTCAGAGGTGTTAAAATCATGCTAGGTTGGAGCCTCACAGTCTCGTCAGAGGTGTTAAAATCCCGCTGGACTGAAGAAGAGGGGATAAGTGGCCTCAGGGTCTGTCTCCTGTCAGAGGTGTTAAAATCATGCTGGGTTGAGGGAGACGGGATAAGTGGCTTCAGGGTCTGTCTCCTGTCAGAGGTGTTAAAATCATGCTAGGTTGGAGAAGAGGGGGAAAAGTAGCCTCACAGTCTCATCAGAGGTGTTAAAATCCTGCTGGACTGAAGAAGAGGGGGTACGTAACCTCAATATCTGTTTCCTATCAGAGGTGTTAAAATCACACTGAACTAAGAAGAGGGGAATAATTAGCCTCACAGAGTCTGTCTCCTGTCACAGGTGTTAAAATCATGCTGGGTTGGAGAAGAAGGGATAAGTGGCCTCAGGGTCTGTCTCCTGTCAGAGGTGTTAAAATCAGGCTGGGTTGAGGGAGAGGAGGTAAGTGGCCTCATGGTGTTTCCTGTCAGAGGTGTTAAAATCAGGCTGGGTTGAGGGAGAGGGGATAAGTGGCCTCATGGTGTTTCCTGTCAGAGGTGTTAAAATCAGGCTGGGTTGAGGGAGAGGGGATAAGTGGCCTCATGGTGTTTCCTGTCAGAGGTGTTAAAATCATGCTGGGTTGAGGGAGAGGGGATAAGTGGCCTCAGGGTCTGTCTTATGTCAGAGGTGTTAAAATCATGCTGGGTTGAGGAGAGGGGATAAGTGGCCTCATGGTGTTTCCTGTCAGAGGTGTTAAAATCAGGCTGGGTTGAGGAGAGGGGATAAGTGGCCTCATGGTGTTTCCTGTCAGAGGTGTTAAAATCAGGCTGGGTTGAGGGAGAGGGGATAAGTGGCCTCATGGTGTTTCCTGTCAGAGGTGTTAAAATCAGGCTGGGTTGAGGGAGAGGGGATAAGTGGCCTCATGGTGTTTCCTGTCAGAGGTGTTAAAGTCATGCTGGGTTGAGGGAGAGGGGATAAGTGGCCTCAGGGTCTGTCTCCTGTCAGAGGTGTTAAAATCATGCTGGGTTGAGGAGAGGGGATAAGTGGCCTCATGGTGTTTCCTGTCAGAGGTGTTAAAATCAGGCTGGGTTGAGGAGAGGGGATAAGTGGCCTCATGGTGTTTCCTGTCAGAGGTGTTAAAATCAGGCTGGGTTGAGGGAGAGAGGTAAGTGGCCTCATGGTGTTTCCTGTCAGAGGTGTTAAAATCAGGCTGGGTTGAGGGAGAGGGGATAAGTGGCCTCATGGTGTTTCCTGTCAGAGGTGTTAAAATCAGGCTGGGTTGAGGGAGAGGGGATAAGTGGCCTCATGGTGTTTCCTGTGAGAAGTGTTAAAATCAGGCTGGGTTGAGGGAGAGGGGATAAGTGGCTTCATGGTGTTTCCTGTCAGAGGTGTTAAAATCATGCTGGGTTGAGGGAGAGGGGATAAGTGGCCTCATGGTATTTTCCTGTGAGAGGTGTTAAAATCAGGCTGGGTTGAGGGAGAGGGGATAAGTGGCCTCATGGTGTTTCCTGTCAGAGGTGTTAAAATTATGTTGGGTTGAGGGAGAGGGGATAAGTGGCCTCATGGTGTTTCCTGTCAGAGGTGTTAAAACCAGGCTGGGTTGAGGGAGAGGGGATAAGCCTCATAGTATTTTCCTGTGAGAGGTGTTAAAATCACGACAGGTTGGAGGAGAGTGCGTCTCCTGTCAGAAGTGCTAACATCAAACTAGGTTGGGGGCATAGGGAATAAGTAGCCTCACAGTGTCTCCTGTTTCCCTCTAGATAAATCCATCTTAATCTGTACTTTTTGTATCTTCTTATTTCTTTGGTGGTTTGCATTGAACGTTGTTTTGGAAATTTGTCTTGCGATTATTGACCTGAAACGTTCATTTTGGCTGATAATTGGTATATGAATATCTGCTGTGACACTTAGGTTCAAATCAAAACTTTTCCCAAAACTTTTCTAACAAGAAAAGGAAGAATTCCTCTGGAAAATCGACAAATCTGATGCCTATTTTACATCAGAGTACCAGTACTCAAAATTTTCTCTTTAGACTAAACAACACCTGAGGAAACGGACTCATTATTTACTGTACAACATTTTCAGACACTTCAATGCAAATGCGAGTCTGCCTGGCTGTGAATGTCTTCATCAAAAACAGGTAAAGAGGTCAATTTGGTTACATAACTTAATTACCAACTGCTAACCAAAAAAGAGAAAAGCCCTAGAAAGCTTAACCAGTTTTAAATTGACAAAATGTCCGACATGAAGATGTATGCTCTGTACTCACCGTGGTTTTGCGTTTTAAGGACTTCATCACAGAGCCAGTGTATCCCCGGATGTGCTCATTGAAGTTCTCCTCCGCATACTCCAGCATATCACAGGGCTCCACTTCCATAGTCCCGCTGATAGGGCGTGCTGCTGGGCTGGAATTGACGACCTCTGGATTGTGAGGCTTCGTGGCTTCAAGGCTGGTATCAGCATCACCGGACTGTGGTATCACAGCATGAGCGGGGTCAGCGCTCACCACATGGGGAGTCAGAGGGTGGGGGGTCTTGCCTGAGGGGGACTCCAGGGACTGTATAGGGGACGGAGGGGAGCAGGAACACGTGAGCGAGCTCAGGTCTTCAACTGCCATCATTCCATTGTTAAGGATGGATGTTACAGGTAAAGTGGGTGGTGGGAGAGGGGGGTAAGGGCGGGGCATGAGGGGGTGGGGGTGGAATCACAACCTTCTCTCCTGATACTGTTACTTCAACAAGAACATGTTGGGGGGGTGGTGGAGGCATGACCATTTCATCTTTACCATCCTCTTCCTCCCCGTCCAGCATAGATGGAGGAGGAGGTGGTGGCAGGTCGAGACTGTTAGTAGAGGCCCTGTTCTGGACAGGTGGGTGGGGCGTTGTCAGCTCCTGACTTGGGGATGGTGGAGGGGGGAAGGGCACAGTACTGTCCACGGTTTCCCCCGGCACCACTTCTCCGTCAATCTGCTCAGTGCCACCCTCAGACATCTTTCTTACAAGGCCTGAACTGTTCTGTACAGGCAAAAACAAGAATACACATTTATGTTAAAAGCAATGCTGACAAACATTTACTGGTGCAAACAGTTATTTATGATAGTTCTATCTTGTTTACCTGGCACGCCAATGTCCTACAATGCTGTCAAAAACATATCCACAGACAATGAGATGATCCACATCAAATAAACTGGAGAGTTCATTCAGCAGAGCCACACCAATTAACAGGCACATCTACGGCTTGTCCTCTAGGCTATATGATCAATGAAATCTCCACGGGATCGGCGGAAAGTTCGCTTTCCTGATCTTAGCCCCGCCAATCAAAAGGAAGGCGATTCTTGCGTGAACACCAACAAAGAGTCATATTTGCTTATCTCACTTGATCGACGCCTAAGATTCATGGAGCCACGTCTTCCAAAGAAACACGACAGATGCCAGGGCATTTAGAGAGACAGCGCTGTGCATCCGTAAAAAGCCATTAAGAAACATGGAGCGGAATTGAGCCATGAAGAAAGCTGCCTGTGAAGTCATCAGACATCAAATCAATAGAGCCTGCACGTGTTAGCGATACCTTCCGTGACAGCTAGTTACACTGTGGGTCAACAAGCTCAAGGGAACGTCCCCAAGGCTAAACACTGTGCTCCGCAGAAAGCAACAGTTACATGCTTGCTGTCGCTGTCAAATCAACCGTTAACAACCACTCGCACCTCGTCAGCGAAATACAAAAACAATGTGCTTACCAGTGACAATTAGTAAACCTATACATGACCTTGGGCTTCCACACGAAGAGCTTGTGTTACCATTAATAAGGTATATGACCCATAAATACATGATAGTCCATTAAAAGGTAGATAGAAGAGTAGTAAATAAATGATGAAGTTGACAGGGATAACAACATATGTGGTCTCTCCTTTTTCAAATTGCCTAATTTATAATAAATTGACTGAGCTTAGTTTGCAAATAATGTATGTTACATCTGCAAACAATGAATATTACAGCTCCAAACAATTATGTATATTACATTTTCAAACAATGTACAGGACTGTTTTACATGTATGTGCAATCGTTTCTTTTACTGTGGCCATACATTACTGTAATAACATTTAACATTTAAGGAAATAAACAACTTTAAACACAAATAAAAACATAGCAATATATTCTTTTAGTTAATGTTTGTTTAATCTTTTCTGTGAAAATAATTCTGACGTTAAAGCCTATGCACAGGTTTTCCTGTCTTTACATGATCATAATGTTGTTAAACACAACATGTGAAACATATATTTACAATAACAACTATTTAGACTTTGGAAATAATTTATAATTTTACAATCACACCCAGACAACACACTTATTTTACTTACCAAAATGCACAAAGTAATATGTCTTTTTTAACACTGCTTGAAGCTTTTCTGTATAAAACTGACAAGAATACTTTAGCTGTTTATTAGTTTGTGTTTACCTCCAGAAGTAAGTCAAGGCCATCAAACTCCTCATAGATGACCCTGAGGGCCTCTTCCTTCTCCACATCCCGCAGGGCCTCTGGAGACTTGCTGTCCAGGGCGTCCAGGAAGTTGAACATCTCATCCAAATCCAGCGAGGACGGTGTCACGTCAATATGATGATGTTCCCACATGGACTCGATCGTCTTGGTCAGTGATTCCAATGCAGCTTGCGACTCCCTGATGACCAGGGAGAAAAAAATCAGCGCAAACAAATGTCATTACAGCAGATGACAGAAATGTGGGGAATCTAACCAGGCAAATATTGACCCTAAGACCAATCAGTGGCAGACCAGAAATCACATTCTTGTTCAACAATATTGAACAGAATGCAGAGGAACTTGACAGGCTTAGACCAAAAATAGACAAAAAGGATCGAGGCAAAGCACATCTGAATTAGACTTATTGAAGTGCTCAAAGACGCATGAGTACTGACACCTTTGATGCGGTGGCTAAAGGGTTTAATGAGACCTCACAGCGTTTTTGTTACCTTACTAGATTACATTCCTGTCTGTAAAGTATAAATATGTTCTGGTCTTAACCCGCCATGCCAAAGTCCTACTATATCAAGGGTAAGTCCAAAGGAAAAAAGGTTTGTGCTAAGTCAAAATATTGATTGCAGACTTAGTTCTAAAATTCTTGTTATTTTAGCTAGTATGTATTTCTCATACATTACAGCTCATGCTGGCTTCCTGTCTGGTCCAACATAAGCTGTATGTGAGAAGATCTGCCAGCAACCTGAACATGATCAGGGGTATCCCTCACAATCTGCCGCCACTGTATCAGCGAAATATTCTTTAGTATGACATAAAACACGAATCAAAAATAATAATAAAATACTCAATAAGTTGCATTTTCCCTTGTAAACAACTTTCAAATGTTATTCAAAAATCTCAACTCTCATTTCGTTTGCATAAAGTCTGTTACCATTTCCTTCAAACCTAGATTGTCAAGAATGTATTACTCACTGGATTACCAGTGCAAATGTACAAATTCATGGGTTTTTTTTCCCTTGTTTTTATTTCTCTCCATTTTCATTTCTGCATAAAGGCTCACTTGAGAATTCTGAGGACGAGAAGCAGAAATTTGTAGAATATATAATGTAATATGCACTCATTCTCACAATTTACCTGAAGACAATGAAATGTCTTCTTTACTGAATCTTGACTACAAACATAAGGAAAATGGGCACGGCAGTGCATGGGTGACACAGGTAATGTGCATGAAGACATCCCAGAAGCCGACCACAAAAGCCGTGTAAAGTTTGTTTCTATGAAGACTACCTCCTTGTGACATTCTAAAAAGATGTCACATATGAGTTTACCTCCTACCGTCTTGTGAGCAGTAGTGATATAAACTGGCGGACACATAAGTTTACCTATCAGGTGTGGTGATTGTGATACCTGTCTATGTGATTGCGCTTACCTGTGTGTAGCTACAAGGTGAGCATGCATGTGCAACTGTCTCACCTAACTTGTGAACAGAAATGGTGTATTTGAGTAGGTATGAACATGCAATCCCATTGGAATAATTCTCCTGTGCAGAAAGCATTTTCTCAAACAATGACATCTGTGTACATCAACAGTTGCTGACTGTCTCAGGTTGATCTGATTTAATGCATACACCAGATGTACAGGCAAGGGTATCAAAAGTGTATAATATTTTAATTCAGTCTTTGAATATTTACAGACAATCTCTTCATGCAGAAACTAAACAGTAGATTCAATCCTTACTAACACGTGGGATGTGGCCTTGAATTTGGCATCAAAACTGCCTTTGATCAAAATCTTGACAGCCCATTCATTTTCAGAAGACGGTCCCCACGTTAACTAAATCAGAAAAAATCATTTTTGGCGGCATTTCTCCACAAATGAGCAAAATATGCTATCAATGAAAGCATATCTGATCTTAATCTATGCTTTTCATGGCTACTGAGGTGAGATTTAACACGTTTTTTATTGTCAATCAATCAATATAAGAAAGGTAAAGTACATGGAGGTCAGCTTGCCTGATGATAGCCATTAACAAGCTAAACGGCAGAGCCATTATATTCACCTTGAGCCTCTCTCATAACCCATTAGCCAGTCCATCAGCTGTCATCAGAGTTTTTCCAAAGCCATGGATTAGCGGATTGCTTTATTCAAGAAAATTCTGGAAAATAGGTTTTCTTGGAAGAAATCTAGCTCCATTAATGGCCCTGTTTATTGCTTGCCTTTTGCTCAGTCGCTAGGTAGACAAGCTATTTCCGTTGGTGCGTCTCTTAACATTACCTCACATAAACTGTCCCCTACTTCATTAATCCTCACTCAAACACTGTGCTACACATATTGGCCCTTCTTTAAACCCCAATTTCACAGTGAAAAACACACTTTCATCAAAACAAAACAAACAAAAAAATTATGGAAGATACAATACCAGGGAAAAACACAGCTTCTGTGTTCATTATTTTGTAAATATTTCAGGAGTTTACAAAATTTGGGGAAGATTTGGATCATAAACTATAGTTTAACTGGACACATAGCAGATGGGGAAGACGACGTATCCTCTCCAGAAACTACAATGTGTCCTATCAAGAGGATAATAAAGGCTTCAAGTGAACTCAGTGCTCTTGAATATTTCACTGTTGGTCACGATTTACATTGCAGTGCTCAAGAGTTTCTCACATTACTAAGATGCTATACGGCACATGTTAAACAGTCTTGCTGAAGAAAGTTTTAGAAATAAAGTGTAGAAGTACGTGCAAAAATTCTCCATTACAGACAACACATGATATAATAAAGCTGTCATTTAATACATGCTTGGTACATGGAAAGTCAGCGAAGTTCTTACAGTTGATCATAACCCAGAAAATGCAAGGGCAACTAACGAAAGAAGTATTGTCAATTGGTTCACTGCCAACTAAACCATGTAATAAATTCAATTCTGCATTGTTATGTAAGCATATTTAAGTCAAATAATTTATTTCATCTCAGAAATAGGTCAAATGCCTTGAACAGGATTTCCGAGAGATTTCCGCGTTGCCAAGACGAAAGGTAAATTTAATAGCTCTGCTTAATGTTATACTGACTTAATTTCTGCGACCCTTATCTCGTGGCTATACTGGTGTTCAGGGAAAAATCAATCTCTGAGGGCTTACAATGGTCTCTCCGGGGGACAGAGAAGTATGCTGGAAGGTTAGGGGATATTGACTACATCAGCCGCTGATTATTAAACCGTGCGACACCTGATGCTTCGTTTGATTAGGAACCACCAAATCAGTGTGTGGCACCTCAGACAAACTGTGACCAGGAATGCCACCTTAGCTGTCTCGCAATGGCTTTGCCTCAAATTCGTCAGTATATCCTGATTTATATATCTTACATGTGCACTCTTCAAACCTAACCTTTATCACATTAAAAGGGAAAAGCAAATGGCTTCATGCATAGATTTATGAGATGATAATTTTGATATCTACAGTGCTTGATTACAGTTATCTGTTTGCTGATGACATCCGTTTTTTACTGAAAACGACTCTTGAGCAAGACCAACTCTGAGAAAACAATTTGCTTCCTTCTTTAACACAGTACTACCATTAAATTTGATAACCAAAGCTTAGAAAAAAATCTTTCCTAATATGCTGTTAAATGAAGTTTACTTCCAACAAATTTATAATATTATACTAAATTTCAAACATGATTGTATCAGTTTTTCAAGCTGCTTTAATAATAAGATTATAAATAAGGCTTTAATCATCACCATGACTACATTTCATTCAAACCTGCAGAGTAAGTACAGGGTTCTTTGAGTTAGAGTATACATTTAGCATCAGGTCAGAGCTTATTTTTTCCATGAAGATTTGAGTATAATTTAGGAAACATCTGTTTAGAGTCAAAGTACACCCCAGGCAATTCCAGCAGTAGCTACACAAACTTAATCATTGGTTTTCCTCTATCAGATCCTGAACATCTCACATCATAGTCTCTTACAATTTCCACTGAAAATCTATGTGGATTAAATTTGACAACTCACATAAGCCCACCACCATTATTCCTTAAACATATATTTTATTATTTCTCCAAAGTTGCATTTAGTTTCCATAAATGTAATCATCTGGCTTTGCTGTCTACAGTTTGCTGTATAAAGCTTCGAGATCAAGGCTCCTGCAGATGTTATCAAAATGCAAAGTGAGATAATATGAAGATCAGATGTCCAGGATGTACAGTAACATGTTAATGAGTACTTCACGAAGTTCCCATTGCTGTTCACTAAACAACTAGCACTTGAGACTAAATATTATAGAGCAAGAAATGGTTAGGCTGCGAAGGTGTTCACAGCAATTATATCGGCATTCTCAGAAGATCATGGACTATAGTTCGCACTAGGAAGGCAATATTCTCCCAGAGATGTTCAGGAGTTCTACACCACAATCTCTAGAATACTCCATCAGTATTGGTTAATGGCTAACAACAACCCTCAGCTTTATAGCTATTACAGCAATTTGTCTGTATTATTGGCCTCCCAACAGCCTGACAGGGAAAAAGCTGCCAAAGATGAATGATTGTTAAGTGATCATTACATGCTTGACCACTGTGAAGCTCTACATGAAAGAAATTAAGGCATTAAAGAAAATTTCAGCTATAGCATGTAATTACATCCAGTCAATTCTACTTGTCCACAAGTATGATTCTGCTAAATGGCCCTGAAGTTTCTTCAACAGTCAAACTTGACATTGCTTGAAGTAATTACTTCTCTCATCTCCCAACAAGACTTCTAGAGGCTAGATTTCAACCACCATTTTATCCATCTTAACAATGACTAACATCCGCTAGCAGGACTCAGGCACTTTTTCATTGATGCCAAATGTTCCTTTCCCAGTTCATCATAAAGTCACACTAATGGCAGAACAATTAACATTATAGTACATCAACAAATATTCTAGGCCTTGTGCTGCCATTAATTTTTGACGTAATATACCAAATTACACAATCCACAAATAGGATTCTGCTAAATCACACTAAAGTTTCATCAATGGTCAAACTGACTAAGAGCTACTGTGTAAAACTCTGTTATCTTATCAGCAGCCCAATGACAAGGTCCATCCAATAAAGAGAAATGAGGAATGTTCAAGGTCATGTGTGCCGTGCATGGGACAGTTTGACCTACATGGGACAGTTTGACCTACATGGGACAGTCTGACCTACATGGGACAGTTTGACCTACATCTTGTGTTCGTAATAACGATCACAACTGGGCTTCACAGTTTCCTAATTATGCATTACATGTGCTGACAATACACATTCAAATGTGAAATGTGTCCAAGTACAAACTTTTCAGTATCAAAAAGTAAGCATTGTAAAGAGTTAATTTTAAATATTGATGTAAGTCAGAAGCCACTTTGAGGAATCAGCCCCAAGATATTCAATAAGCACCCACATATTTGATTCATAACAGTGAAGTGCGACTGAGAATATTACCAAAAGATGCTCAGATGCAAAGGAGAATATTCCCCAGAGAGACTTATATGATTTTGCCTACAAACAGCACACCAAAATTCACACCTTCAACTGGGGTCACATGGCATAGAGCCATATGTAATCATTTGTCCCTTCCACAAGAGTTACTGCGGCTTTGAAATCCTCCAATTGGTTCCTTTACCACTTGAACAAAGGCACTTTACCCACAAATTATAGATTTACATGTATGCAAGCCAAATGTGTTCTACACCAGCCTGATGGTATTAAAAAGGTCTTGCACCCGTCTACCAGCAGCGCAGAAACTGTTGGACCTTCGCGACTAATCATGTGTGCAAAGGCTTCAGAGATTTATTGGACTTTGGTGGAAGCAATGTTGTTGATATATTGATTCCTCAGAGAATTCTGTATATTTGCTTCAGCAATGTCTTTAAACTATTTCCTGTCATCGGTACAAGACTATTTGCCCACAAACCTAAAGGCAACATTATGGAAATAGATGCATGGTCAGGACTGTAAATTTGTATTCATGGACGTTATAGTTAAGGCAAAACCAGTCTTATTCTAGGCTTTGTATGTACATGCAGAATATTATGGTAAAAAAAAATCCAAACTAATATAATAAAAGATTAAAAATTTGCCCTATTCTAAAAAACATCCTAAGTGTTCTTTGTATTCAATGACAAAGAACTACATTCATTTTCTTTTGGCATGCTAATTCACACTGAATGAGTACAAGTTTCCACACGCTACTTTTCTCTGAATTTCTGATTTTTGGATCAGACAAATCACATCAAAGATCTTACCAGGCATCCTATCTTTTAATATTCTAAAAATAATACATGTACATACATTATGAACACCACTTTTCAGAAAAAGATGCCAACAAGAATTTGAACAGAAATGGGATGGCCTGAAAAGAAATAGTAACAAAGTGAGGAAATCTACAGTTACCAGAAGCAGGAACAATTAAATCAAACACCAAATGAAAACAAGCCATAGCATCAAAGTTCAATTACAAATTGGAGAAATCAGTGGTAATGAACGCCAAATATAAATAACCAATAACAATAAATAAGAACATAAAATGAAACTGTTAACAGCAATAAAATCATGCAACTTCAAATGAAAAGTATTAACAATGACTGTGATCTTCAAATATAAATTGGGAGCAATGAATTGGACTTCAAATGAAAAGAGAAATATGTAGCTACCTGCAAGTACACAGGATAAATGACGAATAACTTTCTCGGAGTAAATAGCCTGTGACATAGAGACAAGTGGGGCCTCCGTGGCTCAGTCGGTTAGCGCGCTAGCGCAGCGTAATGACCCAGGAGCCTCTCACCAATGCAGTCGCTGTGAGTTCAAGTCCGGCTCATGCTGGATTCCTCTCCGGCCGTAAGTGGGAAGGTCTGTCAGCAACCTGCGGATGGTCGTGGGTTTCCCCCCGGGCTGTGCCCAGTTTCCACCCACCATAATGCTGGCCATAATACGTATAAGTGAAATATTCTTGAGTATGGCGTAAAACACCAATCAAAAAAAAAAAACAAAAAAAAAAAACCATAGAGACAGGTGGTAGTATTGAACTGAACTCTTTCTTTGGAAATTGAACATGACATAGAATGTATATACACAAACCATCAACAACTTACTTATCTGATACTGATAATAAGATACTTATTTCACTGATATGAAGACTGTTAGGTGTATGGCATACCCGACAGAAACCATCACACCTTTCTACCAGATTCTGTAAATCTACAAACCACCCCTAAAACTACTACATATAGACAGAGAGGGTGACTAAATCCAAACTACCCCTTACAGACAATAAGATATATTTTGGAAATGCCTATTTCTACATGTGTATATGTACATGATATAGCAGCTTTATAATGGAGTGGTGGTGTGGCAGAGATCACCACAGCACACTTCGCATTATACACGGGTATATGTACATGATATAACACATTTATAATGGAGTGGTGGTGTGGCAGAGATCACCACAGCACACTTCGCATTATACACGTGTATATGTACATGATATAGCACATTTATAATGGAGTGGTGGTGTGGCAGAGATCACCACAGCACACTTCGCATTATACACGTGTATATGTACATGATACAGCACATTTATAATGGAGTGGTGGTGTGCAGAGATCACCACAGCACACTTCGCATTATACGCAGGACAACAATATAACAGCACAGATTAGGTCTAAAATATTCCTTTTCTAATTCCGAGCTTCTGAGACAAATGGAATGATATGCAATGTAATGACCAGAAAAACCCTACAGCAGACACATGTGTATGCAGCAAGTGAATTTGCCATGCAAATACAGCAGCTAATCAGGCAAGGCAGATTCAGCTTTTAACATAGACAACTGCCAAAGCCACGAGACATGAGAAACACTGAATCTCAGTCAAAGACTCAGTTCAAGAAACTATTCTGACTGTGTATGTCATTGATATATAACTATTCTGCCACATGGAGAATAACTAGATAGAACAGACAAAAAGCGACAACACTCCATGTACAAAAAAAAACAGACATACATCTAGTGATGAGAAAGAAGTCCTGTATTGAAACAAACATATGAGCAGTGAAGGAAGCTGAGACACTGACGTAGTAGATTCTGGTCCCAATGGCTGTGAGACACAGACTAGAGTAACTACAGATGGCTTTAGAGAAGAAGCGTATCTGAATGCTGATGGAGATGACAATGACAATGGCCATCACTGAACAAACGTCAAACTGCAATCATGGAGTAAGCCAAGAAAGCACAAACTTCCACGACACAGGTCCATGAGATCAGAGAACATCGTAACGTCAAAGACAAAAGAATGCAACAAAATGGACAATGTTCAACAAGATGTTCCTACAGTGAAACATTATGGTAGGCTAAATGTAAAACGTAGCTTACTGCAAGAGATATGTGTATGATACATGCACAGTTCAACATGAAGGAGTGGTCTATCAGAGTGGCAAAGACAAAAATCGTATTAGAGACACTGGGCGTGTAGAGTTTGACACAAACACAAACTATGTGTGTTAACAGAAATTCCACTTACCCTGTTTGAGATCGCCTTATAAGGGCTCTTAAAACATTAGGATCAAACTTCTCAGGAAGATTTGATCTGGTAAAAAAACAAATTCCCCTCATTTTTAGGGATACGTAGCAAACAATAAGAGACTCCAGAACATAGTAATTTAATGATAATAAAAATGATAGGTGAAAATGAAATCTTTAAAGAAACCTTGCTTATTTTTGCTCAGATGAAAAGAGCAAAAGAACAAACAGACAAAAAAGTAAGGTGAAAAGAGTTAAATAAAATGTGATTTACAATAAATGAGTATGGTAAAATGAAATCAATAAGTTTAAATCTGTATGAACCATTACCATTCATGAAGCAATAAAGATGTACAATAAAGGCACCTGACTGACAATAACAAATGACAAGGCAGTATGACGAGAAGCCGCATTTTCCACACAACATCTAAACACAGAAGTTCAACGTCCACCCAGATGGATGAGCAGACCGATTTCCAGAGAAGAGGAGAGTTGAGAAGGTGAGACATTATCTGGAGAACACTTACCTAACTTGGCTTATGAGGGCTTTTAATACGTTATGATGAGAGCGCTGAGAAAGCCTTAGTCTAACAAAAACAAAATGCTTAAGACATTCACTATCAGGTATAATATGTTCACTTTAACACCAAAATCAAAAGACTCTTAAAATGATGAGTACTGTCTGTAATAAACAAAAGATTGAAATTAAAACACATGATGAAATTATTTCATAAGACATAACAAATGTGCACATACACTGTTCAAATCATATATGTACTGGGCAAAATAAAAACTAAGTTTCAAGCACATTTATAATAATTTATACTGCCCATTCCTCTCTTGTACGTTTCCAGTCAGTGATTCTGGTTTCATCATTTTCAATGTTTAATCACATTTCTGGTGATCATTAGAAAATGATTTGATTAAATGTAAAATAAGTTGCATATGGTTAAGAAAGACCTGTAATGTATGTCATGAAATGCCCACAAAAAGTTAGCAGTCACAGTGGAGGATGGTATAAATATTTCCACGTAGGTCACATACAGTAACATGTACAACGATGTGATATAACCAGGATATCACAGTGGAGGATGGTATAATATTTCCACGTAGGTCACATACAGTAACATGTACAACGATGTGATATAACCAGGATATCACAGTGGAGGATGGTATAAATATTTCCACGTAGGTCACATACAGTAACATGTACAACGATGTGATATAACCAGAATATCATTCATAATACCCCAAACCATTAATCACAGTCTACTTTGTGAAAAAAGTTTCACTTAAAGGGCATATCAACAGCTCTGGCTTTAGTAGGGAATAAAAGGCAAAGAAACTGTAGACCGGAAACCACAGAGATTCAAACTTTTTGGAGAAGAAGGGTCATAGCCTGGCCAACATCCGGAGAACAAGCTTTGCTCCCCGGTAATAAGATGAGTTATTTCATCTTAAAACAAACACTCCACAGTTTCCCATTGATTTTCCAATTTCTCAACATGACTTTCTGGATGGCACATTATCAGGTTGGGGCCACTGTGTGTGTGCCTTTGGTCTTCTTTCACAACACAGTCATGGTTTGCACAGGCATTAATGACCAGTTCCCCATGTTTACTTTGGCCAGTTTTCCAAGAAATCCTAACACGGAGGGGTCATTAAGAGACATGACCACAAAACTAAAGGCCATTTTGCATTAACGACACTTCACACGCTTCAGTCAACAATGATCAAGAGGCCAGAAAAGGCCAAAATGGCAGAGATGACGGAATATTCCACTACAATGGTTGGTTTACGACAAAAGTTTTTATTTGTTGTTTTCAAACAATGTTCCCTGTGAAATCATTTTACACCAATCAGAATCAATCAGAGGTTACACTGAGACCAAACTCAGTGTCAAATGATGACATCTATGGATATAGATGTGGGAGTAATGAAACTGGACAAAAACCATGAGACAATAATGTTATTGGAGGAAAAGAATGATGGTGCTCCTGTGCTCTCTGTTAATAGCTGTTTTTGAGAGGGGCAGGAGAGGAGTGGTTGAGGAGTGACAGAATGGTTACTGGGTATAAGCCAGTACTTACTTTTTCCAAGGAACTCAGTGCATACATGTATATAAATATACAGGAGTTACGTTTCTCACTGTATACATTGATATTCAGATATAATGTAAATAAGCTTCTAACGTCTTATGCAGAATAATCTTGTATTGCATGTACCATGATTCAGTCTGACCACTGATTAATGCTGATGAGATGAACACAGGTCACCTCAAAGGCAAACATTTCTCGACAAAGAAATTTAATGTATATGTATAGACTAAGAAAATACAGTGAATTTTGCCTGACATTATAATAACCTGAAGATCAATAGTAAGCTCTTTGCCATCAAAATGATTTTATCTAATTTAACAATTTAGAAGTGCTTTAGTTCAATGCAACAGCAATCAACCATTAAAATCCAAACTGTCAATTATAACGATGGTCAAACCAGTATTACACATTGATGGGTTGAGTGGCCAATAACAAAATCTTGACATGTGTCAAAATTTCTTAAAGTAAAGAAATAAAAAATTTAAATTTATAGATGTGAGAATAAAATAAGAGCACCCAATCACTTAAACGTACATATTGTTCAAACGGATCTGTTAGTTTAGTCCTTATTTTGACTGTACAACATGCTATTTATACGTACAATTCAGCAGTATTTCACTGTAAAATCTCTAAAGCAATGTCAAAATCTTACTTACTTGAGGCTCTCTTCCATGGCCATTTCATTGGCTTCCTCTTTTGTTTTCGTAGTCGTTCTCTCTCCATTTCTTCTTCTCTCAGCCGCTGTCTTCGGCTTTTTTCAGAGCTCGTTCAGTGTGAGCAAGTCGTCTGGCCAACATTCCACGAGCAATATGCCTGAAGTATTAAAAAAAACATAATTGCAACAATGTTACAACAGAAATAACAATTCCATAATGACAACACACGTCAAGAGAATCTGTTAAGTGTAATATTATCCAAATCTTTATGACTACCTAATTGACAAGAACCTGCAGCTCAGAAAGTAAAATGTCATTTCCTAAAAAAACTCTGAAACAAAATGGCCATGATGGACAAATTAAATTTCCAAGAGCTCGTGAAGTGCAAGCGCCGATGTAAATATCATTGGTATGCTTCGATCAGGAGCTCAGTAAAATGCAGAATACAAGCTCTTCTAAGAAATGTCATGCCATTTGAAACCCGCAGGCACCTAAAACCTATTCTTTAGCTACATGTTACATCATCAAGAAATCCCTTGTCTTCCCTAGCTGTAACTTATCATTCAGCTTGATATCACCAGTCCATTTCCGTCAATCATTTGAAATCAAGGACACGTGAAATTACCAAATAATTTTAAGTCCAGAAAAAGAGAATATCAAATCAAAGAGATTCAGTAAGTTTTCAACACCACTGGACACAAGATGCATGTACCGTATAGCCAGCAAGACATATGTTATCTCTTTCTAAGCCAAGTTGCCACAGTATGTCTGAAATATTGTGTTCATACCACCTGTCCTACATAACAGTAAGTTAGAAAAGATAACGTGACACATCTGCCACCACCATTACACCAGATTTGATTTGTGCATAATTCCTTTTATGATATGGATACCATCAAAGATCAACCAGTTTTTCTGCTTTCTGGTAAAATAGAAATACATTTCATTCATCAAAATAAGCTACAAACCAAAGCAATGTTTCAAGAATATTACAAAAACGTTCAAACTATTGTAGGCAAGAAATGGGTCCTAGGTGTATTAAAATGCATATGATATTTGAGGCCAATGGTAACATTACACTACAAGTCATGCTGACATGATGAGCTACATGTAGTGTGAGAGCAACTTATCACAGGTCCATGGCCATTTGATTTCACACACTAAATGTTAACACTAGCACAACCTGTGTGAAATTTCTACCAGGGTGGGGAATAACACCACCAGGAATTAAGTGGAGTCAATGGATTTACAGAAAGAGTGTCAGTAAGTCAGTCTGAGTTAACAGTGACCTGCTTCACATCCAGGACGAAGACTGTTAGCAGCTAGTCTTATAAAGGATGGATCACTGTTCCCTTTAGGAGCGAGATAAGAGTGGAGAACGATGTTCCTGCTGCCAGGAGGGGATCAGCATAAAGCCCCTGTGCCAGAACTCTCATCCCTTCAGCATCAAACACAGGAAGCCATGCCACAGCAAACTGTCCAATCTACAAATGGAAAACCTCACAATATCCAGGAACTGACAGCTGTTAACAAGTCTGTCCCCATGTCTGTCACCTCACAGCAAAACGCAACAAACCACATCCTGAGACATCACATCCACATCAACTAAAGAAAACCCGAAGAACTTGAAGGACACAGAATATTTTCCTTTGTTGGTTCAGAATACCAAAGTAAAAATTTCACATTGACTTTTACAGAAGTCATATTAGAGCAAAATTCCACTAGAAAAAAAATAAGAAATACATTAAATTTTCAATAACAGACAAGAAATGGTCCTGTTTCTGAGGATTTATTTATTTATTTATTTGATTGGTGTTTTACGCCGTACTCAAGAATATTTCACTTATACAACGGCGGCCAGCATTATGGTAGGTGGAAACCGGGCAGAGCCCTGGGGAAACTCACGACCATCTGCAGGTTGCTGGCAGACCTTCTCACGTACGGCTGGAGAGGAAGCCAGCATGAGCCGGACTTGAACTCACAGCGACCGCATTGGTGAGAGGCTCCTGGGTCATTACGCTGCGCTAGCACGCTAACCAACAGAGCCACGGAGGCCCCACTGTTTCTGAGGAAGCCCAAAGTTTAGTCACATAGTGGATATATCAACGTCTTGACTCTTCTGTTTTAATGATATCTGCACACAAACTATGACCTTGTTCACTAATTATCAATAGTCTTGTACACAGGATTTGACTGTGCTTATGAAGATGAGTAATGCCTAAGATCACTCGTCAGCCTAAAGCAAATCGTTCTTAAGTAAAATTTCATCAGAATTCAGCCATTAACTTTCTCTTTGGGCTCAAAAGATTCTTTTTGGTCTTATCAAATTTTGCTTGCAAGTAACGTTTCATGTGAAAAGAAACACAACAGAATTTCAACAGTCACTGTGAACAAACACGAGTGTGTCAAATCAAAACATATAGTGGGAATCAACAGAGAAGTGGTATTCAAATCTAACTCAGTGATGCAAATGAACAGAGAAGTCTGATGTAAATCAACTGAAAATCATGATGTAAATCAACAAAAAAGTATGAACTAAAAAATAATGCTGTGTAAATCAACCAAAAAGTGTGATGCAAACCACCTCACTTTTCTCAAATTTTTATTCACATATGTGCAAGTATATGAAGACAGTTTCACGTATTCACGTAATTAAAAAGTCACATTAAATGGCATACCTGAACAACAATGGCCGCCCTCTTGGTTCTGAGGAAGGCAATGCGATCTCGCATTACACGGAAGTTGGATTGCAGCACAATTGCTGCATGGCGTAAACGAAGGTAGGCTGAAAATTTAAAAAAAAAAATCACTATAGCCTTGATCACAATTTGCTCATTTGTTTCGATAAATTTAAAATCAAGACCATTCAAGATAATTCTGTATCACATAAACAATACACACTCCAAGTGTATATCAAATAATTACAGTACAACTAGAAATCATATTTTAGGACAAATTTTTCCTATATGTTACATAATATTCAAATATTTTATATTTTAATAAAAGTATGCTTTTTAAGTGCTGAAGTTCTTTCACTAGACAAATTACACACAGGTTGACATTTTAAAACCTTAAGACTCCCAACTTGTAAACCGGTTGGGCCATTCTATCAATATACATGGTCCCTCGCAAATGTTTATGAGGGATAAAAAAATGTTGCCTTTCAATAATTTCACACAATTCTCAAGGCAAGCCATTCATCCAAATTTGATGATTTGCAGGTCAGTTTGGTCGCAAGATGTAAGAATGGACCAACACACTGATATACCTGAACACACAAAAGAACTGTCAACCATTCAGGCCAAGGCTATAAGGTTACACTGTTAACTGCCCTTTTATTACATCCTAAAATATAAAGATTTAAAGGAGAAATCTACCAGGGTACATGTGTACATGTATTCCCACCTACACCAGAAAAGCCCTGGAACTAACAGAACAGCAATTCGGCCGTGGCCACTTTATTTTCTTCAGGTGGGAAGTTCATAAATTTCATGCTGAATGCTTCAACTACACTACTGCAGCAGTAAACATAGCAAACAAAAAGTGATTGTAAGATAGGTGTTAAATTCTTGAGCAGTCAAAGTTCTCTTTCCAAGACAAGGTTTTTGCTTTAGCCAAAAACAGAATCCAGGCTTATGACATTAATAAAATTAACAGGTTTGCTAAATGCAGTCAGTGCTGGTGGTGTTAAAACCCCCATCTGTTCTCGTTAATCATGCATCAGGCTCTACCTCTTTAGAAACAGGTGCCAGATTACTGGTCATGATAGCATTAATTTTCTTGTCCTTTCAACTGGATGAACAGCTTGTCACATAAGACTGTATTGCCACTGTGACCACTGTTCCAGTTTAATCTAAGTCAATAGTCCCCCCACATGTGGATGGCAAAATTTCTATTAATCATTTCTACAAGTTTCTGAAGCACATTATTATAACAATAAATATGGACATTTATCAATCTTTTTTCCACAAACACAATCACAATCCACACATTTTCTTTATACGCTCAAATGCTTGCTTCTGTCCTACTTTCCCATTGTCATTGGTATGTGATTTATCCAATGTAACTCATCACGTAATGCAATTCAAATATGATTTACAGGTATCCCCATGGAAACATCCCTAAAGCCATTATCATTACAATATTAAGATCAGAATCTTATTTACACCAGCCATGTTTCCACGTAAACACAGAGAATCTAGTAGACCTTTGGGGATAGAGGCAAAAGAAAAAAGTGGATTACACTGTTTTCCCTAATTAATCAGTGATGAAAAACAACTTAATTCACACAAATGGTCGCACAAGATTCTTGCTAATCTTGAGGTAATGTGATAGATGCAATGCTTGGATAAAAGCTTTCAATCTCACTTGGGCACAAATAACATTACAGACTTAGTGGTCAAGTCAGCACTTTCCTAGCAGACGGTACACATTGCTTCCTAGCCATGGAAACATCACAGGTTTCATGCAGGGCTTGCATCGACCTAACAGTCATGGGCAATTAATCTTTGACAGAAGTCGAGAGCTGATCCTTCCTGAAAGTGAATCCAGCGGGCCTTGGAGAGCAGACTTGGGAGAGGACAGGATTTGGACTTGGGACCATGACAGACTGCGGCCAGTCACTCACAGGACATCCCAGGCAATGGACAGATAATCAGGCTGTTTCCTCATCCACTGTCCAGTCTGATATAATGTCATTTGGGCTGAGATTCGTTTCTTCTCTGTTCTGAAGGGAAGACATCGACCATTAGCCTCCTCTTAATCAGGTAGAGATCCTATGTATCCCTGACAGCTTGGTCACTTTTCACATCACACTGGTCTGTTCACCTCCTCCTGTCTGGTGTGTGCTATTCTGCAGGGCTGCCTATCATGTTTATCATCAACCAACAAATGCTGAGGGAACACCACCAAAAATTCACTTACTTTGACTCTTGATATAAGCAAGTGTAGCAGCAGCTTATCTATATTTATCACTTCAGTTGAACCAAAACAACTGAATGGTCAACTTCAACTCATCTGACTCTAAAGATATCTAATGACCACAAATGCACAGTTAATATATTATTCCATTCCAATAGTTAAATATTGGGAAGAACTTTATTTGTCCTAAGAACTCACCCCCAAAGAGTGCCGTACATTTTTAGAGGCCAAGAAAGGTTATGAAATATATTACTTTTGATGCTGAAACAAAGGACTTTTCCAGTGGAATATCACTGTCCCTTTCGAACATGAAATCTTAAAACACTTTTTTATTAAACACCGATAGGAGAGAAAAAATGGCTCCAAAGAACCGTTTCTGAAGGGCCTCAGCTGTCAGTCCGGAAATTAAGTAGCTTGCAGCACTGATGTCAGTGATGATCCCTGTTTAAAAAAAAGAACCGTGGGTGGACAGACCGAACGGGGGGGGGGGGGGGGGGGGGGGGGGGAGCGGTTGTAGGGGGCACAGAGGGGTCACTAAGCTGGCCCAAAGAAGGCCATGCAGCACCTGTGTACATGTCATCTTCACGGAGTTTCGAGCAAGATCAACGATGATGTAATTTCTGAAAAAATCCGACCCTTGACAGGAAATATGCATAACATAGAGAAGTAATTTAATAGGTTAAAAACACCCCCAAAATCAAATTTTTCAAACAAAAATTCTGGGGTATAATTTTTCTTCATTTGGCAAAGAATCATAATCTTTGTTTTATAGTTCCCTTTCATGTATCCTTTAATAACATCTTTTACTCCATATTAACATCTTGAGTGCACAAGAAAATGTGATCTTGCCAGCATATCTGTCTGCCAGTAGGTTGTCAGTCAAATTTTCGACATCCTATCTCTTAACATGGGCCCATTCACTAACAAAAATGCAGAGAGCAAGACAACATGATTTTTTTGTGGGATGTCATGGCTATTGTGAACATGGGCTTCTTTAAATATGGTTACAGCTGTGGAATACAGGAAAGAAACACAGTCATTATGTAATAGTGAAAACGGCAAAGCACTGGTCAAATCTGTCATTCTGATATCTAACTTCAGATAATGAGAGACAAAACACAAGCAATACCTTGAAACAATATACTACACAAGTAAAAAAGAGCAAATGCAAAGATTCATGAACATTGCAAATTTACTACACGTATAACTGGGTAACCAACTTGCAATGTAACACCCTTCAAACCATTAAAACAGTCATGCAAAGAATGGAAGAAACACTGCCACTGGCCTTAAGGATACACTCACCTTTTCTTTGTCGGAAGCCTTTCCAGGCTTTCTGCACGATGATGGCTGCATTTGTCAACAGTACCTGTAGTTTTTTCCTCCAGTGGCTCAAACACACTGTTCCTAAGAAAGACCTGTGGAGAGAAGATGAACAACACTACGTGTAGAAACCATCACATATAACTGAAACGTCACAGCCTTCCGGTCCGGAAGAAAAACAACTACCTACTGTACTTGTCCACAGAAATGAGTGAGTGGGCAACGAATGTCAGTTTTCCAGCAAAGGGCTGCCAGGGACTGCTTATTAATTTATTCTTTGATCCATAATTTGGTAAACTGTCGGGAGAGGGCTTTATTTCTCCCAAGCACGAGATGGCAGGTAGCTGTAATACTCGTAACCAGCTTTTAATCCAATCTACACTCCAGAGATTTGTCGGAAGCTACCCTAATATGTCGGGAAGTGCTAACTGCTGTTCCTTAACCTGCAGTGTGCCTATTGTAAGGGAAGTTATTATGACAGGGTTTATTAGAATATCCTCCAGCTAGTAATGCATACTCAGTGGAATAATCTGACACTAACCAGCCACAAATTACTTGAGAAATTTCATTCTGGGATTAGGTTCTCATCTCCAGGGAATGGCGAGAAGGGTTCAATAGCACTGACAACGCCCTTCTGGGGAGGATGTGAGTGAGAATGTGCCTCACACAGTACACACTCTGCATTCTGAATCATGATAATAAGTTTGCATTTCTCTTTGCACAGTAACAAGGCTCTTACTTAACCAAGATCTAGATACCACAGAGAGGTTATAGTATATTCTAACACATCTCACAGCTAATGTCTACATGTATATTTCCCCATAATTTCCCCTAGCCTTGTCTTAACACTTGACCAGTCACATGACCAGGGTCACACGGACAGAGCACAATGACATGGAAACTATTGATCTAGCCATCCACGCATATATTTTCTTTTTTATTCATTGATGTGTTTTCTTGAACAATTCTTGACCCCAAATTGACCACATCCTTTGTGGGGATGCCAACAATGCCTAAGGTAAAATTCCCCACACATATGCTCATTGTATAGCAACGAAGTCCACATGAAGCTGTTTGCTCTTAGCTAATGGTTCTCTATGTTTTAAATGACCAAAAGATACATGCACTGTATAAGTTTTATCCCAAGCCCTGAGCATGTGTTATTCCCCTCTTTGATGCACTATTTCATCCCCATACTACTACCTATACTCAGGGCGCTGCCATAAGAAATAGTCCTCCTGAATATTCAATAAATACACAAAAAATGCATATATCCAGTGCGGCACATCAGCTGTCACAAGAAGGATGCCACCTTTACAATAACTGATTACATAAGCTATAAATATTGTTTTCATACATATTTTATTCTATATAACATTTTTTTGGAGACGTAGAATGAAGAGACAGTTGGACAGCTTAATGAGGATCACCATACCCATAATCTGGCAGGTCAGATATTTTCTGCTCCTCACAGACGCAGAAGGTCACAGTGTTTTGCTGAGCATCTGCAAAATTCCTGGTTTATGTAAAGCTTTCTGAAGGTTATGCCAAAAACCACCAGCACCTCTGCTACAAAAGAGCACTCTCTGAGACTCAGGCAAACAAAAGAAAATTTATTAAAACTTTTGTTTGTAACATGATGGAATGATCAGATCAATCAGAAGGGGTATAAACAAAAGACTAAACGCAGATGATGCTTGATTCTTAAACACGTCAATCACAAAAATCAATGGCTCAATTCACTTTTATATTATTCAAGGAAATTTCCATTCAACCCTCTTATCCTTTCTTCCTTTTTTTTGCTTTTTTTTGACATCTAATGTATAGTTTTTGCAGTCACAACTCTCTCACTACTACTTTGATGAAGTGACAAACTACATGTATAGAATGTTAATATAGTGCATTACACCTCCTCAAACCTTTTTTTTTAATGGGGTCCCAAACCCAAAGTTTGAAAGCTCATATATTTTCATGTCTCAGTAGGCTCCTTGGTTTTTTTGCCAACAAGCTACAGAGTTCCAATGTACAGAGAAGAACTTCTCAACTTCTATGATACAACTATCATGGAGTAGAAACCGACATCCACATAAAGTTTGCATGTGGTAAACTACACCTGTGAATAATGTACATCAGCAATATATACCTGTGAACAATGTATATCAGCAATATATACGTGTGAACAATGTATATCAGCAATATATACCTGTGAACAATGTATATCAGCAATATACACCTGCAAATAATGTATATCAGCAATATATACCTGTGAACAATGTATATATCAGCAATATATACCTGTGAACAATGTATATCAGCAATATATACCTGTGAACAATGTATATCAGCAATATATACCTGTGAACAATGTATATCCAAAATACATCGGGTGGGCATAAAAAAATGGCCGTACTTTGATGCTGCATTGCTCTATTATCCTTTGTTCAAACCCTTTCAAACTTCAGACATTCAACTGGCATGATTTTGTTAATATACGGACCAATTTTCAAGGTCACAGCTTGAGTAGTCTGTGCACAGGGTTAAAATGAAAACATAGCCTCCATAACGCACATTCTAGTGACCCGCATTGCATCACCTGTCAGGTGTAATAATTACAGGGCGTGCTGCACCTGTGTGACACGTGTCAATCAAGTGTCGTCTGGAAAAATTGTATTTCTCTAGCATCAGAGAAACCTTTCTGCACAATAGGCACAAGTTTTGCTGAATCAAGATGGTTTTCTCTGCAGTGGAGAAGGAATTGATCACCTTTTCAAGTAAGACAAGGTAGAACATCATTTTGAAATGTCCGGAACATGCATCTTTGACTCTATTTTGATTTTGGACCCATGACCAGATACTGAGTGTCAAAGTATGGCCTATTTTTTCTGCTCCTCCGATATAGCTGGAGGCTGGAAGTGGAACATAAATCACACGACCATTGTATAACAAACCACTTTATCTTTCCTGTTTACAGTTTATCTTTCCTAGCTTTTTATGTTGTTCATTAGATGGTCTAACCAGGTGAGAAAAAGAAAAAAAAAAAAAAAAAGAAATATTCCTGCTACAATTACACGCAAATTTGCTAAAAAGAGCAGACCAGGTCTCCAAAAAATATTAGAAGAAATAAAGTATATATAAAAACATTTTCTGTAGTTGATAATTCAACCAGAAAACGTATTTCTTTCCAATCACATATGAAAATCATACATGTCATCTGCTTTCAGAGTTACACCTACCTGAATGGAAATCACATTCATCAAATCTGAGATAAAAAAAAGGCAAGACACTGAAAAACCCACATCTATCTTAAAGGAAGCACAACGAAAAACTAAATGGATTTAAGCCGCCTATGTGCTTTTGTACTGGTTGATACTAAGTGTGCTCTGCGTTTTTACACATCTAAATATGCATCAATTTTAGCTATGTTTGTCTTGCTGTCGTGTATGACAAGGGGAGAACCTGGTCTCCTGTGCATTCAGTTGCATGTGGGAGATAGTTAACCCAGCTCAAACAGCTCATGCCATTCAGGCGAATAATCATAGTCATGGCCACTACTTGTGAAGTCAAAACAGAACTACTGTAGTCTGGTCCTAAACAACCATGACCAATACAAAGGTTTAGATAATGCCAGAGCATAAACTGAATTCATGCAAATACCACATATTATACATACTATTAAACTCTGGTAGCTATATTTTTGGAAAGAGGTGAAACAGACCTAAACAGCCACAGCCATTTTATTCTGACATGTTTGGTAACTCTATACATCCACTTTTAATCTAATGTTTTCACTACGCTATGGGATATGCCATGTTAGAAAAACTGGAAACATGCTGCTGTGTCATTCCAACCCTGCCCCCTATATTGCTAAAAGACAAAACAATGTCCGCATGAGGTCAGCAGAAACAGGAGCTCTCTAGGGTTACACATTTAACTTGCATCTGATTGGTTAAAAGTGATAACAATGATTTTGCTTGAATACTTTGAACTGCTTTCTCTTGGTCATGTTACATCATTAAGACATGATAGTTTTTGTGTGTTTGAATCTCCATCATTCCTTCAAGTACTCCTCTTTGACCATTACACTGTGTTTCTACTTAAAAATATTACTGCATTAAACTGTTTACTCTAAGGCCAAAAGCAATCTAGACATTGAGATTTCATGACCAAAATATGTACAGTAAATAAAGTTTGCTCACACCTGTTTGAAATTGTACAAAAGGCAATGTTAAAAAAAAAAGAATATACATCCAGACAATAAATTGAAGGATCAGTTAAGATTTATGTGCACGTATAACCATAGGACAGGAATTGTCTTCATACAGGAGATGGGTCAAACAGTATATACAGTTTATCTGTAGCCAAAGTGCAGCCTATGTAACATCTCTCTCTTAGCCCCTTTAAGAAGCCTTTCTTGTACAAGACCAGGGTGCCCTGAGCAGAGGCTGAGGTGATATTGGAAAACGACATCATGCCCGACTGCGGAATAACATAATCAGGGAGAGAGAGTTGGGAGCATTTGTGCTAGGAGCGATCTAAGGCGGGTGTCACGAGTGTGCAGGGGTAGCAGTGGCTTTACAACAGCCAGTGTTTAGTTCTATTGATTTACGCCATCAATGGCCACATTTCTTCACCTGCTTCCCCACTGAATCATAATCACTCGCAATGAGACCTACACAGGGAAATGCCTTTGGAGAGAAAACAGTCAATGACAGGAAGCATTTTTATGGCTGATCAAACTTTTGTACACTATTAATCACCGATAACTTGATCATGGCACAAACTTAACGCAGTGATGAAGTGGCATTTGAAGGGGAACGCTAACATGTACAGTGCCAGGCTTTATTTGAAGAGCATAACTGTAACCTTCTTCATTCCGAGACCATATTCCTTGCTGAGCTACAAATCAAATGACTCGTGCTGAGAGACAACAGACTATTACATGTATATATACCATTATTATCACTAGAGCCTGGAAAAAGTTTTGCATAGTATTGCAGAGAGTGTTTGACGGGCACCTATCCTACCTCAGTATACCAACTGTTAACAGGAAAACTTTCAACTTTTTCTCTTCTACACCTACATGCAAATACTCTTACTCATTCCTGTTTACTACTACCTTTAGTTTAGTCCTGAGATAAAGTTTACAAAGGGATGATATGGCATGTTGGATGAGGCCTGAAAATGTTTTCTTTTTGCACGTATACATACAATATACATATATACAATATCAGTCTGTTTCACTTTCTGCATGTCTACCCCATGTGCAAATCAAGGGATTCATGCTAGTAGAAACAGATAACTAAGTAGGATTCTAAGCATCAACAATTTGATTTCGCCTTAAATTTAACAAGTAGAGACACAGTAACAAATACTGTAGTTTAGCATCAATATCACGCCTATTTATCACAACTACTTGTACACACAGGTTAGAAAGCTTCTAGCTTCAGAACCACAAATAAAATTATTCCCATTGACACAAAACAGGCACTTTATATCTGATGTACATCTATGTTGTTTCTCTTCTAGGCAATTCATCTACCATGTCTGAAAGCGTTAAATGAGAGCTGTACGCACTATATGCTCTTAATAAATATCATCACTGACTATGCCTGTTTCGCCTGCTGTTAAACACCACATGTCTTATGTTCTCTGATAATCTAAATTTATTGAAGAATTTCCCATATAAAACCCTGTATAGTATGTTCCACATAAAACCCTGTATACTGTATTCCACACAAAACCCTGTATACCGTGTTCCACATAAAACCCTGTACACTGTGTTCCACATAAAACCCAGTACACTGTGTTTCACATAAAACCCTATAAACCAATGCATTTCCTTGATTTAAATGATACAGGAAATGTTTGTTTTTTATTTCTTAATACATGCAAATTAGGATGTGTCCCAACGTGTAAGAGGTCCAAAAAAGAAAAACTGCTCATTGATGACATTTTCCGAACTGTACAGCCCCTGACAGAAAATAAACATAAATTACAGGGTTTATTAAAGAGATGAAAATATGCCACTTTTAACATAAAATTTTGTCCCTCAAACTGAAACTGCATCAGTACATTCTGGCAACATGATTTATTATTGTTTTTTGTATTTAATTAAAGTAAACTTCGGCTAATGCTAGTTTTTAATAATATAAGTCTGTGTCAATTCAACATTCAGCTAAAATGAAGCAGTCCATAATATGTGATGACCAGCCAAACATTATAAAATGTATTTATTTTTGTTACTCAATACACAGTTACTATAACTGTTGTACTTTATGTCTAGTTTCATAATGTTTCATAATGTACACTGATTTCCTCTTCAATTCTGTAATGTCACTATATAATTTGAGTGTTTGTTCAAGATGGATGTGCCAGGTTTATTCTGTTAATAAACTTTATTGCAGGTAAGAATGATAAGTGTCATTTATAGTCATCAGCGGTTCATGGCGCCAGGAGGGGTTAGAACTGCGGACGGAATTATGACAATGTGAATCTAAATACAAACCTTGTCATGAGTGTGCAGATTATAACTGTCCATGATGGTTACAATTATGACGTTTCTATTAAACACATATCACACGATCACTTAAAACTGCTTCACATCTATGCATCTAATTACTCATGATTGGATGTTTATACTTCACACTACACAATGTTTTAATTGTAAATAGTTGTAACGGGCACACTAAATGGTGCATTTATACCATACCAAATAGTGCATTTATACCATACTAAATGGTGCATTTATACCATACTAAATGGTGCATTTATACCATACTAAATGGTGCATTTATACCATACTAAATGGTGCATTTATACCAAACCAAATGGTGCATTTATACCATACCAAATGGTGCATTTATACCATACTAAATGGTGCATTTATACCACACAAGGAATACATGGCAAATATACAGGCTGCAAAGGGAGAGAGGAGAAAATGCCTTTAGTAAGGTAATCTTGAGATAAACTTGTAGACAGCAGCAGACAGTCCATCCTGTGCCACCCACTTCACATCCACAGGATGTCTGCAATCAGCTTAGTTGTCATGGTGACAGTTGCGAGTCTCAAACGGTGTTGTTTACATGCACTCTGTGGGAAGATTTGGGCCGAGTTCGCATTTATTGATGGAGACAGTAACCGCAGATGTTGGATTTTGTAATTCTGAGGGTTTTATGAAATCCATGTACATCCTGGGAAAGCTTTACTGATCAACACAACAGTTTTATAGCAGTTTCGTGCCAAGAAATATCGCAATTACAAAACTGTCACAATATGCCACATTTCCTTGCTTTTATGAAATTAACATCTAGTCACATGTTAGCGGCTCATAGAGCTATGTCATTGGATTGGGTTTTTTTCGTGGCTTTTTTTTTTTTGTCCCATGAATGTTTGACTACATGTAGGCTTTATTTGCAAAGCACTTGAAAGCTGCCATTAACCAGCTCACAAGGGTATATCAGAGAAAACATGTGTCATAGGCCACCAATTAAGTCAATAGAGGCCTGTGGTAATTACAAGACACCAAATTATGGCCCATTCTATACTGAGGCCCTCGCAGGCTGATTTCTCTAATCAGGTAACATGTTAAGTGCAGTGCATGCCTGCAGCCTCTGACAGTTATCTCTACACACAAATCTGGCACACAATGCCATAAAACAGGCCCTGAATCTTTTGATAAAATCTGTGAGTGAAAAATATCTGCAAGTACTTGTGGTTAAAGCACTGTGTGACGTCAATTCAATCTAGTTTTAATACTACACAAGGTCACAATGCACTGGATCAACTTGAGTCTTCTTGATTAACCAACATGACAGCTCATAACACTGAGGATCCCCACATCATGGCTGCAAAACTGCCCACATGGCATTAAGCCATAATCATTCATTGATTGATTACGCTGAGGATGGTGTGACTGAGGGTGATAACAGTGTACATACCTTGGTGCGTCCAAGCTGCCACTCTGTCATAGGAAGGTTGAGTGTGTCCATGAGCGACCTAATGGCCTGTCTACACTCCTCTGGCTCTGTCAAAGTCCTCTGAACATCCAGCAAACATCGAAACTTCTCCATGAATACCTGGATGTCCACATGGATGGGATAGCCCTGAGGGAAGAAAAACACTTCATAATTATTTATTTTTTTATTTGAATACAGTATAATGCTGCACGAAAGAATTTCTCACAAACACAACAACAACCAGATTAATGGATGGAGGAAACCCGAATGCTCAGAGTAAAATGGTCATGGCTTTTCACAAAGTATCTCACAAAAATAATACTTAAAGCCGCAACCTAACCAGAAAGAGTTGCATAGGATTCATGATTTGATTTGATTGGTATTTTACGCCGTACTCAAAACTATTTCACTTCTATGACAGCGGCTAGCATTAAGTCAGGAGGGAACTGGGCAGAGACTGGGGGAAATCCACGCCCATCCTGGCAGACTTTCCCCAGACTTTTCGTACAGCCGGTGAGGCATGAGCCAGCATGAGCTACAACTCACAGCAACCTCATCGGTAAGAGGTTCCTGAGTCACTGCACCACGCTGGCAGTGCTTGATATGAGACTACAGCACCTCTCTTCAGGGGCTAATCATCTGGTCATCACCATAATTTTCAGTTTTATTTAAATTTTTATCTTATTCCAATTTTGGATTATTAGACTCGGCTCACCTGTAAAATACAAATAAAATTAGTGTAGTCTAAAGTGTTAATAATGCAGCAGATAAATTCAGGTCATACGTTTAACGTTTTAGCCAAATGAGCCAGTGAGAGCCCATAAAGACTTGACCATTCATCACACCCTTCTCCATGACCAGAATTCTGACAGGATAACATCATTCTGAGACAATCAAATGTTACTGTATTTAGAGAAGTTCTATGTGAGCAAAATAATGTCCTCCTAAGAACATCCCCACATTAAAGCGGAGGAAATGTAAATTACAACAACAAGTACCCTGTACAATGAATACTTTAAGTTAATAACAAGTATGCCTAAATATGAGTGGCTAAATTACACAAAAGCATCTGATATTGGATGGACTGCTTTTTAAACATGGATATTTCTCAGTGAAGAATGCCATATCCATATTACTGGACAATAACTTGAAGTATTAATACTGAGTGTTTACCAGATACACCACATCTCGACAGAATGCAATAAGTTTTATAAACAGAACATTTTTATGTCTATAGAGCTACCAAACTGAGCGGAGTTGTTCCCCTTGATTCTTCTAAACCTAAACATTCTGTTTCCAGAGAATGCTCAAGATTAGCTAGTCAGGATTTAATATTATGTGCCACAAAGCATGTTAAAAGATAACATTTGAAGACAAAGTCTCAGAAACAATAAGACAAAAACATGCTCGAACTTCCTTTGTGGGGTTTTTATAATACATTTGTTAAAGACAACTCTGTTGTTTTCAAGATATCAAACTGAAGATATCTGAATGAAAGCTTATGGGTTGATGCCACATTGGCAATATTTCCTCAATATCGTGTTGAGAAGACATCTGAACATGAGTACACAATTCAAATCACAATCAAGACATAACTATCACTTACCTCCTTTTTAATCCGGATTATATCCAGCATGCCAGAGTACCTCAACTGTGTTATTACATCTTCATCCATGTATTTGTTTGGCAACTTCTTCACATTGGGCTTAAGGCAACGCACATACCTGAACACATATATAATAGCGAAAGTGAGAATATGGGAAAAAAGGGTTTCTAGTATAAAAATACTGTAAAGTACTTATTATTCGCTTGAATTTAAACATATCCATGGGAATTAATTTTCGCGAATTTAAGAGAATACTGAAAAAAAATCTTAAAATGTTCCAAGATATAATATGGCCAAAATTATTCAAGCACAACAAACAGTTATCATCATGGATGGCTTTAATCCTCCTTTATTTCCTGCGGTGCCGCTAATCCTCGTGATCTGGATCAGAGATTAAAACAATGGGGGATGGATTATCACTACTTAACAAAATTACTTTCGCACCTAGCGTGAGCAGTACTCAAACAGGTGTCACTTCTTCTCGAATCTTTGATGAGTACTTTTAAACACCTGGCAAAGTGACCTGTCACCTTTTGATCAGTTCAATGCAGTTCAACATATGAATTCACCATTATCGGCGCCAGTCACTCATTCTTTATCAAGCAATACGGTAAGTTTTGCATTGTTTTCAGTTTTAATCGTCTTCTGTAGCAGGTCATAAACCGCAACCATTGCTGTAGCTGTCAAACAGTCATTGTGGTGTTGTACACACTTCACAGTTTGTTAGAAGCTCACTCATTGGACCACAGGAGAGACACAGCCAATGGCACAGTGTGTATCAGAGCGACATTCATAAGAAGCCAGCACATGCTGGTATCTACTTTTCTTTCACTTTACCGGCATAGTGAACACTAATCAAACTAAAGGTGAATGAACTCCCACTTTGTTTTATACACACCAAGCCTTAGCACAAGAGTTTGTTTATATTTATTTATTTTTTTTTTTTGATGGGTGTTTTACGCCGTACTCAAGAATATTTCACTTATACGACGGCGGCCAGCATTATGGTGGGTGGAAACCGGGCAGAGCCCGGGGGAAACCCACGACCATCCGCACTTTGCTGCAAGACCTTCTCACATACGGCCAGAGAGGAAGCCAGCATAAGCTGGACTTGAACTCACAGCGACCGCATTGGTGAGAGACTCCTGGGTCATTACGCTGCGGTAGCGCACCAACCAACTGAGCCATGGAGGCCCCTGTTTATATTTAAACCATAATTTCCCTTCCCTGCTGTTAAATAATTTAGCTGGCCCGTCGGGCTTTCTTAGTGCAACTCCTGTCACCCTGGCAAAGGTTTCACTTCATTATTACTACTACCTGTAGTATACGATTTGATAATGGAAATTTTTCACAGGAATTATTTTTTGCGGTAAATTATTGCGAAATCCGAGAGAATTAGTTCCATGCGAAAATTAGTTCCATGCCAACATTAAGTACATGTAATAGGTGTAGATATGGGTTTCAAAGCCGACCATCAACCCTGCTATGTATTTGACTTCAGGTCCGGATGAGAAGCAGCACCTTTGCGCCTCCAACACACAAATATTCAGTAAACTGATGTGACTTCCCCTTTGCTCTGCTCAGTTATCTCCCCTGGATAAGGACACCAGCATGCTTCACGTTAAATATTCAGTATAGGGATAGCAGTTTTACAAAGTAATACATCTCTGAACATTATGAGCATCTAACTGTAATGGAGATGAAATGTCTGCAGTTCTGGATGTTGTCATAGTTACGTGCCTCAAGGCCCGGTTCAAAACTGTTTTACGACTTCACACTTTAACTTTAAGCCAAGTCTTCAAATTTGTAAATAATTGCATACCAGTATTTTCAACACGAACCAAATCTACTGCTCTTATACTTTGCCTTTGGCCGCTGCATTGGCTGTTGAGTTTGGCTAAAATTTTACATACTAAATATGACGTAATACCAGCATAAGCTAATACACTTTCAAACAACTGGGCCCATCACCATCACCAGGTGTAGCAGCATACTGCCTTTAGCTGTATGATAGGGTTATAAAGTGTGGTTAGATTTACCATGGATTTGTGCAGCCTAACACATCCACCAGAGCTGAAAGCTGATGTTTGAAAGTGTCGGCCACAGTTGGTTTCCCGCGAGATGTTCGAGATATGGTTGACCTTCCACTGAGGTCCTCTAACCGCACACCCAATAAGTCCTGGAGTGAGAAGTGAGAATATGTCAAACATGCAGAAGGTAATACTGAAGACATTCACCTTGTACAGAAAAATATGTCATGAAAATTTGTGTGGCAGAGGAGATAACCTGTAATGTGATTATTCTCCTCTTTTACACTTCATACTAGGCCTCCACAAAATTTCAAAAAGCCATTGCCAACTTGAAACTGACTTCAGGAAAAATAAACGTTCCACAGGAATCATGACCCGGACAATTTTAATTCAGACTACATTAGACGAACTGGCTTACTACACGGCTTTGTCTAAACTCTGACTTATCGGTTATTAAAACATAGTATTCTTCCCAAATAGACTAAAATTATACTAGTTAATGCAATAATTCACCATGACTGCAGTCTTCGCAAAAAGTTGATGTTATCTTGCACTTATTACGACAATAGTCCATGCTAAAAGATGTGAACAAGTGGACTAACACAACAACTTGTAGAGCTACTTGTCACACCTTATAGAAAGGTAGCAAAATGTTGAACAGGTACAGAGGTTGTTGTTTACCTGAAAGCGTGTGAGATCTTTTACGAAGGCATTGTTGGAATTGTACATGAGATCAAAGAGCTGGTCCTGCTGGGTGTCCTTGTTCTTGTTGAGGAATCCCTCCACGCTGTAGGTGACCAGGCCAGCGTAGTGCTGGATGCCAAACTCCTGCTCCCACAGTCGCCGATCACCCTTCACGTAGGAGGAGTGAGACTCCAGGGCTTGGTGCTGCTTGGCTATGTAGCTTTTGTCTGTTCCCTGGCAAATACAGAGCAGACAGGAATTCCAAGTACATGTACATGATGAGATGTCAGGTTACTGGATTTCCATGTACACTGTCAGAGATGAAATACAACCAATGTAAAGCAGGAGATGTCAGGTTACTGGATTTCCATGTACACTGCCAGAGATGAAATACATATACACTGTCAGAGATGAAATACATATACACTGTCAGAGATGAAATACAACCAATGTAAAGCAGGAGATGTCAGGTTACTGGATTTCCATGTACACTGTCAGAGATGAAATACATGTACACTGTCAGAGATGAAATACAACCAATATAAAGCAGGAGATGTCAGGTTACTGGATTTCCATGTACACTGTCAGAGATGAAATACATATACACTGTCTGAGATGAAATACAACCAATGTAAAGGAGGAGATGTCAGATTACTGGATTTCCATGTACACTGTCAGAGATGAAATACATATACACTGTCTGAGATGAAATACAACCAATGTAAAGCAGGAGATGTCAGGTTACTGGATTTCCATGTACACTGTCAGAGATGAAATACATATACACTGTCTAAGATGAAATACAACCAATGTAAAGGAGGAGATGTCAGATTACTGGATTTCCATGTACACTGTCAGAGATGAAATACATATACACTGTCTGAGATGAAATACAACCAATGTAAAGGAGGAGATGTCAGATTACTGGATTTCCATGTACACTGTCAGAGATGAAATACAACCAATGTAAAGGAGGAGATGTCAGGTTACTGGATTTCCATGTACACTGTCAGAGATGAAATACATATACACTGTCAGAGATGAAATACAACCAATGTAAAGCAGGAGATGTCAGATTACTGGATTTCCATGTACACTGTCAGAGATGAAATACATATACACTGTCTGAGATGAAATACAACCAATGTAAAGCAGGAGATGTCAGGTTACTGGATTTCCATGTACACTGTCAGAGATGAAATACATATACACTGTCTGAGATGAAATACAACCAATGTAAAGGAGGAGATGTCAGATTACTGGATTTCCATGTACACTGTCAGAGATGAAATACATATACACTGTCTGAGATGAAATACAACCAATGTAAAGGAGGAGATGTCAGATTACTGGATTTCCATGTACACTGTCAGAGATGAAATACAACCAATGTAAAGGAGGAGATGTCAGGTTACTGGATTTCCATGTACACTGTCAGAGATGAAATACATATACACTGTCAGAGATGAAATACAACCAATGTAAAGCAGGAGATGTCAGGTTACTGGATTTCCATGTACACTGATAGAGATGAAATACAACCAATGTAAAGGAGGAGATGTCAGGTTACTGGATTTCCGTGTACACTGTCAGAGATGAACTACATATATACTGTCAGAGATGAAATACAACCAATGTAAAGCAGGAGATGTCAGGTTACTGGATTTCCATGTACACTGCCAGAGATGAGATACAACCAATGTAAAGGATGAGATGACAGGTTACTGGGTTTCTTTGTACACAGTCAAACAGATATGAGATACAACCAATGTAAAGGATAAGATAACAGGTTACTGGGTTTCTCCATACACTGTCAAAGATGAAATACGAACTATGTTCACGTAAAGGATGAGGTGTGAGGTTACTAGATCTCTCTGTACACTGTCAGAGATGAGATACAACCAGTGTAAAAGGATGAGATGTCAGGTTACTTTATTTCTATGTTGTCAAACAGAGATGAGATATGACAAAATAGAGATGAGATATGACCAATCCTTTACAAATATCTAGGTCATATCTCAATGTGATCTAGGTATATGTAAAAGATGAAATTGCAGCTTACTGGATCTCTATCTGCACTGTAAAATAGAAATGAGATATGACATGTCTAAAGACTGAGATGTCAGGTTACTGGATATTTCTGTAAACTATCAGAGATGAGATACAACCAATGTTCAGGATGAGATGTCAGGTTACTGGATTTCCATACACACTGTCAGAGATGAGATACAACCAATGTTAACAAAGAGATGTCAGATTACTAGATTTCCATGTAAACTGTCAGAGATGAGATACAACCAATCTAAAGAATGAGATGTCAGATTAATGGATCTTAGTTCACTGTAAAATACAGATGAAACCTTTGGCAGGATTAGATGAGGTTACTGGATTTCTATGTACACTGTCAAACAGAGGATGAGATACGACCAATGTAAAGATGAGATACAACCAATGTAAACGATGAGATGTCAGGTTACTGGATTTCTACGCACACTAACAAACAAAGATGAGATACGACCTATGTAAACGATGAGATGTCAGGTTACTGGATTTCTATGTACACTGTGAAACAGAGATGAGATACAACCAATGTAAAGATGAGATTCTACCTACGTAAAGGATGAGATGTCAGGTTACTGCATATCTATGCACACTGTCAAACAGAAATGAGATATAACCAATGTAAACTTGAGATATGACCAATGTAAAGGATGAGATGTCAGGTTAGTGCATTTCTATGCACACTGTCAAACAGAGATGACATACGACAGATGTAAAGGATGAGATGTCAGGTTACTGGATTTCTATGTACAATGACAAACAGAAATGAGATACGACCAATGTAAAGATGAGATACGACCAATGTAAAGATGAGATGTCAGGGTACTGGATTTCTATGCATACTGTCAAACAGAGATGAGATATGACCTATGTACAGAGGACTAATGACCTATGTAAACGATGAGATATCAGGTTACTGGATTTCTATGCACACTGTCAAACAGAAATGAGATACGACCTATGTAAACGATGAGATGTCAGGTTACTGGACTTCTATGTGCACTAACAAACAGATGATAAACGACCTATGTAAAGGATGAGATGTCAGGTTACTGGATTTCTATGCACACTGTCAAACAGAGATGAGATACAACCTATGTAAAGGATGAGACGTCAGGTTACTGGACTTTTATGTGCACTGACAAACAGAGATGAGATACGACCTATGTAAACGATGAGATGCCAGGCTACTGGATTTCTACGCACACTGTCAAACAGAAATGAGATACGACCTATGTAAACGATGAGACGTCAGGTTACTGGACTTCTCTATACCCTATTATTGTACAAGCTATGTATAGAATTTTTTACATCACTGTCTGTGTCTGTGTGTCTTCCCTGTGAAATAGGACGTGTATACACTTAGGTTTTACACTTTTGTCACAATCTGTACCAGTGAAGAACAGTTCTTAACATATTAAAATGACAAAGTACATGTAGCTGATCAAATCAATTCCATATGTCCTTATTACTGTCACTACAGAAAGTACCATATTTTTTCAAATATCATCAAAATTTAAATGAGTTACAACCTGTATCTGAATCCAAAAAAGCAAAAAAAAAGCTCTGAGCTTGAACCTGTTGAAATAGTCACTTTTTCACAGGCTTTTCATCTCTGAAAAATACTTGAAATTAAGTACAAATAAATAAAAGTTTTTGACTCATTAAAACTTACCTGAGGAAATCTACATTCTTCATCTAATATCTTCAATATACACTTAGGGGGCTGAAAAACAATTGTTGGAAAAGTTATTATAATAGAGATAGCAATAGCAAGACTGTAATGTACATGTACTGAGTCCATGAATCAAACAAGTGATCAAAATATAAAAATCCTCTTCACCTCAACTGACAAGGTTTTGACAACTGATATTTAATGGATATGCAACAGCTGCAATATCTGGGTAGATACGAAGGGTTAATTATCAACAACAAAACATTATGTTCATCTGTATAGCACAGGACTTAAAGGTTCTAAAATAAGGATTAACCAGTGAAAATAGCATAATCTTGATTTCACATGTGAAAAATAATTGAGGTCATGCTCAGCCTGGGACTATCTTAATCCCAGACCCAATATGCTGCTTTCTCACTTAAAACATTTTGCTGTCACTACTGTACTTCTGTCTACAAAGATAAAATTTTACATCCGAAGACACTATATCTTCCAACATTAAAGTTACATTTCAAGGTGGAATAGTGATAAAAACACTCACATAAAATCAACTAAAATTCATGGATATGACTCAAGATCTGCTGGAATCAAATCCACAACTTGTCTATTCAGGATACTTTCTGGGGGCAGTTTAAAATGTCACATACATACAGTTCTGATGCCAGTTCAATGTCAAGAATAGCAAAGATCTTTAACAGATTATGGTTAAGGCACCTGTACACAAGTATGATCAGATTAGGGGGCTATCGACAGGGCTTTAAGCCTGTACCCCAAGACGGTTGTGTAAGTGAAGATTTTGAAATGATCAGCACTGGTGAGAAAGTTGATCAGTTTGCTAACACAACACAAAGGGGTTGCAAAGTGCATAGATCAGCTTCTGGCATTAAAACAAACTTTGTCTTTTTCTGTGAGTACAACCTTAAATCATAGCCAGATTGGAAGAAAACATGGTTATCTTCTGCACATAGCCAATTCCATGCAGCTTACCTTTTCTATCAGTTCAAGGCACAATGTGTTATCTGTGAAACTAATGTGTGAGAAGGAAATCCCCTCGTCATCATACTGTCAGGTAAATAAGGAAAGAAATATAAGGATCAACACAGAGTATTAAATATTCCTACCCAGCACATATCCGTGTTCACAGGCTTATCACAAGTAAACATGACACAACAGCACTGTAACAAAAACACCTTTGAAAAGACCCAACAAAAGCAGCCAAGAAAACTAGCACAAAATCTGTCTGATGGCCTTACAGACATGGACAAGAATTTACACTCACACAAAAAAATATTTTTAAAAGATTCATATCCTATGACAATAATAGTTTTGAAAACTTTCTTTCTACAACACAATGTTGTGCAGAACAAAATGCTGAGCATAACACAATGCTGTTCAAAACATGATACTGTGTATAACACAGCACTATGAATAACACAATACTGTGCAAAACACAATACTATGCATAGCTTAGTACTGTGCATAACACAATGCTGTGCATAACACAATGCTGTGCATAACACAAAATGTTCCATAATGTTTAACAGACACAATTATTACCATGAAGGGCTCAATTCTCATTGGTTGACAAAGTTATGAAAATGATAATAATTATAAGAGCAACACTGAGTAAGTATTCCGCCATGTGGTTAATACAGATAAGGATGCTGGTGGATTGTATAGCAAGAGATAGTATTTCATGAAATTCAAATGACTGAAAGCTATCTGGAAGATATTACTTAGTCCTTAATACAGGGAAGATAAATCAACTTGCACATAAATACTGATGACCCTTTCACACAAGATAAGCTGTTAACACTTCAGCCTCATTATGCATTAATTACGATAAAGACCCGATCAAGAAGTTCTGTATTTTTAGGTCCATACTGATTTGAGCTTGCATGTGCACGGCTCAAAATGAAGGGACTTTAGGGGTCAAAATTTCTGGTTTGGCTTTTGGAAAATGTGATGTTACCCTTTTAATACCACATCTCATGAAGTCAAACTGAGTATCAAAAAAATCATTGGGCCCAAGATAAAAAAAAACATTTCAAGCCCTGATGTATATGCATACATTATGAAAAGCAAATTCAAGAGAAGAAAATTAGGACGACCTTAAATTCTTTGTATATACGACAGTCACATGGGCATAATCTTTCTATCAAGAATTTGATGCATCATCACATGTATGTATACTTACAATCTGCTGCTCCAGAGCAAACACATAATGGTTAAAAAATCTGTGAAGTTTCTCATTTGTATAGTTGATGCACAGCTGTTCAAAACTGTTTGTCTAGAGAAAAAAATAAAGCACAGGAATATTAAATAAACACCAGAAATGCTTTTTTTTATTTACTGAGAATATGTCTAACTACACAATTCTTGCAAATTATATGTAAGCCACGTTTTCAATGGGAAATGATATTTTTATTTATTCCTTTATTTGAACTGATGCTTTCTGCCATATTTCAGAACACTTTATTTAAGCAAGAGCAAGTAGATTTTTAAGCTGAGGAAACCAGAGAGATTTGACAGGAAACCATAGCACCCCGTCCAGTATTTAACTCTACAGCCTTTTGTTAGTCTTCATAAAGAACTTATTGTACAACAGTTATCTTTGTAGCTTGTTCTTATATTACATGTAGTGCATGTTGTATATGGCTTGTATTGATTGAATGACTGATGTTTTAACACTGAGCCACTTAACGGAATATAGAATCGTCCAGCCTAATGCCTAACCTAAGCTGAATTTTAGGAACAGCAGGTTCATTCAAGCATGACCAAGGTTGCAGGGTTGGTTCCGTATCTCTTTGATTAACATTTGTCAATGTCACGGATAGACAAACGTCTGAACTTTGGCAAGAAAACTTTCCAAAATCGACTAAGATGATTCCCTGCAGTGCACACTGAATGTGTACGCCATATTGGTAGACAGGCAAATAATATTCACAGGACTTCATGAAAGATTACATGAAAATCCCTATTAGAGCTCTTGATCACTTACTGCCCCTAAAGTCCCGAAAACACTTGGTGCAAGTGTCTCGAGAAATTACATGACATAGAATATATAATATCAAATAATTACCGTCAAGACTCACCTCAAAATTTTCAAAGCCAAATATATCCAGGACTCCAATGAACTTGGTCTGGTGTTGTCCAGGATTGGTACACTTGTTAATACTGTCCACAAGCCAGGCAAACGTCCGTGAGTACAGAGCCTTAGCCATGGCATGTTTGTTCTCTACTGCCTGCAACAAACACCGGATATAGGCTAAACATTTCTGTAACAATCAATGGCCAGCACACCTTTCTCTCCATTGCCTGATTATGTAACCTTTTTCAAATATACATGTTAGCTCTAAAAACCTGTGTGGTAACCTGCCATTTTAAATTTTTGAATCAATGAAGGCCTTTGATATCAGTCACATTTTCTTTTTATACAAAAACTTTAAGCATACCCTTGACCTATGAAAACAACAAACATTTTCTCATTATTCCGACAACACAATATTGGTCAGTGTATCACCACCTGTAACAAGTGTTCTTACTTCATTGACTTTGTAGGGTATACTGGTGACAGTCCCTCGCACTTGTATCTGTCTGTAAAGGCACACTTCTGTGAAGCGCTCAAAATCCAGACCGAGCAGACAGCAAATCGTGTTGGCTATTTCACTATCAGCATCTGTCAAGTGACACCTCTCTCCGTCATCGTCCTCAAACTTCATGTTGCCGAGGAGAAGAACTGACGACAACACAGAGAAAATCCCATCCATCATTTCCGCGGGAATGCTCAGAACATTCATGGCCAGCCGGAGGTTGTCGAACATTTGAGCATCATCAATACCGTCCAATGAAAAACAGCCACTTTGGTTGAGGTAGTCATAGGACTCTGCTGGACCAATGAAAAACTGGTCTCGGAGTTCTGGAATGTTTTTGGCAGCAGCGACAAGCTGATAAAAAACATGATAGTTCCTCTCATCAGAGGACTGGAAGGTGATTCGAGATTGCTCCAACAGGTAATCCTGAACAATACAACCTTTGATCTGATTAACATCATCAAAACACACCTGCATGAACTTCCCAAAACGACTTGAGTTGTCATTTCGGACTGTCTTGGCATTTCCTGAAACACATGCAAAAAGATATGTTTAAGATTTAAGATTTTATGATCTGAAATCTACATTCAAGATAAAAGAGAAAATTGACATTATCTTCGTGTGGTTTCATACTAAGGAATCTAAAATGCAAAATTCCTTCAGAAATTCATTGCCTATGTAATCAATATTTTGAAACATTCAGGGAAAGCTGTAGGTTGCAGAGAAATCATTTCCACAGTTTTACGAAGCTTGCATCTATAATGACACAAACAATCATTTTTAGCATCATATTCCTCATAATTGTGTGCATAAATTTCACCGAAAAAAGTGCTTCAGTAATTGAAAAGTTTGAAGGTTTACAGCACATTAATGACATACAATAATCATTTTACTTAGAAATATACCTCAAACTATACAATATACATGTGTGTAGAATCCTGAAATAACAAATTTTACCAGGTGAGGTTGCAGGTTCTTATAATAATTTACATATTAAAAACACTTTGCTTAATTTAACAGAATCTTATCTTCAGAGTGAGATTTCCAGTGGGTTGGAGAATTACAAGAACTAAGTGACACATCTGCCATGTGTGGATGTGCTTTATGACCACAGAGAATGTTCATCAACTGTCACATACATAACCACAAGTCAGAACAAACGTACTGAGTGTACAGGTTTACGTTTAGGTTTATTAATATTCAGAGTCAACAGGCCAGGAGCCCACTTAACAGGGATACATACAGAGTAACAGAAGCGTATAATACACATATGTAGAGCTAGGTAAATATGAAATACAATTTTTGTACAAAGATAGTGTAAAAACAGGTAAACATATGATGTCATTCTTGGTACAGAAATGTTACAAGCCTACGTGTAAACATAGGAGAATATATAAAACTATTCTTGTTGAAATTTCATAAAAAAAATAAGAATTGCAAACCATTATAATTAGAAGTTAAGATCATGAAATATGTTAATCACAGAAAAACCGTTAAAAAAGAATCGAGTGAACTGACCTTCTAAATGATTTTTCTTTGTGAAGAATATGTTTACACATAGCACTGTATTTTTCAGAGAATAAGCTTCACTAGAGACTAGTTGATAAGTCTAGTTGATAGACTTTGATAAGACTAGATCAAAGATATTTGATGAACTTTTTTTGAACGGACTCTAACTTGTCTGAGAGATATTTTTGGGTGGGGGACCATGTAAATGACCCATACTCCAAGTTGGAGAGAACTAAAGATCTGTACAGGGATATAAGTGACTTGGTTTTTGTAAAAGAAATGCATGATCTCTTGAGAAAATCAAGCAGTTTATAACCTTTTCTAATAGTATTGGTGACATGTACTCTAAAATTCAAATTACTGGTTAATGTTATCCCAAGATCTTTCACAGCCTCCACTCTTTCAAGTGCATGTCCATCTATGCTATAAATGGACATAATTTTTTTGGTCTTATTCGTGAATGATATGACACAAGAGTTGTCCATGTTTAACTCAAGCTGCCAAACTGAACACCACAGTGTGAAACGTCAGACTTCGTCCCCCGGGCACACACATAATCTAACACCTTGCCATTGCAGAACGCGTTGTTATTGAACTGAGTTAAAGCGTATTCAGCTAAAATACCCGTGTAGTTGTCAGACTGGCCCGTGGTCCAACCGTAACGCTTCAACCCATTGTTTGTTGACCGCCACTGGATATCTGCACGATTAAAGTCACCCGTTAGAATCACAATGTCTCGATCTGGGTCAATGGCATTATATAATCGTGAAAGTGACAAATCTAGTTCAGACCACGTTTCTGATGTAGACCATGGCGGAATATACACAGATCCCAGGAAAACATTCACTTTTTGGAAATAAATTTGTGTCCAGGCCAACTCAATATTTGTTTCTAAATCCTGTCTTTGCCGAGCGCTGAAGCAATTCCGCACGGCAATCAGAACACCGCCCCCTTTCTGCTTATGACTAGAAGCAGTAAGACAGGTGTGACAGTCTTTTCTGAATATGTTGTAGCTCCCATTCAAGATTCTGGAGTCGGATATCTGAGCAAGCAGCCAGGATTCGGTGACAGATATGAGAGATCCACACTGAACTGTTCACGTTTGTCTGCACCCGATATGTTTTCTGTATTTTGGCAATAAAGCTTATAGGTGGATCCTGGGCACATTTCAATGTCGCCGCTGATCATAAGGGTAAGCAGTATCAGGTACAGGTTGGGACACCTACTACTTACTCTGCCTTGGTGTGCGTCTCCTCTGACCATGGGGCTTGTCCGCCATCGTGCATGGAAGGTTTGGTAAATAACAGAGGTCGACGAAATATCCTGATATCTTCTACCGGGGGCAACAATTGTAAATAGAAACTTGTCGTCCATATTCATGTTTGATGCACCAAACTTCTTATTACGGGCATCGATATTAGCAAACTACAGAAAATGTAGAGAGGGACACACACACAGTTGACCAGCCTGGCCACAGCCATGTTATGTAGGCCTACATGTTCCAGGTTATAATATGTACACAACCATTTACACATGCAAACCTGAGACACAGATCTTTGTCTGTGAACCAGCAGTAAGAAATGAACTGCAGCTGAGAAGTATGCACTTACATGTGCTGCATGTACACTGCATGACTAACTGTAGCCTTACGTCTTCATGTTAAACTGAACAACACAGACACAGAACATTAAAAAAAGGCCTCTTCAGCGTTACCCGCATGTGCTGACGGACTTGGCCACTTCAGTGTTACCCGCATGTGCTGACAGACTTGGCCACTTCAGCATTACCGGCATGTACTGACGGACTTGGCCACTTCAGCATTACCGGCATGTACTGACAGACTTGGCAACTTTAGCGTTACCAGCATGTACTGACGGACTTGGCAACTTCAGCGTTACCGGCATGTACTGACGGACTTGGCCACTTCAGCATTACCGGCATGTACTGACGGACTTGGCAACTTTAGCGTTACCCACATGTACTCATGGCCAAACTCTTATTTAAATAGTATGTGTACCTCTAGCATAATGCAAAAAAAAAAAATAAAAATATCTTCATCTAATATATAACTTGCATGTGTATCGTATCATTAACAAGTGTTTCCTTAACATCTCTTATCTTCATTCGTTTGTACCAACTATCCATCATCATACACAAGATGGAGAGGATGGAAAGAAATGACAACAAATAACATAACCTTAGTTATTTTAGAAGAGGAGTCAAAACAGACATGAACTGCCACAGCCATTTTTTTTTTCCTTTTTTTCTTGATGCACTTGGTAACTCAAATATCAACTTCTAATCTGCACTTCTTCCTAGATGACACTTCTTACTATGCCATGTCAGAGCAAACAGAAAACATGATGCTGTCTCTCCCATTTCCTATTTAGTACACACATATTGTCAAAGACAAAAAAAAGAGTTTTGCATGACTTCAGTGGAAACTGCTACATTCTCAGGTGTAGATATAACTCAGTTCTGATAGGTAATGCGCATGATTTTGTTTACTTTGAACTGCAATATCTCAGTTATGCAACATCACAAAACTAACTTTTTTTTTAACGTCATGTGTGATACTGTATTCATGTGTGATACTGTATTCATGTGTGATACTGTATTCATGTGTGATACTGTATTCATGCATATTTCTATTGGCCTGGTCTTGTCGTTTCTCTTAATAATGTCAATACAGTATATGGAACTTTAGGAAACTAAGAAACAAGGCAATCTGTATGAATGAAAAATAATGCAGTGATGGAAAACATATGATAGGTTACCTTTAATTCAGATGTTTTGAACACATAGGGAGGGAAATTAATTATGGATTTATACCTGTCAACATATTTGTTAAAAATACACCGATTTTACATATGTTTATTTAAAACAAATCTTTCAAATATCAAATTGAACTTCTTTCTTCTAAGGTTTTCAATTTGATGCTGGATTATACACCGAATTCAAATGTGCTGGATTAAAACATGCCACAGTAACATTATGTAATAAGTCAGAAAGGCCGCAGTCCACAACCAATTAATGAGATTGGGTGAGGAGGAAATTTGGCAGGGGTTGGGAGTCTGGCTATCCATCTACGGAAGTGTGGTGAGGTTTTGAGTTCCTGCCAGGAGCAGACTTAGACACATGAAGAGATCCATGAAAACAGGAAATCCCTGGGTCTGGCCAAGTAATGATCGCCAGCGTACAATACACATGTAAGTACACGCAACTCAATTCATTAGGGGAACAAAGTATGTCCTTTCCATTTTCACAGCCGTCAAAACCACACAATAGGAACATGCTTCTTGTCAAAACTGAAATCATGCCACCACTGTTGTCCAATCAAGTAATCAAACAAACAAGTCATGTATGCAGTACATTATTTATCTACTGATATGTACAGTGTACGTATATTGCTCTCCTACCTTCTCATTTCTACCATGAAAAATGTAATATTGACCCAACACACTTTATAGGTACAAGTGTTGGAGTACTAGCTTGCAGAAAACCTTTCCACAAAATGAAAATTGCATGTATCAAGGATGGTACACTAAAAACACTCAAACTGTCTTACAACAACCACATCAAGTTTTTGTGTGTCTTGAGTTCTGTTGGATGAGTCTACCAGTCCAGATACATGTAAACAGAACAGATTGCACTGTGTAGTTCAGGTGTGCTGCTGCATATGATAATTGACCCTATGGGGAAACAAGAAATGGCTGCTGCCAGTCTTCTGTCTGGCTAACACTGAGATAATATTTACTACCACTTCATGTTGTGCACGATGTACAGGAGGTGTGTGGGGTAGGGGTTGTCTTAATATCACCACCTGGTTAACACTCTCACATGTACAAATCTACACCTTTTGTATCATAAAGAATGTTTTACCTTTAAAATTTTACCCTGGACGTTAGGGAAATCTACACAAAATGCAGAAAATCTGTCTTAATATCAAAAAGGTGGTTTTATGTATAAATTTGGCGGATTTCCATTCTAGCAATCACATGAATGATAAATTCTTCAATAATGAAATACCTAGCTAGGTGTGTTAAAAAGTTACGGGGCTCTATAGAAAAATACCTGTACATATATATAAAACTTTAGTTTTCTATTACATATAGTATTAGACCTTCTGAAATGTAATGTATGTCCAAGAACAATGTTACAATGATATTGTGGTTAGAACATGCCACATGGTTTGGCGAGGAACATTAGAGATGCATTATGTGCTGTAGGCATACATGTTTGTACTGAACAAGGAAGGTCAATGATGTTCCCTTGGTGAGTGTTTGGAAACATTTAGCGAGAGCATGCAATCTGACAAACAAGTAGATAGGGGATTACAGATTCATGTAGAGAGGATTAATTGATCACTGCTTAGCATTTACTGATGTTATCAGTACTCAGAAGTGACACAGTAAGGAGATGAAGTCCTAAGAACTCTATTAAACATGGTGAGTTTATATCTGCAGATTAGGCTGACGTTAGAAAGCCTATCTGCTCACAGAATAATCATTACAGTCCCTGAAGAGTGTTACATCTCAGCTATTCTTCACAGACGTATAATTTCTATAAGCCTCCTTATTAATACTCTTTTACACTTGTAATGATGGCTTCATTTGAACAAACCGCCTTTATGAGATACAAATGATGCCTAGATAAAAGTTACAGGACATGAAGGTACCCAGGTCATTGAGGTGAACACCCTGTACCAGATGACAATCTTCATGTAGAGAAAAATATAACAGTCTAGCACCGATAGTTAATCACAAATGATGTCAAATTATAAATGCTACATCAATGGATAGGCCAAATTTTCAAAATTTGTTGCTGATAGCAGGTTGATATTATACATAGTTTTTAGACCAATAAATCATCATAATTAAGTATTATTATTATGCCCTGAGTGACATGTCTAATTTGACATCGATTTAACTTACAGAGAGTTTATATCAGTGTGCAGCAATACTGCATCTCCACATTACCACACACAAAAACACTTCCTTAGTCATGCAGTCATTTAGCAAACCGATATGACATGTCTTTTTTTTTTGTCCACCCAATAAATACACACCACTCAGCTAACCTCAACTGCATAATGACTTCTAAGTGTATCATCAGATATTATATTAAGTGGGTAAGAATCAGATTCCAGCAGACCAAGAATAATCAGGAATAACAAAAACATAGCACACATAACAAGTACATATTGTCTACAAGTGCTGTACTGGCTTTGCATTTGTTATATGAGATCCAGTATGACTTCATACACAATACAAGAGGAAGTTCATCATTTTTAGCAGGACAGATGAACTGCTCTATCAGCAGTGGTGACAGGATGATTATTAACATGTAAAGTTTTTTTTCCAAATAGGTGAGATTGTTAAATGGCCTAGCACTGAGAGATAAGGTCAGGCATTCACAGCCTTTCCTGCATGAAGCCAAATAGTCAAACAGAATACTGGCATTGTTCAGAGGATGGCCATACATGACTCTATTGTTGCCTGTCAAACAAATCAACAATAGGTTGGAACAGTCATATCCTAAATAAAAAAGGATCACACCAGGATAACGTAGAAGAATAACCAGGAAGATCAACAAAAATTTATGAAATTATTATACATTGACACAATACAAGTATGGACCTCAAAATAATGGCAATGATAAAGCCTGGCGTAGATTGACCTTACAATTGGGAGCAACTGGATTTTTGACAACTGTAAGCATCTAGGAGCAACTGGAAGCACCTAGAAGCAACTGGAAGCATCTAGGAACAACTGGAAGCATCTAGGAGCAACTGGAAGCAACTGGGAGCAACTAGAAGCAACTGGGAGCAACTGGGAGAATCTAGAAGCAACTGGGAGCATACGATCGGACGCTGGTTTCAGTCGATCTACGTGTGTTAGCGATCGATGACAAGCTCGGAGAAAATAAGCTGCCGATAAGTGAAAGTTTAGCCCATGCTTGTACGACACCTTTTGCAAGGCACAGACACAGAATGTAGTGAGGGAGAGGGAAATAATTAGAAAAAATTTTTGAATTTGTCTATCCTTTCACTGAATAGTGGTATAAAGTGAAAAGTTTGAATAAAAGGAGAAAGCTTTACAAGAAACCTTAAATTTCAAAAGAAAAGACAACTTAAAGATGTATTAGACACTATATCAATTACATCCACGCATCATTTACAAGGGTCCCACAAATATGAACAGGTCACATGTTAAGTTTCACAGTTGCCACCAGTCGTAGCTGACCTACACACAGCAAAACTGAATCTGATGAGACACTGCCAGTTGTTCATGATCGTTAAGTTTTGTCAAACTTTTCTACTTAAGCACTATGGGTAGATTGACTGCGTCAAGTTGTACCCAGTTGCTAACAATGGCAAGTCAACCTTCACCCTGCTTAAAGGGCTGGTATTCAAAATAAAACAGAAACATTGTTGCAACAGTAATAGTTGTCAGATGGGGGGCTTGATATTTTTCACGGTGTATGACTCACACAAGATACATGATGAGTCAACAAGTAAATTACTGATTAATTAACATGACAATTAAACTCTAAGCCGGCAGTAGGTAACACTTCTGAAACCAGGACATTTGCCTGAGCATTTGGCTAATAACTCCATGCATTTATCTTCTTGCAATTTTAATATGTACTACGGAACCTGGTTCACTAACCTCGGAGAGAATAATGAAAACACAGATTACTGATAGGGACATAAAGGCACAAGCAAAAGTAAACTCAAACAAATTTAATGGTGACCAACAAAATGAAGGCCCATGCACACATATGTGCACTGTAGACCGTTAAGCACACATAAAACTAAAAAATGACTCTGTGCAATGAATAAAAAAAGGGCGTCTCCAACAGTCTAGCACCCCAAAGGGCGTGTCCAACAGTGTAGCACCCCAAAACTTCTGCGACCTAGGCAGGCCCCTGGAACCTTGCCTTTTGTGCTGTGAAAGTCGAACGAAAACCATACAAGTTTCAAATTCTTTCCAATGCGCCTCATAAATAACTAGTGCATGATTTTTAGGGGTCCACGCTAGTTCCTAGCGGGACACCTCTTGAAATCGTTCGGATTAATATTATTAGGTGTTCAAGCCATTCAGTCTTGAATCCCTTTAGTATCTGTTAGGATTATTTGTTTTTATTATTATTTATCTCAGCAAAACTGTGACACCTTTCTGGTGAAAACGGTTAGGCCAAAGTTTATGAAATTTTTGTATGTTTATCTGCATACCTTGAAATTGTGCATCGAATCTTTTGGGCCGATATGGTCACGTGACTTGGCGGACGTATTGGATTTTGTTCAAAACCTTTAAAAATCTTTTTCTGCAAAACGGCTGATGGAATTGATCTGAAATTTAAACTGTAGTTGCACTAAGCCTAGGTACATTCAGGGTAAGTATGACAACTTCGTGCACTGAAAATTGTAGAAGCTCGCTATTGGGTGAATATTTCATGTGACTAAAAAAAATTTTTTGCCAATAACTTCTACACTTTTACAGATGATGTTGTACAGATAGTCCTGCCTGATGCAGTTTTGGACGCTGAGTCCAGATATGCTAATTGAAACCGGAAGTGATGTCATCAAAACTGAAAATGTGAATATCTCCATAACCAATGAAGCTGGAGTCGCAGTCTTAAGGCCTAACATCCCAAGGCATGAAGAGAAATTTGACATAACAGGAAGTGATGTCAGCAAACCGGAAGTAGTACATCCCAAAACGATAATGGCTATTTTTACAAGTTTCAAAATTGAAAAACTTCTGCGGCTAAATTAGCATGGCAGAAATGCGTGAAATTTAACTAGGTAGTAGGAGTGGGGAGTGTCTTTTATACAAATAAAAAGTTTAGGTGTCCCAGGTCAGGTGACCCAGCTGCCATGTTGGGTTGCTACTAAAAGATTTGGGAAGCATTTTCTTCTGAACTTAACATACAAATGACCTGAAATTCCCTACGTGGAACAACTATTGCCTGTGAATTATTTTGACAGAGGAAGAATGCAATATATCAGGAAAAAAACGGAAACGGAAATGACGTCATCTCAAATCAAAAATTTTGAATTTGAGTCTTTTAAATATGCTACCTGACGTAATTTGACATCTTGATCATGAATCTGGTATTATTTTATTCCAATAGTGCATATTTTTGTCGCAAATTGCAATCAAAGTGTGAAATGTTGCAATTTTCCCCCATTTTTGGAAGTCACGTGACACAAAACGGCTATAGCTGCAAAGCTGAAAATGGCTGAGTGCAAAGGGCTATGTGTGGAAAAACTTTCAAATGGCTTATTAAATGTGGGAGCTGCAGTGCTTGAAAAATTGTTCAAGGGTTGATTTACGATATTTGGCACTTTGATGTCCCCGTGTTATACAATGCATTATAAATGTGTTTACAAATGCATTACAAATGAAAACATTTGTGTCATGATGTACAAGATATGCTGTTAAGTTTCAAAGTATTTCCTCATCATTAAACAGCCTGGAAGTTGGGAATAAGAACAAGACATGCTATGTTCTTGATACTACCTCAAAACTGATAAAATGTTCATGAAATGTGTCTTTTTGTCAAACTGAGCTTTTAGTTCACATATGCCAGTGGTGCAAGTTCGCAAGTGCATCTAGATTCTCTCTATCAATCATTTTGGGGGGCCTAAACTTATTACTTAGTACTCCAGCTACTTTTTGAACAACAAAAATGGCTGTCACGGTAGGGTTTTTTATGTTTGTTTTTCTATGTCATCATTGTTGTATAAGATTGATCAAACAGTTCTTAGTACGCACCAGGTGTGTTATTTCCTTTCAACTAACGTTCGATATATTCATAGCATATTCCAGTGGAATACATGTTTGTCTCTTTCTTATATGGATCTTTTTGTGACCAAGCTTGTTTTGTACGAAATAATACATCAGTTGTCAAACGAAATATGAGTTTGTCGGCTAACCTTAACCTTATATACTGTATATGCGCCGATACATGCACATCCCGGCCCCACTGGCTTCAATTCCGGCATCGCTGTCCCTGACAGCTATATTTATTACTATTATTCTTAGTCAACTCATAAAAGTGCAATATCTCAAAAACTATAAAAAGTAGAAAAACCAAACTTTGAAGTTCTACTAAGCAACACATCAAGCTTTTGATGCTTCGTGCTGTTTTACCAGTCAGGTGATTTAGCGGCCATTTTGAAATTTTATGGAAAAGTTAAAAAAATCTTCATCTTCAAAATGGCTAAACCTATCGAGATGAAATTTTCACTTACTGTTTTTAGGTGGATCGCCCTACCCAGATTGTAAAAAGCTTTTAGTCTCGTATGCAAATAAGACCAAAACTGACCAATGAAATTAGCTCAATAGTAGGTCAAGTTTTAAAATCATAAAACAAACACACTATCTGGTGACCCTGACATCACAATTATAAATCTGCAAGAAGTATTTTTGTACTTTGCATTGTTTTTATGTTATGACTAAAAAACACGCAAAAATTTAACAGAACCATCCTATGTAAATAATAGGCTAGACTGCATGAAATCATTGACTGCAGTTTACCATGGGAATGGGTATCAGCTCTGCAGCAATGTATTCTTTCTGTCTTTTGTCCTCATCCAGCAGCTGATCAAAGCCGCCTAATCTCTATGCTAGTCTTGAGTACTGTGCCTGGTAGTCTAGGGTACATATCCAGTACATCCCTTTCCACTTTTTTCATGCTTTTTCCCACTGCCATAAACTGTATAGACATCAGGCTACCAGAAGTGATAAAAGACTAGTAGCGTGGACTCCTACAATGCTGTTGGAAAACAGCTTTAATTTATATTTATATTCGGTCAACAAGCATGAAAAGGATCAAAGGATCCAGGTTCCTTGTCATATATCAGGGAACTGAAAGGGGCTGTTTTGCAGAAAAATTTTTAGCTAAAAATAGAACATACTGTCTACAGCCTGAGAGTGTCATAAGCTTCCCTTGCTTACTGTTGAAATGCACCGCTGATTAAAAATGACATTGTAAAAAGTAAAATATAAGACGGAAAAAAAAATTTTGTGCACATTTTGACAGTGTCTACAACATCTATGAATTTCAAAAGTTTCGCTTGCTGACGGTAGAGCTAAAATATGGATATGAATGAGCTCCCATTATTTTCGAACTCCAAATAAACCAATACAGTGTATGCTGCGGGGTAAATGATTCCGCACACAATCCAAATGTATATCTGTTATACATTTGTACAATTAAATGTCACAAAACTTCACAACCATTTCCATCTATTATATCTTCATTCTGGATAATACAAAATTTATCAAATAATATGAATCACTGAATCTCAAGCAAACATATTATATAATTTATACATAATTCAAATTACAATCACTTAAAAAATGGAAAGTATCGCTTACAAAACTAATAATGCACAAATTACACAATGCATGTGATTTGCATGGATGCAGGTCAATGTGCTAGGCACCAATATACAAAATGCATCCAGTAACATTATCAAATATCTAGTGCAAATAAGCATCCAGTAAATGTGTACATTATCAGCTGCTTCCAGTCTATGTCATTGATATCTCCAGGATAGGGCCCGCTTATATTTATTTATTTATTTATTTGATAGGTGTTTTATGCCGTACTCAAGAATATTTCACTTATACGACGGTGGCCAGCATTATGGTGGGTGGAAACTGGGCAGAGCCCAGGGGAAACCCAGGACCATCCACAGGTTGCTGACAGACCTTCCCACGTACGACTGGAGAGGAGGCCAGCATGAGCTGGACTAGAAGTCACAGCGACTGCATTGGTGAAAGACTCCTGGGTGATTACGGTAGCGCACTAACCAAATGAGCCACGGAGGCCCCGGCCTGCTTATACAAAGAGATCTAGCTACTGTACAACTGACTGTAAACCCTATAACAGACTTTACAATTGATTGTGAAAATAAGTTACTCCGCTTACGGTATACAGGGTTGGAAGCTCTGGTGATAGTAACCTGTTTGCCCATCATAAAAATGGGTTACCACCTGTTCATTCAATATATGTTATTGGTTAGTTCGATCTAACAGAATATTGTTCTGCAAAAGTCCATACTGTTGTTCTCTGCGGCTTTCCAGTAAAAAATGTTTGACACAATGAATACCTCGAATCTTTGCCTCGCTGCCAATCTTGAAATATGTTCCGAACATACTTTGCATTGGAGTCTAGTCACTTGTTTCACACATAAATTCACTGTGAAAGTCCCACGAAAGAAATGTTTTTTTTCACGACAGACTCAAAGGTTGTCCCCTTACTTTTCGACATTTTCACAGGAGATCGACTGACGTTCAGCGTGCATGGTTACATGGAAATCTTTAGTGTGAAGGCGCGTTTAATACCTGAAATGCTACATAGATTTTGGCTATGATCGCGGACCGATCGTCGTGCAAAATGCTGACAGTATTTAAGTGCCGGAGTAAATTGACTTAAACATGTCTTGAGAATCAGATTTTAAAGGCCTTTTCCCTGTGAACTTAAAATATTTGAATCTTAGCCTTAGCGAACGGGCGACCGTTCCCCATAATTAGACGGACGGCGAGCCATGCGCAACTCTAATGAGCGTTCGCCGTTTAATCCCAACCCTGGCATACAAAGGAATTGTAAGTTGATCAAAACTTTTCTACTTAAGCACTACCGGTAGTTAAGATCAAGACTGTACGCCATAATGATGGTCTGAATGGAAAATGTACCTGCAGTCATTAACATCCATCGGACTGTAGTTTGACTGTAAGACAGAACTAACTTAGGTGTTTGTATGTGCAGTGTATGTGGACTGTAGTCATCCTGTAGCTTACTGAATGCCTCCACTATGGTGTATGCATGTGGTCTATAGTCATCCTGTAGCTTGCCGAATGCCTCCACTATGGTGTTTGTATGTGGTCTATAGTCATCCTGTAGCTTGCCGAATGCCTCCACTATGGTGTTTGTATGTGGTCTAGTCATCCTGTAGCTTACTGAATGCCTCCACTATGGTGTTTGTATATGGACTGTAGTCATCCTGTAGCTTGCCAAATACCTCCAGTATGGTGTTTATATGTGGTCTAAAGCCATCCTGTAGCTTACTGAATGCCTCCAGTATGGTGTTTGTATGTGGTCTAGTCATCCTGTAGCTTACCAAATGCCTCCACTATGGTGTTTAAGTGTGGACTATAGTCATTCTGTAGCTTACTGAATGCCTCCAGTATGGTGTTTGTATGTGGTCTATAGTCATCCTGTAGCTTGCCAAATACCTCCAGTATGGTGTTTATATGTGGTCTAAAGTCATCCTGTAGCTTGCCAAATGCCTCCACTATGGTGTTTGTATGTGGTCTATAGTCATCCTGTAACTTGCCAAATGCCTCCACTATGGTGTTTGTATGTGGTCTAGTCATCCTGTAGCTTGCCAAACACCTCCAGTATGGTGTTTATACGTGGTCTATAGTCATCCTGTAGCTTGCCAAACACCTCCAGTATGGTGTTTGTATGTGGTCTAGTCATCCTGTAGCTTACCGAATGCCTCCAGTATGGTGTTTGTATGTGGTCTAGTCATCCTGTAGCTTACTGAATGCCTCCACTATGGTGTTTGCATGTGGTCTACAGTCATCCTGTAGCTTACCAAATGCCTCCAGTATGGTGTTTGTATGTGGTCTACAGTCATCCTGTAGCTTGCCAAATACCTCCAGTATGGTCTTTATATGTGGTCTAGTCATCCTGTAGCTTACTGAATGCCTCCAATATGGTGTTTGCATGTGGTCTACAGTCATCCTGTAGCTTACCAAATGCCTCCAATATGGTGTTTGCATGTGGTCTACAGTCATCCTGTAGCTTACCAAATGCCTCCAGTATGGTGTTTGCATGTGGTCTATAGTCATCCTGTAGCTTGCCAAACACCTCCAGTATGGTGTTTATATGTGGTCTAGTCATCCTGTAGCTTGCCGAATGCCTCCACTATGGTGTTTGTATGTGGTTTAGTCATCCTGTAGCTTACCGAATGCCTCCACTATGGTGTTTGTATGTGGTCTATAGTCATCCTGTAGCTTACCCAATGCCTGCAATATGGTGTTTATATGTGGTCTAATCATCCTGTAGCTTGCTGAATGCCTCCAGTATGGTGTTTATATGTGGTCTAGTTATCCTGTAGCTTACCGAATGCCTCCAGTATGGTGTTTATGTGTGGACTATAGTCATCCTGTAGCTTACCGAATGCCTCCAGTATGGTGTTTATGTGTGAACTATAGTCATTCTGTAGCTTACCGAATGCCTCCAGTATGGTGTTTATGTGTGAACTATAGTCATTCTGTAGCTTACCGAATGCCTCCAGTATGGTGTTGGCCTCCAGGATCTGCTGCTCCACCCAGATGGACACATGGTTTGTCACAGAACACAGGTACTGCAGGATAAACTTTGTGCTCTCCGTCTGAAAACAGACAGACATACACATCATAGTCTTAATTGTTTACCAAGTAATATTTGATTTTTATCACTGTTTTCATCAAGTCATGATCATGTTTTGATGTCGAAAAGCAACATGATTGCCTCACTAAAAATATTGAGCAGAAACCGGACATTCTACCTCAGTGAAAAACACAGAACAGACACTACACGTAACTTCTTACTAGAAACTACATGGAACAGACATCAGACACGACACCTCGCTGGAAAGCGAAACCTGCTGCCTCACCAGAGCAGACATCTGACGTGAAGCCACACTGGAAAGCCATACAGCAGACATCAAACACGCTGCCTCACTGGAAAGCCATCTTGCAGAAACCTGGAATGAAGCCACACTAGAGCGCAACAGAGCAGACATCAAAACCAATGAGCAAACACCTCATATGCTGCCTCACTGGAAAACCACCTAGCAGACACCTGAAATGCTGTCTAACTGATAAAAAACCTTGGAACAGACACTGAACATGCTGCTTCACTGGAAAGTCATGGAGACCTATCATGACAACCTATCAAGCAGTTAAGGTTATCCCTTTGCATAAAGCAGATCTTTTACTTATGGTACTCAAACTTTAACATCAGAGTTTAACTCCAGAACACAATTCTTATCATAATATATATCTTGTTGATATGCATGTATTCAACATTTTGCCTGAAGAAGTAATAGATTTTACTGTTGGAAAATCTTATGTGTTTGTATTTCTTTGCAGCATTCAATGTATTCATATGTGATCATACTGCGCATGTGTAAAGCCTGCAGCACTAGAACTAAATGACGCCAGATGTTATTGGCAATACTGTTGACAAAATCCAGACAACTTGAGCAATTTGAGAAGGAAAAAGTGAACGGAATAGAAAAGGAGGTCATAAATCATGTGGATGTTGTCATATCTGTCCTTGCGTAACTTGACCTATGTAACTTCCCTGGAATAACTGTTAAGCACAGCTAGGCCACCACACTGTCATCCCAAACACTTCTACCCACTTGGCAGCTACAGTTTCCATTCCCAGGCCCAACAAAGTCACTGGGTACAGACTATAAACCTGCAGCATATTTCATTTCCTGCACCATACATGTATTTCCCTGCCATGTAACAGTAGGCTTCCTTCACTAATAACAGCCTACCAAAAAAAAAACATGTACACTGGAAGACACGCAAAAGTGCCTCACTGTTCTTTGTTTCCAGACAGTAGTGTTGACATGTAACATTGCAGGCGTGTGCGCACACTTAGCTGTACATGTGTGTTTCATTAATGAAACCTGAATCACTTCCTTGGCCCACAGCAATGCTGGTCTGGTCCACAGAAATACAAACACACTGAGTTAACTGTTGTGTTAAATTTGCATCCATGATACACTTTTAATTACAGTTTAAGACAAAATCTTGTCAGTGTTTCCTCATAAAAGATAGAATAAAAAAAACCTCTTGATTAGATCCCCTACCACAGCCAATTTTTCTCCACTGTACAGAGAGCTAGAACTCTATGAACTAATGGCACCAATTTACTTTAAATTTAACTTTGGTGATTTAAAAAGTATTATTTTTTCAGGCTTTGATTTAGTATTAATTTGCACAGATTCCTCAAACAAAGCAATATTCCGCTTGACTGTCTGATATTTTTTATCAAACACTGGAAGCAAACTGAATGACTGAATGATGTCTTCAAAGAGTATAGTATAATTTATTTATTTATTTATTTGTGTGTTGGTTTCTGCTTTTCTTTTGGTATTTTTAAGATCTCAAGAATTTCTATATTGGAACATTTCACAGGAGCGTGGTTTAAATAAGAATGAAGGAAAACATGATTTTTGTGAATTCACCGAGTAGCAGCAGAAGCTACATGTAAATTGGTACACTCAAAATGTCTAACAAAGGGCTGTGATGTACTGGTACACTGTACATGTAGCTGTTCTTGTATAGCCAGTAACATTATTAGAGATGGATTCAACATCATACATACACAACACAAGAAGAATCCTTGAAACCTGAAACCACATGAGGATGTATTTACTTATTTATAAGGAACTGAATTTTGAGAGGTGTTAGACATGAAGTTCAAAGTCTCCTATGGAATGGCGGGAATTTTGGACGAAGGTAACAACATGACGCCACTGACAGAAAAACGCTTGTCTGTGAAGATAATCCAGACTTTTCTGGCCATACAAGAGAAAATCAGAGCAGGGGATTCACAAGATTATCAGGTAATCCTGAAAGCTGCAAGGAGATTGAGCAATGCTGATCTGCAGAAGTCGTTGTCTCTTATCCTATCAACACACAGCAGGTGGCTTCACCCTCACTGACCCCCTCCATCACCTAACCCAACAACAACACCACCAACAACCTAACCACAAAAGGATGTGGTCAACACTGTTCAGGAAAATCCACTGAAAACTGTACAAGCATAACCCGACCCTAATCTGGTAACAAGCAGAGAAACTCAGCCAGTGTGGGTGCCCAACATAAAACAACAATTACTACAGGTCCACAAGCTGGTATTTTGCCTAGAAGTCATCAATTTCTGGCTTACACAACGCACTGCTTCTGCTGCGGAAGGAGTTTAGACATGATGAGTCACAAACCACACAAACCAGCTGTTTTTATTGCAGTTCTGGTAATATTTCATATCATTAATTCTCGGAACACAATTTGTATATAATAAACATGCACAATATACAGGTAGAAACATAACCTATACACAAAGCTTGACATATAGTATCAACTAGCATTTCTGTTCGTCTCAACACCTTTAAAAGTTTAGAAACCATTTCTAAAAATAAACAACACCTGGTTTGCAAGGTAATATATGAAATCTAGCTGGGAATCTTGTGAGGTGTGAAAAAAGGTGTGTGGTTACAGAGTTAATCTTTGTACACTTGTACACAGTTTAACCGAGGCTGGAAACTTTGCTGTAATCCAGTTTCTGTTTACATCAATCCAGTTCCCGTCAGAATCTCTGGGTTCAGGATTTAGATTGTGTACAGGACACAACACTTGCTATCCAAACTTTCTCATTCCGATCCGCGTACACATGTCAGGTACAAGGTACACATGGGATCGAGTCTCAGGAAACCTTACCTTAAGTTTCAGTTTTAGGATACCAAATAGGTGGAACCAAATACTTTTGCCCAAAATGAAGGCAAGGAATTAAACGTCTCTGTGTCTCATTTCATAATGCTTTCAGCTAAAATATCCGCCCTGTTATTAACATCTGTAAAAAGTACTTACTATTGTAATACAAATGATTTATACATTCATGAATTTATTATGAATCTTGTACAATTTTACCTGTTTAAAGTTTAAAATGGTGACATGCATAAAGCACTCCAGTGATGTTACCAAATAATACCCAATACTATAAAACGTACAAAATACTCCTTTCAGTTTTTTCCCTTATTGCCAAAAGCCAGTAGTGGTACATAAGTCTCACCTTGCCTGCACCACTCTCCCCACTGATGATACATGACTGATTGACAGCATTATGGTGGAGGTTCTGATAGGCTGCCTCCGCTATGGCAAATATATGAGGTTCTCCCTGGTTCAGCTTTTTACCACAGTACTGGGAAACATTTTCCTGGAAATACAGACAACACATCAAATACCATCACTGATTCACTGTGTGACAACATGTGAACAAACAGCACACAATAAACATATCTGTTAACTTGCAAACATATTTGTTATCTGGGAAGACCTGCAGAATCCTAACTGTGCCTAGTACATCTACAGTGTAACAGCAATGTAAACTGTGCATATCAAAGTTGACACATACATCTATACATCTGTAGACTGTACAAATTTGCCACTATAACTTATTCAATGTCTCATCCTGATAAACAAAAGAGGAACGCACATGCCAATTTTTAAGAAAACATTATTGCTACACTGGATATGCATGTATGCTGTTGGTGATATTTACTATTTGTTCAATTTCAGCATACAAAGAGATTTACTTTAGGTAGCTGTATTTATTTTTCACACATTTCAAAAGTTTCCATTAGCTGGAATAATCAGTAGAACGCCACATCCATTTTGCCCTTAATTTTTTATTTACCAGATTCATTTTATTCCTATCTTCCCAGCATTTAATCACATACACACATACTTAACATTTGTGTCTGCCCTCAGCTCATAATTCAGTTTTTTGTCACTGGGCCTGGATACTGTTTACAAACACAGGGCCCAGCAGGAATAGACAGGAATGGTGCAGTGTGGAGGACTAGAGCTTCCACAGAATAAGGGACAGGATCTGACACCAAGGATAAACATCTAACCCTCAGGAGAACTCTAGAGCCCCAATCAGCCAGAGGCTCTGAGACAGACATCATGGGCATGGCATCCATGCATATGACATGTCTACCCTCAAAACAAGTGTCTCAGCTCCACCTTTTCCAATAAGCCAGCTTTGAGGGACACATTTTTTTAGTTCCCCTATCATTCCAGTTAACACAGACCTTCTGCTGTCAGAGGCTGCTCTTGGTATTTGCTCGACAATCTGTTTGCTGTTGAGATTTCGCAAGTTTACTCTAAGTGTCTGGTTAAAGATGGGATCTATAGGGATGATCCAGGCAGATTCCTGTAACTCTCCTGACATGGTTGCTCTAATTCTGCCAACTTCAATCTGGCCCCTGGCAGTTCCAGCAGAGAAAAAAGGAAATGAATCAATCTTACCGCTACAAACAGTCTAACAATCCATGTATACATCTTGTTATCTCACACAAGACACTTTTTATCCATTCTGGCCACACTGAAAGACATTGTTAGGACAACATCTCTGTGAATTTTTCAACAATCATACATGTATAAATCATCAATTTTATAGGAATTGTTTAGTTCGTTAGAGTTGTTAGAGAGGCCAAATAAGAGTGTTATAATACATGTATTCCAAAACACATCTTTTAAAGATGTCAATATGACTAAATGGAACATAAGAAAAGAGTTACTATTCATTGCAGCATGTTGTCTATAAAATGATTATTAATATTATTTGTTTATTTTGCAAGATATAATTCAGTGGTACACAATAATACTAAAAAATGAATAAATAAATGTTTAACACATAAAATTGTCCCATGGCCCTCTGGCTGTATAATGTGTACATTTATGTGTGCATGTAGTCTACTCTACAGTATGTCTTATACATCTACTCCAATCATTATAAAATGCCATTCCTCAAATTACTGCCTGTAAGGTGTGTACATCCCACAGAATTCTGAGACACAGGAACCAGCTTCTGTTGACAAATCCTACCCTGCCTTTTATAACAATAATATTACCAAAAGTTTGACAACTCCACCCTCAGATAAATAAACAAGAGCTAATTGGCTTTGCCCACAGCTTAATCACTCAAGTAGAAACAGTGCACAGAGCCAGTTACTAAGACAACAGTAAGCTCTAACCTCATACCTGATTTCCAGGTATTACACTGTTTGCAGTCTGCTTGCACCCAAAGTCATTGTGTTGGAATTCAAATACTGCCCCATTCTAAGTCATACATCAACTGCACCCACTTATGCTAACACTTGCTGAAGAACTAAACCTTGACTTAATTCAAATGGACCAAATATAAAAAATATTTTTATACAGGCAGTTTTTTTATCCTTCGAACTTAACTGAATACAATGTATACATCAGGAGTATTTCACTTATACATGTATCCTGTCTTCAACATTTCTGCACATGAAAGAGCAACTTTCAGTACAATTTATGCACAGTTTTATTTTGGTTTTGAAGACAAAACTACACTGGTTAGATTGACCAATTTCAAGGCTTCCCAAAAAGTATAATTTTATTAGTTTATAACACCTTGCAAACATGCAAATAGGCTGTTCAGAATTGCAGTATATAAGACAGCTGCACTTGTATATGAGTGGATTAATGTGACAGATATTGGTGAAGAACAGCACCTCATCAGTTACAGGTGGAACTGGTCAATAGCTAGACAAGAGAAGCCATTAGAGTGTGTGACCAGCAAAGGCACCAAATGACGATCATAAAACACTTTCTACCACAATATACAACAGTGAAAACAAGAAGTATAAATCCGTAAACATTTACCACACAAAATCAATGATGCCATTTTTCAAACTGAGCATATGCTCAAAGAATGCTCTGGAAAAAAAGTGAATTTCTTGGTTGCCAAGATACGGGTCAGTTCATTTAGGGGATAAATAGATGATCAGCTGAGCAGAGCGCACATTTAACTTCTCAGTCCCCACAAGGTTTGCCTTAGACTTCAACTTCTGAAGTACTCCACACAAGTTAAAACCGAGGCTTTGGACAGGTGATCTGTTTAAGAGAATTGTATGTACACTCTCTATGAACTAATATTTATTTCCTCTCACAATGTCTTGTTCAGGACAAGAGCAGGGTTTGACTATAACATTTAGTGTCACACAAACACACAAACCAACATAGAAGCAGAGACTCCTGTACACTAGCTCAAATGGCCCTGACAGTCTGTGCTGTGTTCCACAATTAACAGTAAACGTCCTTATCAAACAGCTTCTAAAGAATGGTTATGTGGAGTTTATTTTTTTATCAAAAACAACCCAGTCATCAGAAGAGATCAATTCCACCTGTGTTTCTTTAGATTTCCAACATGATTCATACCTATTCCTTAACACCTGACCCAGGAGCCTTGCAGGGTTGCTGTGAGTTCAAGTCCACCTGATGCTGGCTTCCTCTCTCACTGTACAAGGGAAGGTCTGTCAGCAACCTGTGTATAGATGTGGTTTTCCCCTAGGCTTGGTATAGTTTCCTCCCATTATAACGCTGGCCGTCATCATGCAAGTGACACATTCTTCAGTAAGGCATTAAACACCAATCAAATAAATAAATTCTTTCAATCAATACCCACAATATACCCTTACGAAGGTGATCAAAATTAGATTAATAGGCACAAATTCTGTATATATAGCATGCATGACTTACCTGTTCGTAAATGGGCAGATTCTTGTAGGGGTTAACAGAGACCAGAATAGCACCTGTAAATGTCTGAGACAAGGTCAAGGTCATACACTCAAGGACAGTATTAACATGAGCACTGGTATGGTTGAATGTAAGCTAACCAGCTCTTTCTTTGAGTACTTTGATGCGTAAACACATATGCAATATACACACTATTATGACACCATACTATGTATGATACATGAGCACTGCAATAAACCAGCCTTCCTTTTCCAGAGATCAAGTCACCTGACAGAAGGAAAAACCACCCTTCATGAAACAGACACATGAAAGTGATGACAACACAGCATTCTGAGTAATTCTAGACCAATTACGTCTAATAAATAGCAATTAACATTACTGCACTTTTGTTTATCTAATTCTGCTTAGGTCAAGGTGCTAGGAGGCGTATAAATTTGCTGCTTTATAAGCATAACATAAAGAGTTAGAACAAAATCCAAACTGAAATAAATTGACAAGAGGACGTACATGTATTTCACCATTAAGAGTGATAATTTGCCAATTATCACTATGTCCCTACGGCTCTGGTTTTATTCTCTGTGCTGTAAGTCTTTTATTATCTTACTATCTACATCCTCACTATATTATACTATATAGTCTGATTTTATAGGATACCTGTCAAAAACATGAATGATTATAGCTTTACACCACATCAGTTCCTCTCTGGCCATACATGGGAAGGTCTGCCAGTAACCTGCAGATGGTTGTGGGTTTCCCCGGTTTTCTCCCACCATAATGGAGGCCACCGTTGTATAAGTGAAATATTCTTGAGTATGGCGTAAAACACCAAACAAATAAATAAAATAAATACATACACCACATCATCAATATTGCAGCTATATTGTGGCGACTACCCATTTGTTAGCATTGGCCTACATTTTGGGGGATGAAGCACATCATTTGTTTTCCTGGAGGTTAAAAATCCCAAGCAACTGATACATGGTACAAAGAATCACAGAACAGATTCAAAACTGATTACGCCTGGAACAGTGCCCTGTCCATGCGGTTAGACCCTTTCCTTGTCTCTAATAACACCCTCACCACAACTCGGCCACTGATACCTGGCAAATTACAAAGTATCGCAGAGTAAGTAGCTCATTATTTTGGCACTTCCCTCAAATGCCACTATATGCCTGGAACTGTCCCCTGCCTAGATGGTTAGATGCCCCCTTTCCCCTACACCCCCTTTTGCCTACACCCACATCCTCACCACAACTAATCCCAGCTGGTCTGGGCAAACACAGCCGGGTAAAAATAACCACAGTTTTGTGAATGAAGACCTCTCAGAAAATCTATACTCATCCAGTCATTTTTTTCTCCCCCACAAGCACCTTGTAGCATTCATCACTAGAGGTGTTGTCACATGTTAAGGGTGTCTGCGGTTGTATATGATCTTCCACTGTGTTTGTTTACTGACTGTTTAAAACAGTGCGCTGAGGTGAATGGGCTGGCTATAATATGTCAGCTATCAGCTACATGGGTGTACACCCAAACCTCAAAGTCTTGTGCCAAATGTTGGCAAAGGTAAGGTTCATTTTGCTACATACTATAGGTGAGATAATGAGTCTCAACCTTTTCACCCATCCAACCCCAATATTAATTTCTTGTAGGAAAATTCAAATGCACAAAATGCTTATTGAATATATGGTACTATAAGAAATACATACTATACACAGTTCTGTTAAAATGAAACAAGTGAAAAATCTGTGCGTATTAACCAACAATTAAATAAATAAATAAACAATTATTAAAAGAAATAATTTCAACCCTTATCAAGTATTTTCATACATAGTACATCATTTCACACACACACTGCATTTCTCACTGACTTACATGACAGCTGTCTACTTCATGGGTGGAGGAAAAGTCAGTGCCACGAGCACACCAGGGGACGATTCCGCAAAGCCACTTCTGATTTAAGTCAAAAAATTTAAATACATGTACGATTATAAAGCCTATTTTTCAGCTTTAGGAATGAAACTTTTGTCCACCTCATCAGTATTAGCTAAAAGATAAAAAGTGTCCAAATGTTTGCTCCCAGAACCAAAAACTAAGCATTATAAAGAGGTTTTAAGCTTTGACTTAAGACAGAAATGGCTAGGTGGAATCAGTCCCCGACTGTCAGCAGGTACCAGTAACTTGACAAACCTTCTGACTGTCAGCATGTACCAGTAACCTGACAAACCCTCTGACTGTCAGCATGTACCAGTAACCTGACAAACCTTCTGACAGTCAACATGTACCAGTAACCTGACAAACCTTCTGACTGTCAGCATGTACCAGTAACCTGACAAACCTTCTGACTGTCAGCAAGTACCAGTAACCTGACAAACCTTCTGACTGTCAGCATGTACCAGTAACCTGACAAACCTTCTGACTGTCAGCAGGTACCAGTAACCTGACAAACCTTCTGACTGTCAGCATGTACCAGTAACCTGACAAACCTTCTGACTGTCAGCATGTACCAGTAACCTGACAAACCTCCTGACTGTCAGCAGGTACCAGTAACCTGACAAACCTCCTGACTGTCAGCAGGTACCAGTAACCTGACAAACCTCCTGACTGTCAGCAAGTACCAGTAACCTGACAAACCTCCTGACTGTCAGCAGGTACCAGTAACCTGACAAACCTTCTGACTGTCAGCAAGTACCAGTAACCTGACAAACCTCCTGACTGTCAGCAGGTACCAGTAACCTGACAAACCTCCTGACTGTCAGCAAGTACCAGTAACCTGACAAACCTCCTGACTGTCAGCAGGTACCAGTAACCTGACATACCTCCTGACTTTGGTGGATGACATACAGTATGTCAGACTACATGTAAGTGTAGAGAAAAGCTGTGATGTTTGCCTGCAGTTCAGTCAGAGGTGGATTCACACTTGCAACCTCAATGACCAATGGTCTTATAGTCACAGCGGGCTATGCATAATATCAGAACGAAAATTTAATTTTGTTGTTTAACACAAATAATGCTGGAAAAGCTTGAAAGTTGAAAATAGCCAAATTTTCTGCCCTAGAATTATATATCTATCTATACCCCATGCCCTCTATTCCTGCTGGATATACATACAAGTGTCTAAGGCCCTGGGTTGCTGGCAGAACATAATGTTAGATCACAGGTTTATAGGGGGTTGGCAACCTGGAGGAAAATATTTGATACAAACATCCCAACTTCTCTAGCACTGCTCAGCTGAAGTGAAAACAAACAAGGGAGGAAATCTGGGGTTTGAGGTTGTATGGGAGTAGAACAGAGGCCTAAATACTGTCTCCAAGGGGGCTGAGAGGGATATATATCCCTCTTGCAGATAACATCAGGGTGAAGAGAGCAGGGTCAACTGTATCCTCTGTCTGGAGGGGGTGGAGGTGGGATTGGGGATGGGGGGGGGGGGAGGAAAAGGGCAATGGAAGAAAGGCTGATAAACTGACTTGTAGACTGTAGTGGATGTATACACATGTTTAGGATCCATGACAGTGTAACAGCTACATGTGACATACTCACTTGAACACACAAAAGTCTACATATACACTGACGTAGTAACCTGTTCCTTGCTAGTGTAGATTACCTATAGCCTACATACACATGACCATCGCTTTGAACTGTACTACACTATATTATAATGATGCAGAGCACTAATGCTTTAATATATTATTGCATTATTTTACTTTCATTGCTGTTTCACACAGAAAGCTAGAAAACTTAATGCCTGGAGTAAACCATCACATTTCTCTACACCTCCTGACTTAAAGCTGTAATCAAACCATCCAGAACTGGTTGTGAGGATAACCTGCCCTTGCTGGAGGCTGGTGTACCTACTGCTAATACAGCAAAGCTCAAGTAGAAAAAGCCTGTGAGGACCCTTATGTTTAGATAAATGTATATTGTAAACTAAGTCTTTTTTCTAATGTAATTATCCTATTAAAAATGTAAATTAAGTATAAGATAATGTTCCTTGTTTTGTGTTGTAGGACACCTCCAACTGTAACTCATATGGCTTTTCATTGCTGCATTGCAATGTAAGATTTATGCTATGAAGGTGTAATGTTAACAAGACTAAATAACACTGTTAACAACTGTTATATTATATACACCCTAGTTAATAAAGTGTGACTGAGAGAGTCCACAATAATCAAGGTCTGTAATGGTGTTCCTTGTGACACATACATGCATCATTTAACAGTCCCTTTTCACCTTCACCGGAATTAGAGATGAGCTCCAATTCAAGAATGGTTTTCTAAAGAATTTCTACAATCTGAAATTAGTTTTCCCAGACTTTATCTCTTAAATATGACATAAGTATCTTCGCATCTGTAATGACCATCCCAAAATTAGATTCAAACATCCCAAAATCTGAGATATGCATTCCTAACTCTAAAATAAGTAGTTTCACTGCATAACAAAAAGAAATTGGGAATCCCTGAACATAAAGTTTTTCACCATGAATCTAAGGATCATAATTTTCATGTGCCAATATGAAACTCCCTCACTCCATCACACTTACATTTATGTTTATTTACATATTTTTTGATTGGTGTTTTACGCTGTACTCAAGAATATTTCACTTATAAGTTGCCAGCCAGCATTATGGGAGGAAACCCGGCAGAGCCTGAGGCAATCCCACAACCATCCGCAGGTTGCTGACAGACCACATTTACTTTCAAAACTCTTCGGTCGTACATGGGAAGGTCTTTCAGCAGCCTGCGGATGGTCGTGGGTTTCCCCCGGGCTCTGCCCAGTTTCCTCCCACCATAATGCTGGCCGCTGTTGTATAAGTGAAATAAGAGTATGGCATAAAACACCAATCAAATAAATAAATAAATACACTTAAAACCTCTGTTAATTATCTGTTCTCAGGAATGCTTCAGGGCATATAATGTTTCAGTTATAATAATTTAAGTGTTATAGACCTTTTAAAACAGAACTGGCTCTGACAGATAAAGCACTGGTTTCCTGTGACTGTTGATCAAGCCCTTAACCAATGAGGTCATTGTTGAACTGTGGCTTAGGCTGCAGCTTTACGGCAGGATGTTTGTCAGGTATCTGGTAATAAGGGCCACATGATTTACTCTTGTACTCTAGCAATTGTAAGGTTTGTTAAAGTGTGTCAGGAAAGATAAAGACTCAACAAAGAATTAAATTCATTAAGTCTAAACAAGTCAAAGTTAGATAATCCTGAATACATAAAGCCTCATGTATACTGTGTAAACCTAGTACAACACAGAAACTGTACAAAATATTGTTAGAATACTGACCTCTGATTGTGTTTGTTTATTTGACAGCAGAACAAAAGGTGGAGATGTGTAAACTTTGGCCACAACTACCAGTAAAAAGGGAATGGGTGTGTAAACATAAAGCTGAGTCTGTTCAGTTTGATGTGTGGACCAGGGAGATAAGACAGTGTGGCAGGGAGGTCCAGCATTAAGCATCAGGGACACTGTCTCTCCAGCCCTTTAACTCATGTACAGGCGAAACATGTGGAGAGGTCTGGGCAGGCATGCAGAATATGCCGGTGATAAGCATAGGTGTATCTCTCACATGATAGGCCAGGAATAGGGCTGTGGGCCAGGATATGCCTTTGATAATCATAGGTGTATCTCTCACATGATAAGCCAGGAATAAGGTTGTGGGCCAGGATATGCCTTTGATAATCATAGGTGTATCTCTCACATGATAAGCCAGGAATAGGGCTGTGGGCCAGGATATGCCTGTGATAAGCACAGGTGTATCTCTCACATGATAAGCCAGGAATAAGGTTGTGGGCCAGGATATGCCTTTGATAATCATAGGTGTATCTCTCACATGATAAGCCAGGAATAGGGCTGTGGGCCACGATATGCCTTTGATAAGCATAGGTGTATCTCTCACATGATAAGCCAGGAATAGGGCTGTGGGCCAGGATATGCCTTTGATAATCATAGGTGTATCTCTCACATGATAGGCCAGGAATAGGGCTGTGGGCCAGGATATGCCTTTGATAAGCATAGGTGTATCTCTCACATGATAGGCCAGGAATAGGGCTGTGGGCCAGGATATGCCTGTGATAATCATAGGTGTATCACATGATAAGCCAGGAATAGGGTTGTGGGCCAGGATATGCCTTTGATAAGCATAGGTGTATCACATGATAAGCCAGGAATAGGGCTGTGGGCCAGGATATGCCTTTGATAAGCATAGGTGTATCTCTCACATGATAAGCCAGGAATAGGGCTGTGGGCCAGGATATGCCTTTGATAATCATAGGTGTATCTCTCACATGATAGGCCAGGAATAGGGCTGTGGGCCAGGATATGCCTTTGATAAGCATAGGTGTATCTCTCACATGATAGGCCAGGAATAAGGTTGTGGGCCAGGATATGCCTGTGATAATCATAGGTGTATCTCTCACATGATAAGCCAGGAATAGGGCTGTGGGCCAGGATATGCCTTTGATAATCATAGGTGTATCTCTCACATGATAGGCCAGGAATAGGGCTGTGGGCCAGGATATGCCTTTGATAAGCATAGGTGTATCTCTCACATGATAGGCCAGGAATAGGGCTGTGGGCCAGGATATGCCTGTGATAATCATAGGTGTATCACATGATAAGCCAGGAATAGGGTTGTGGGCCAGGATATGCCTTTGATAAGCATAGGTGTATCACATGATAAGCCAGGAATAGGGCTGTGGGCCAGGATATGCCTTTGATAAGCATAGGTGTATCTCTCACATGATAAGCCAGGAATAGGGCTGTGGGCCAGGATATGCCTTTGATAATCATAGGTGTATCTCTCACATGATAAGCAAAAAATAGGGCTGTGGGCCAGGATATGCCTTTGATAAGCATAGGTGTATCTCTCACATGATAGGCCAGGAATAAGGTTGTGGGCCAGGATATGCCTTTGATAATCATAGGTGTATCTCTCACATGATAGGCCAGGAATAGGGCTGTGGGCCAGGATATGCCTTTGATAAGCATAGGTGTATCTCTCACATGATAAGCCAGGAATAGGGCTGTGGGCCAGGATATGCCTTTGATAAGCATAGGTGTATCTCTCACATGATAAGCCAGGAATAGGGCTGTGGGCCACGATATGCCTTTGATAAGCATAGGTGTATCTCTCACATGATAAGCCAGGAATAGGGCTGTGGGCCAGGATATGCCTTTGATAAGCATAGGTGTATCTCTCACATGATAGGCCAGGAATAAGGTTGTGGGCCAGGATATGCCTTTGATAATCATAGGTGTATCTCTCACATGATAGGCCAGGAATAAGGCTGTGGGCCAGGATATGCCTTTGATAAGCATAGGTGTATCTCTCACATGATAAGCCAGGAATAGGGCTGTGGGCCAGGATATGCCTTTGATAAGCATAGGTGTATTTCTCACATGATAAGCCAGGAATAGGGTTGTGGGCCAGGATATGCCTTTGATAAGCATAGGTGTATCTCTCACATGATAAGCCAGGAATAGGGCTGTGGGCCAGGATATGCCTTTGATAAGCATAGGTGTATCTCTCACATGATAAGCCAGGAATAAGGCTGTGGGCCAGGATATGCCTTTGATAATCATAGGTGTATCTCTCACATGATAGGCCAGGAATAGGGCTGTGGGCCAGGATATGCCTTTGATAATCATAGGTGTATCTCTCACATAATAGGCCAGGAATAAGGTTGTGGGCCAGGATATGCCTTTGATAATCATAGGTGTATCTCTCACATGATAGGCCAGGAATAAGGTTGTGGGCCAGGATATGCCTTTGATAATCATAGGTGTATCTCTCACATGATAGGCCAGGAATAAGGTTGCGGGCCAGGATATGCCGGTGATAAGCATAGGTGTATCTCTCACATGATAAGCCTGGGTTAAGGCTGTGGGCCAGGATATGCCTGTGATAAGCATAGGTGTATCTCTCACATGATAGGCCAGGAATAAGGCTGTGGGCCAGGATATGCCTTTGATAAGCATCGGTGTATCTCTCACATGATAAGCCTGGGTTAAGGCTGTGGGCCAGGATATGCCTGTGATAAGCATAGGTGTATCTCTCACACGATAGGCCAGGGATAGGGCTGTGGGCCAGGATATGCCTTTGATAAGCATAGGTGTATCACATGATAAGCCAGGAATACGGCTGTGGGCCAGGATATGCCTTTGATAATCATAGGTGTATCTCTCACATGATAAGCCAGGAATAGGGCTGTGGGCCACGATATGAATCTATGCACGTATCGTTTATACAAGCATGCCTTGACATGTACACACATGTATGATAAAACTGAAAAACTGCACAGTGCAATTCTTTATACTGGAAGGTTTACATGCCACACATCAAGCTTTTTCACAAGGCCTTACACTATACAGGAACAATGAAGACTGTTATAAAGCTCTATGGATAACTAGCCTTTCAAACTCAGCACTGTGTTCTATCACAGAATATGAAGTAGAGAATTCCTAGTTTTACATTCCGTAAGTTTGTATTGCAACCACCAACTCTTGACCTTATTTCACGTTTAAGTTCAAACAGGACAACTAACACAATAAAGAAAAATCTATATACATTCTTTGTTTAAGCCATGAAATTAATAAAACGCTAATCAATGAGTTTAATGTGAGCAGAGTTCACCTTTCACAAATTTGCAGAATAAATAGTGTCCTTAATTTGCACCTTTTGTCCTAATCAAGCTCTGATAATACGCAAAGTTCCCTGTTCGACAGTCGTAACAGTTTCAGTTTTACTATTTAAAAGGATGTTATATCAAGAAATTCGGGGGCCTTGAGGCCCCAGGGGGTCTGGATGCGGCACAATGAACCAGGAACCTCTTATCAATGTTGTCACTGTGAGTTCAAATCCACCTCATGCTGGTTGCCTCTCAGGCCATAAGTGGGAAGGTCTGTCAGCAACCTGCAGATGGTCAGGGGTTTCCTCACGGTTCTGCCATAATGCCGGCCATGAAATATCCAAACACTAATCAATTAAATAACTGAAGAAATATACGGTGAAATTCTGCTGTCTTCCTTGCTGAAACTACATCCTAAAGTTTTTGTTTTAAAGCTTCATGACTTACATATCAATGTAGCTCAGAAACTAATGTATAAAACCTAATGAAAGTCTAGCCAGCCTTTTCAATTACACTACAATAAGTGCATGTAAGTCCATTTGTCCACATTTTACTCACAAAGCTGTCAGAACTAACAGATTCAAAATTCACATAATAATATGACTTAAACCAAACTTTTCACAGATTCACACACTGATAACTGATCAGTAAATCAATGTGTCCAAACAGCTAAATCATTCAGTCTACCAAAAACATCCATTATTTGAGGACTGAAACAGAAAAAATCACAGACAGCTTTGATGTCGGATGTGAAGCAGTATTCAGGTGCCAAGCTGTAGTCATAGGTCAAACTGTAGTCTGAGGCCAAGCAATAGTGTTGTAGTCAGGGGTCAAAGAATAGTCTGAGGTCAAACTACAGGCTGTGGTCAAGCTGTATTTATTTATTTTGATTGGTGTTTTACACAGTGGCCAAGCTGTAGTCAGTGGTCAAGCTGCAGTATCAGGTCTAGCTATAGTTTGAGGTCTAGCTGTAGTCTGAGGTCAAGCTTCAGTCTGAGGTCAATGTGTAGGTCTAGGCAGAGGTCTTCAGAGATCAAATGGAATTCAGAGGTCAAATTGAAGTCAGGGGTTAACCTGTAATCTGAGGGGTTTGCAAAATATATATATATATATATACTGAATGACATTAACAACATACATATATTGCATCACTGACAGGTAGAATTCATGTCTATCAGCAATATGCATGTATAACATTTCCATCTGATGAAGTATTCTGAGAAGAGTCCTAGCATCACTTTGATTAACCCTTTAGCTTATCATGCACAGTACAAAAGTTAATTATTATTTGGCTTTGATTTTCTGAGAATAATGTAATGTGGTCAAGGCTCTGAATTACGGTGAATACATGTACTGAGGTCAAGGCTCTGACCTACAGTGAATACATGTAATGTGGTCAAGGCTCTGAACTATGGTGAATACATGTAATGTGGTCAAGGCTCTGAACTACGGTGAATACATGTAATGTGGTCAAGGCTCTGAACTATGGTGAACACATGTAACGGGGTCAAGGATCTGAACTACGGTGAATACATGTAACGTGGTCAAGGCTCTGAACTACGGTGAATACATGTAACGTGGTCAAGGCTCTGAACTACAGTGAATACATGTAATGTGGTCAAGGCTCTAAACTACAGTGAATACATGTAAAGTGGTCAAGGCTCTGAACTATCGTGAAAACATGTGATGTGGTCAAGGCTCTGAACTACAGTGAATACATGTAACATGGTCAAGGCTCTGAACTATGGTGAATATAAATACATGTAGCAATACTTCCGGAACCCAATACACTGATGTACTCCTTCCTGGAACAGGAAATACATCCCATGTAATTATAACTAAGCTGCTCAGTTAGGCTAGAGTCAAACCCCAATTGAGGATAGGCAAAATAAATGTGCTCTGTTCCAGAAAAAACTGTTAATATTACACATATTATCTATATACAACATATACAAACATAAACTGGAAGAAAATATGGTTAGGGAAAAAAAAGAATTTCATAAATGGCTGACATAGAAAAAAATTAACTCTACCTACACATTTTACTTACTTGTAATTACTTGTACATGCTCTTCAATCTAAATTTCAAACCTATCTGGTACATGCGTACTTAAATTCTGTTAAAAATTACAAATTTCAGCCCATTTGGCTGATTTCTCCAGAAAAATAAAAAATAATTTTTTTTTTTTTCAAACTGACGTGCCCCATAAGTAAAGGAATGACTAAATCAATGACTTTAAATGTCAACTGGACAAAACAGACAGTTTGTTTATTTGGCTGCAGTATTACTTTCTAGACAAGGATATACGACTTTCACACTGCATGAAGGGGTGTTCCTCACATAAAAAGCTCAGATAAGCTTTCCGAGTTTCTGAAAATTTGAATATATGCCCTTAAGCCCCAATATTGTGACATGAGAATGAAGAAAATGCAGTTAACCTCAAAGCTGAGAACAAGCGCTACATGTTAAGGTAACTGTAAGTGTTATAGTGCAGGTGTACTTATTTTATAGCCATTCACTGGAGTGTGAGATAACAAGATCCATGTACTAGTATGTCCACACATCGCACTGGTCTGCTGAGCACAGTTGATAATATCTGCACTCTGCCCTCAACATGCACTCAACATGGTTGCCAAAGTTAGTGATGACAAAACTGAGTCAAAAGTGCTTCCATGTGTGCTTAACCTTTAAAAATTTCTTTCTAATGGAAATACTATAAACTGTCTCAATCATCGTGGTATGAGAAAGTTCTATAAACCTTTGAATATAAACATATAAATATACCCCGAGTCCTTTGGCCAGCCCAGCTATTTGTCTGTTGTTGTTCTTAGGCAAAGAAACATATTTTGGTCCAGAATTAGAAGACTTATGTCAACCTGAGGGCTACTAGCTGGTTTGGGGACAGTACAGTTAGGGTTTATCAACTTAACACCATGGATATCAGAATTTAAACTTTGACCCATAAATCACTCTCCAAGAAAGACAGCACCTGTCAGGAGAAGTAATATAAGTAGTTTGATTTGTAAGGATACCTATAAAAAGAATCAAAGGCAGTTAGGGTACGGCTGGACAGAGAAGGGCTGGTGACCCAGGCTGAGTTGACAAATACACTATGAAGGTGAGGTCAGTGCCTGCCTGGTCACACTGGCACCAATCCTAACATATGAACACCAAAGTTAACATTAACTCCGTCTCTTACCAACAATTATCCAGCCATTCTAAAACAAACAATACAAACTGACAAAAATTACAAATGCTGCCACAACGCCTCATAAAGTCAAAGTAGTACTGGATAATCGAGTGGATTTCTACTGCTACATGCACACTAAGGCTTTAGCCACAATGACATGATATGTAGTGTGTCTCATATACAGTATAATAATGATAGGTGTACTATGTACAAATCACAAGTTGGAATAATATATGTGTACTTAATGTAGGCATGTAAGGGCAAGGCTAATTTACTGGTGTCATCGATTGTGTTAAAGCCTGACAGGGAGGGTGCCCCAAATTTGTTAACATTAATTAATCATACCAAAAAATTAATTTGTCTTGATACGCTTTTTACATCACCATGAAAAGATATTGAATGTATTGCATTTTATTAACACACTTAAACTGTCATCACACCAAATCAACAAATTAAACAAACTCAAAATTAGTACCAGCACTAGTACCAGAGTCCCATGAATGGCAGACAAACTTCTGGGAAAAGGATACATAAATTTCATCTCGTTGGTATCTGGTTTTAAGATTAGTGTTTATTCCCTTTTCATCAATGTCACTAATGACTATCATATCACAGACACCATTTTCCGGCTGGCAGCCTGTAACAAGGAAACAAACAACATGTAACATGGTGTAAACAGAGGGTAGGCTCACTTTACACACACACTTCACTTGTGGGAGCTCCCCAGGCTGGCTTAAGTAGTTTGTGGTTAGAGCACTACATGCGTGCTGTATGCTGGCACTCAGATAAGTCAACTCTGCATAGATGGATACAGCTGTCCATTTATAATGGATGCTACACATACACAGTGACACGGACACTAACACAAAGTATTATTTTTGCCCAAATATGCAATAAGCAAGTAAAGTTGTATTCTTTACTTCCGAAAAATAATCCTGTAATAAGAGAAACAACAGTTGAAAAGAAAAGGTTGATGCCTATGTTACTTTATGACCCCTTTCTCAGATGTTCATATTGTAAAGAAGATTCTTCACTGAATTACTGTCACTCTACCACATGGTAACTCCCAGAGCAACTTACATTTTGAACCAAAATTAGTCTATGGGTTAACTGAAACACTAATAATGGCTCTGTTTCCCACGTCATGCTTATAAGTCCAATCTGCATTTCTCTGAAGTTCTCACAGATTTAACTGAAAAGGTGGGGGCTCTGGCAAACTATTGCAGCTAAAAGATGTGATTTTACAGTAGGTGTCCATGGCACCTGTGAGTTGACAGACGGATTTATATTCAATCTTTAAACTAATGTAAAATCACACCTTTTACCTACGTTAGATAGCAAGAGGCTCACCTTGTCTCACTATATCTGGACAAACTCGCAAGACCCCTGAAATGCTAATTGTGCTTATTTTATGATTGGTGAAGATGTATGAAAAATTGCAAATGTGATCATCATACCTATATGTATGTATTTCAAAAAGTATTATTCTCAGCTTTTCTGACAACTGTCACCACTACATAATGGGTGACTTTCATTTTCCGACAACAAAGTAATTAAATTAACAAAATTAAAATTTCAAGAGTTTTTTTTTGGGGGGGGGGATGATTAGCAACTTCAAAGTTATCTTCAACATTCAATGTTCAACTAACACCATGACAGCGCTAGCACCATATTAAATGTCAGATTCAGAATGAAAGGGAAAAAGCTGAGAATTGTCCCAAACATCATCAGCCACGGAGACAGTAGCCCCGGGAGGAGATGGGTAGCAGGCCCTCTGTTACTGTTAAATACGATTACGCATCACGTACGCACAGATTCATTAATCAAACCAATTGTCTGCGCCATCTATTTTTAGTTCTCGTGGCTGGATAGTGAGACAATACATTACCTTGTGCCGAGAGGCCTTGATGGTGCATCTTTGACACTCGACTTTTCAGTGGTCAAATTACCACAGCAATCGTGAACTTTAAGGATTCCCAAATAATAACAACACAACACATCACAATCTAGGCTTCAGTCGAATATATACGCCAATCAGGGCTGGACAGTGAGTAGATCCGGTGGATATGTCTGCCAGCAGACGACTTCCAAGCATAGTTCAGGTTACATAGCTTCAACAGAAGCTTTTCCGGCCGTTCCCGTCGCCGGCCCAGACTGTTTGAGTCATCAGGTTTCGTTCAGTTAGATATCGACTGCTTCAAGAATACGCGCCACTCCCCCGGCCAATCCAGCGTGGAGAAACGTCAACTCCCATTTCTGGCACAAGTCGTAAATATGTAAACTAAGCAGACTAATATTTGATTTAATGATTACCGCCTGGTATCTTTTACCCTGGTTCGGTTCAAACTCCTTACAGCGCATGCTTCGCCATCTACTTTTCGTTTTACATCACTGCCAGCAATAGACAAGCTTGACCTTTGGAGTCCGTGAGCTTGTATTAAACATGTCAGATAATAGCAAAGAAATACTAGGGGCGATTTCACTCTGTCCGTGTAGTGTTTCCGCTCCAGCCAGTTTCGGTGATCGAGACGACCCAGCTGACCAGTAAAACAACATGGAATTGTATTCAACTGTGAAATTTAGTTTTTGTCACATGCTTTAATAGATCACGACTTAACCTACTGACAACGATCAACGGAAAAATCTGCTTTTTAGAGTGTGTGCAACCATGCTGCGGAATATCGTCGGCGCATTTGGCGGGCGATTATGTTCGTCCCTACACGCAAAGGAATCCGATAAGTGTATCCCCGGCTTTACGCTAAGAATAACTATGCCGGGGTACATTTCTTTTCGGTTTCAAAAATTAGTATGTAAACTAACTTTACATTAGCTTCTCCACACAGTGAAATGACCACTGAAAGAATAGCCTTTTTCCTCATTTTGTTTAAATATTATAAAGAAATACACACGATATTCAATATGTTTTAGTCACAAGAAAAAAAAACTAATTACTGTAGGCTATTTGATTGGTACCGATACGTGAAAGTGAAAAGTCATAAGCACATAAAACGCCATGAAAATGACACTTTTGATGCCAACGCTTATGTCTTTTTGTTTAGAAATTAATCAAACTTCGCCAAGAACTCTTAAGTGGCACTGTAAGGTGAATGATTCAATCAGAATCAAGCAAACCGTATCACATTGAAAAATGACAAACTTAAGGTGAAATTTATACGCCTTGTTTACCAGCTTCCTAGATCAAATATCAGTCTATTGCCTGATCGTATCAGTTTACGATTGTTGTGATGTATGAAAGGGGGCTGCGCGCAAGCGTAATAACGTACCTTCGCCTGGTTAGTTAATGGCGACGATGTGGGGAAATGCTAACTTCAGAGCTCGTGGACGCGGTCGTGGAAGGGGCAGATTTTTTAGAGGCCGTGGAATAGCATTTTCAGGAGGTCGAGGGAGAGGTGGGGCAGGTGCACCCATAGCCGAAGTCCCGCCCAACAATACGATAAGTGATGACAGAGCACTGAAAATCACCGTGCAGACAGAAAAGGAAACTGCTCGAGATGATCACAGAGATCATAATGCAAGGAGGGACAGCAAGCATTCTGAGAGTCGCGATTATGGAAACTGTCGTAGTAAATCTCGCTCACGGTCTCCGCTCAGTAAAAGACCGGTGTCAGAAAGACTAGGACCTCAGGTTGTTAAACACAGCAGCGTCTTTAATTACATGTAGTATGGTTTGTGATGGTATGTGCTAAGTAGTAATGTTATTGTAAATATAGCAGTGCGTGTGAAAGCCAATTAGGAATGGAGCAATGATATTGTTACGTACCATATCCAGTTTGACTGTTAATAGAAGTATACTGCATCATACAGATACTCTGTGGTCATATTGAAAAGGGGTGGGAAAAAGTACCCCTCCCCAGCACTTCCCTGAAACATGAACAAATATAACAAAAATCTGAGGGTAGTAAGTTACAAATATATGGCCAGTTGATCAAACGATACACTCCTTTGGTAAATCAGACACATGAAACCAATGTCATATTTATAACATAAAGAATGACTGAACGGTACAGAGATAAAATTGACAGTACCTTGTAAACAAATGAGACAGCAGACATTCGGGCATTTGCCGTTTTACTCGCGTCTACATGCTTGACGCATACACACAGCAGCAAAAGCATTATCTAAATATTGGATTTGATGTAAAACTTTCTTAAGAGCCTCACAAGTCCAAAACTAGACGTTGTCAAGAATGCTGTACAGACTGTTCTGTTATCTAACGTATCTTGTAATTTCCAATTGTTATTGGCCAAAGTTCTCAGAATATCAACCTGTGTTGTTCATTTCCCCAAACCTTCTCATATTATCTTGCACTGCTTGAAAGGACCTCATGTGAGTGAAATGCCTGGATGTGTGCGGTTTTGAATAGGTAGAAAAAACATAGAGCTTTTGGATTGCTGTAAATTGAAAATTTACATATATATCAATGCAAGTTTGATAAAAAAAAAAGATGTAAGTGTAGATTTTGATTTATCACATAAGTCTGTGTAGCTGATCAGTTGTCCGGGGAGATTTGGCACAATTGCTCATAATGAAGAAACTGGGGAATATTTTCAGGATGCAGCGAAAGTTTCTGATGACTGGTTGCTTACAATTTGAGCATAGAGTTAGCCAGTTCAAGATGTATAGAAATCCACCAATACTAACTTACCTGTGCTTTGTATTTAAAAACATTACGTAGATGATGGCCTCATTTTCAGAACTTTATCAAGCCAGCTGGAGGACCTCATTTCATTAAAAGAATGCTTAATTGATCTCCATTGTTACTTTATCCATGATAGCTCATAGCTCATAAAAAATATGATAGATAATATGGATATTGTTTCACTAACAACAATGTGACACACTTCCTATCCCTGGCGTGTTCAGTGACTTCCCGTAAACTGAGGTAATGTAAACAACCAAGGGTCATTGACATCAATATTGACCAGTCAGTTTGAGAGCTCGTTTTGCTGGGAATACTCGATGTCTGTCGGAAAAAAGGGTAATCCACATTTTTCTGTAGCGGAAGTAGCTTGACTCGGTGACATGGTGGACACGCCAAGGAAAATGTATTATCGCTTACCTTGAATCGAATGTTTATTTTGGGGATTTAAGTTCGTCATAGTGAAACAACTGGCAGATGGGAGTACAACAACAATAAAACAGTTTGATAGCAAGGTAAAGCTGTCAAATGTGCACATTACGGACATGAGCAGTGTGTGACAATATTTTTTGGGAAGGTTTTAACTTGTTCTTTAAGCTGTGACAAGTTCCCTTGCTTTGCGGGCCGGTATTGACTTTGTTGCTTGGCTGTTGCTTCATGACTCGTGATTTTCTGTAAGTTGCCTCACATCTTCAGCTCTGTCCGGGACTGTTACCTTGTTTCGAGGAGCGCATTTTTGATTGGCGGAAAGAAACACACCCCTTGAACATGCCAGTGATGGGATTTGTGTCAGATCGTTGTTAGCGATAAACTATACATTTACATGTATTTACCATCTGATTTTAATCAGATTGGGCAATTTTAGGCAGAGTACTCAGGCTTAGTTAGCCTACATTTTCACCCATCCATTTGGATAGATCAAGCAGAAAATTTGTGCCATTTGGACTCCTTGTTTACGGAGCCTTTAATATATGAAAACCAGCTAAAACAAAATGGCCTCAAAAAAAGACAGTTTTTGGCTGGCATGCTGATTTAAAGATTTTGGCATGCAAAGCTAACTTAACACAGTACATTTACTTTGAATGAGTGCTTTGTGTAGGAAATGAGCACATGTGCCCAGAGAATGTATTTTTGATTGGAAATTAAAATAGTGTGTGGGAACCTTGATGTTTTATAACCATTTTGATAACAATGAACATACTTGTGTCATGGTATTAATTATGAGTACTGTCCAGGATACATTTTCACAAAAGTTGAAAATATATACTAGTGGACAACGTTCACTTTGCAGTATGAAAACTGTATAGAGTTGGTATGCTAACAGGATATCGTGCCATCTGACATCTGAATTCTTGTTATTTAAAAGTGAATGTTACACTGAAATGATTGGGAGACTGGTAATCTAAAAAGGTTTGGAATACAGGCCCAAAATCTGGACAGTTGGCTGCAGAAGTAAAATATTCAGCCACTGCATCTAACTGCTCCATGGCAGAAATTCTTAATTCAGCTTGTAGCAACTGTTTGATAGTTTCAGCTATAGATATTTGCAAATTGATTTTTTGGCTTAAAAAACGGCTGATAATCTAGCATGCAATGACATTTTGCTGTGTAAAAACCACCAGGTGCGTTGGGTATGAAGGCTGATGAATTTTAGACTCTGGTCAAGTTTACATTCTTTTGTTTGATTGATGTTTTACAACATACGCAAGAATATTTCACTTACACGACAGCAACCAGCATTGCGATGGGAGAAAAATGGGCAGAGCCATGGGGAAATCCATGACTCTCCGCAGGTTGCTGGCAGACCTTCCCATGTACAGCCGGATGTCAGGTTTACATGTACCCTTAGCGCATCAAAGAGATGTAAATTAAGTTTATTAGCTTTCCTCTGATAAATCTTCATGAGGTAATACCAGATCTACATTTGTTTGACTAGTGGATATCTACAAAACAGGTATAAACATCGTGTTTTTTTTATGCATAATATTTTATTCACTAAGCTGAACTTATTATTTGTGCTTATCAATGATCCCATTAATAGATGTGTCTTTTCTGTGTGGTACAGAATAAGAACTAAACACAAACATAATTGCCTATATCGATATGCCATGATAATCTCCCATGTTAAGCCTGTCACTGAACAATTACCTGATGACATGTTTGTTTTTTTTTTGTATATATTGTATTCTAGATAATTTGGTTAACACATAATTTATATATATGCTGAATACTGTCACGAGTGCCATTCTAAATGAAAAGTGCCTTTTTTATGTTCAAACTAGGATGATCGGAGCAGTGAAGGTGAAGAATCCATCCGCATAACAGTTGGAAATGAGATGTTCTCCGACAAGGCCAGGCGAAGTCCATCCTCTCATGGGGGCAGAAGTGGAAGGCGAGGTTCCCCCCACAGAGATAGACGAGATCCATCCCCCAGAAACCGACGAGGCTCACCCTCAAGAGACCGACGAGGCTCACCTCTCAGACACAGATCTTCATATAGAAGTCGAGACTCCCCATCTCGAGATTACAGGGGATCACTGTCAAGGGACAAGCGAGATCGACATGGTTCTTCCCCTTCCAGGTACAGGCGGGGTCCCATCTCCCAGACGAGATAGGCACAGTTCCCCTCACAGGGATCGACGAGACTCATCGCCCTATAGGGATCGACGAGGATCACTGACTCACAGAGATCGAAGGGGGTCATCACCGTCACGGTATCGGCAGGGCTCATCGCCATCAAGAGATAGGAGAGGTTCATCCCCTTCAAGACATCACAGGGATTCATCACCAAGAGATAGGAGACCATCTTCACCATACTCAGACAGACACAGCTCCTCTGACAGAGACAGTCACTACAGGAGCCCTCCTAGACAGGAGATGAGATTCTTGACGGGAGACACAGACCTCCGAGAAAAGCCTACGGATCATTTGGAAAATGCCCAACACCTTTACAACCAGAATGAAGCCCTGCATAGTGGATTCAATCCCCGGTTGAATACAGATGCTCCAGTAAGGTCAGACATCCAGTCTAGGGAACGCCCAGGTCATTCACCAATTTTCAAGGATTTGTACAGAGAATCCTCACCCAGCAGAGCAGAGCTCCCTAATCTATTGCAGCCTCTGAGGAGACATCCATTGCCAGGATTCTCCTATGTGGAGGATGATAACGGCTCCCAGTCACCAAATTTGTCAACCCTGACAACTGTTCAGTCACAAGACTCCAATGCTGTGACAAGGATGCCATTAGGGCTGCCTGGAGAACAACGAGCTATACCACCACCCCCTACAGCGAAGCCAAAGAAATCCATTCTTAAGAAGAGCACAGACAATGCTAAGCAGTCCCCTGTCATCTCTGGCTTTGGTGATTGCTCAGAGGCTCTTCCAGGATTCACTTCAGCACCTGAAATTATCCCTCATACTAAACCCCTTTTCCCATCTGCTTTTCCTGGCCAGAAGCCACCTCAGTCACAAGCAAGTGCCATGCCGAGTGTGTTGCCACAGTCACAATATTCAGGAGTGAATTCCATGGAAATTGATGATGAAGAAATGTTTCTTTATGGAAAGTCTTCAAGTAGCTCTCAACCTGTGCAAGGATTTGATGAGAGAAAGGATTACTTGTTAGGCAGAGATTCTAATGCAGGACAAAAAAGTGTTTTGGAAAGCTCAAGTCTCCTTCAGGACAGCTTAAAGTTTCTGAGAAATGAACAGAGTAAGCCCTCTTCCCATCCTGAAAATCCAATTGTGTTTGATGCCAAAGCTACTGCTCAGTTACACTCTTTAGCAAGCAGTGTTCTCCTGTCCCAGAACTCCTCGCGGGTAAACAAACTTCCCGATATGTTAGGGTTGGGTAATGCACCAGTCAGCTCCTTGCCTTCTGCACCCCTATCCCATGGGATGATAGGAGGTGACCCCATAGCAAATAGCTCGTTCATTGACAGTTCACTTGGCAGACAAGTGCCAGTTTCATCTGTGGCAGGATTGCCCTCCCAACACCACCATCTTGCCCAGTCATACCAGAGTGGAGCACTACCACCAGTATCCCAACCCAAAGAGGAGGCTGTAGACAATAACCTAATCCAAAACCCCATGATAAAAGGTATCTTGCAGTCCATAGGCTTTGACTTTGAAATGTCTAAAAGAATGCAGGAAAGAGCAAAGCACGCCACTGGATTAAAAGTGCAGCAAATTGTTGAACCTGTTAAGGCAGAACCTTTGCCTTCAGTTGAAGATTCACAGTTTGGGATTAACCAGACAGCTTCATTTTTGAGTGGAGGTCTTTCTGACATAGAACTGCGGGGATCCCTGTTCAAAAAAGAGGAGGAAGATGTAGAGAGTTTGGTCAAAAGTGCTCAACAAAATGTTCGGCAGGCTGAGAGAAACTACAGAGACAGGGAAACAAAAGCAATGCAGTTCCAGAACCAGGAGGCCATTGTGGACAACAAACAGTCTCCATACCCCCAGTTACAAAAGCACCAGTACGGTACTAGTACACAGTTTGGTGCTGTTTCTATAGACCATTACACTAACACACCTCCTGACCCAAGACAGTCCCTCCTGAAAAACATGTATGACCCTTTGCATGATGAATCGGTGATGTATGAAAGAGACTATGATATGCCACCTCAGCAGCTGCAGCACCCGGATGATCGAGAATCCCATCTGATTCCTCTGGTAGGTAGAGATGGTAGCAGGATTTCTGTGGACAGAGATTCCGCCAAGTATTCTCTAGGCAGAGACAGCAAACGATTAGCAGGGAGAGATCATTTTGATCCTTACTCCAGAAGTATCTCCCATGACAGAAGAACCCATTCCGACAGAAGTGTATCCCCAAGAAGGAGAAGTATATCCCCAAGAAGGAGTACATCCCCAAGGCGAAGTGTGTCTTCCGATAGAAGAAGTATCTCACAGGACAGAAGAAGTTTTTCCCCAGATAGAAAAAGTATTTCTTGTGGTAGAAGTGTCTCTCCAGGTGGCAGAAGTATTTCTCCAAACAGAAGAAGCTTATCTCCTCCACACAGAAGGGGTTTGTCCCAAGACACACGAGACGAAAGAAGTAGATCACCCAGCCGGCACTCTCGTCATAGGAGAAGTGATTCTTATGGTAAACGTTCCCTTTCTCCGCACTCAAGAAATGAGTCTGAGTCTTGGAAATACAGAGACTCAAGGAGGCCTAGTGATGACAAGTCACAGATCAAAATCATGAGAACTTTTCCATCGCGAGAAAAGAGCTCCGAGCGCTACAGTATTGACCGAAGATATAGGAGGTCGGACAGTGAGAAGGAGGAAGACGTCCAGGAGACCAGGACTGTGGTGGCAAGTGGTCCTGTGATACGCCGAACCGTTTTAGCTCCCAAGGTGGAAGTTCCAACACTTCATGCCAGTTCAGCTGCAGCTATTGTGAAAAAGCAACTGCAAACAGGCAAATCACTGCTGACCCAAAAGGAGCGGGAAAAGCTCATGCAAGAGAGAGCTGACAGACAGAGGCGACTGGAGGGTTTGGAAAGGGAACTGGAAAGATTGCGCAAACAGCAGAATGAACTGATGAGAAAGAAACAGCGTCAAAAAGATGGGCACAAGGATCCAGTGTTGGTGGAGAATAGCAAACTGCAAGAAGAGATAGCTCAGCAGATTTCCTCCCTGAGAAAAGCGGCTGATGAGAATTCTAAAACACTTAAGGCCTCTGGTGGCGGTCTCAAACTCAAGAAGGAGGTCAGTGTGAAGGACATTCACAAGGAAGAAGAAATAGAGGAAACGAGAACAGTTACAACAGTATGTTGTGATCTTGTACTTGTCTCTGATAGTCTTTTTGTTTAAATGGCATTTCTCAGACGGTGTTCTGTTTTAAACATTTCTTGGCAACTTTTTTACAGATTTTTGTGAGACCTCAAAACTGGTTTTGGCGCATTATTTTTGCCATTGTGTTGCTTCAGGAATTTATTCAAATGTATTGAGGATATGAACGCTGATGACAAACATATTAACCAAATCACTATTTCATAACTTGACCACCTTTCATCATGCTGTTCGCCCATGTTCTTACTTTGCAGGAAAGCAGTGTGGAGCCACCTCCTGCTAAACCAGTGAAGGAGAATGTGGTGTATGAGTACATTGATCCTGGTAACCACTGGTGCCGAACATGTAATCACATTTCCAGTAATATATTTGAGGTTTTTCACCACCTACAGTCCAAGAAACACTTGCAGGTATTTGAGGAATAAAATGTCTATGTTTTCATGTGAATTATTCGTGCATGAACATATTGTCAGGTGTGAATTGACAGAAGTAAGGTATTTGTAAACAATTTTCAAAATGTTGTCAAAATATTTCTCATTTTCAATTTGAACACAGTAGCGAGGTTATGGGGCTAACTTAAATAAAACATTGTTGAAAATATTTTTCAGTCATTTGTAAAAAAATTTGTGCAAATGCACTGTTTAAATATTTTTACTTCATAGTCCCAATAAGGTTTTTTTCAGCATTAAGGCTTGTGGGCTAACCTAAGCAAATAATTTCAGAAATCTGACCCATATGATCGGCCATGGATGCCTGAGGCCGTGAAAAACCCTTCCGGTGCCCCACCTAAGAAAGGGAAAGAAGTACAAGTTGCGATGATAAAAGGTGATAACTAGCTTTTATGTGTTGGTTACATTGCTATTTTACTTGTTGAGCCTCTCTCTTGAAAGTTTTTATGCATTGTCATTAGAGAGGATGAAGTTAAAATCTGTGCCTTTGGACCTTTGATATCACTTTAACTGGAATGATGTAACTTTCACATTTTTGGAAGTACACATGATACAAGATCATCAGGAGAGCAGAAAGCTAAAAATATGTTGTAAACTTATCCAAGCTGTGTTTCTAGATTATAAACTCTTGATGTTCAGCACATTTACAGAGATTTATCAATTCAAATTAAGTCGTCATTATTCTATTCTCGATTTAGATCTTTCAAAGTTTTAATTTACATTGGTGTAGATTTTATTTTACATTGGTGTAGATTTTATTTTATTTTGAAGATTTTCAAATGAGAGTTTTCAGCTTTCCTAGTTTTCCTTTAGAGGCTTGAATTACCTTTAAAGATGTCGCACAAACGCTTGGTTATTTACATGTATATCAGAAACTGTTTGTTGTCATTAGAAATGCAAAAAATATTGTGTGAATATGAATTAAATGCCATATATTCTAATTCAATTTGTATGAGGTATTGAGGTGTACCTAACCATTGCCCTCATTTTGAAAGCTTCCACAAAAAGTAGATAACATTTAGATTTCACATGACTAGTTTTGTTTACTGCATTGCCAAGGTAATGAAATCGTAAGTGTGCCTCGTTTATAAGAACAGAATTTTGTGATAGTGTTTCAGGTATATTGTAACTTGTTGTAACTTGGAGTGTTGTGTAACCACAGGAGTGGAGTTTCTGCGGCCAACCCAGGCATTTTACTGTACGCTGTGCTCCGTGTTCTCTGGGGATGAGCTGTGTGCTGAACACCATTTGAAAAGTGAAGAACACAACAGTAGATACAAGGTACACTAGGTTTTGATATTGTTAAGTTTATAATATTGGTCAGGTAGCAAATTACAAAGTCTACTGGTAGTATGACATCAAGCGGCAAGGTATTTCAACCAACTCAAACTCTAGTATATACTGATTTCATCAATTGCTTTATTTCATCTTGGAGATCACACAAAAGCCTTGTGAGTGTTGTTCCACATATGAATGATTTTGTTATTTATTTATTTATTTATTTATTTGTTGTTTTACTCCGTATTCAAGAATATTTCACTTATGTGACAATGACCAGCATTATGGTGGGAGGAAACCACTAAGGAGTCAAAGGGAAACCCCCAACCATCCACAGGTTGCTGTCAGACTTTACCACGTATGAAAGTTACATGAGCTGGACTTGAACTCAAAGAGACCGCTTTGGTGGAAGGCTCTTGCGTTATTACGCCACGCTGGCCTCCTAACCACATTGGCCACAGAGGTCCCCTTATATGAATAAATATACCACCGTGTGGATTTTTGTTAGACAGGGAGAAATACCTCCCTTCACTGTTTACTCTCTGTAGAGAGTAATGGTGTGATGAAAATTGAGGTGGTAATGTGTGGTGCAGATTATACAAAGCAAAAGTTTTTGAAACAAAGGGAAATAAAAATGACTGTTTATGCCTAGCACAGTTGTTGGTGTATTCAGAAATGATAACAGATGTTGTAAATGGAGATAAATGCAGCCTAAGTTGGCAGCTTTTATATGTGTTAATTTGGGCAGGGTTTGGTGTATAGCTTTCATTTGATATTCCACATCTTTATACATATCTGTCCAGCATATATTTGGCCAAGCTCTCTTAAAGTTACATGTTTTTGTAAGTTCCATGATGTTGACAAGTGGCTTCTCAGAATATTTAGCAATTCCTGTACACACTGTACTTTAACCTTAAGTTATTTTCTAATTCTTCTAAATAAATCATACGATAAGTTTGAATTTATGGGTTTTTTTTTTTTACTTCTGTAGTCTATGACATTTTGAGTGCTTATTGAAGTTTCTCAAAGAAAATCCTAATATGAAGTATATACCTGATGATAGACCACTGGAAATAGTTTGATTTATTTTTTTATAATTTCCCCAACCAAGTAAAATGGTTTTAAAACATCAGACATTCTGATGTCCTGATGGGACTCAGAGGGTGTCAGTGACGTTATGGGTATCCATATTTTGTCATCTTGATAATTTGTCTTAAGGCTCATTCAATAAATGCATTCTGAGCTATATGTATATGCATTTTGAGTGATAAAATCTAGCAGCCTGTGTGGAATAAGTGGCAAAAATCTGACCTGACAACATTGTTCCCAATGTGGTCAGAAAAGGCCACAGTAGAATACAAACTTTCAAATGCAATTTACTAGGTTGGAAAAAATTCCAAAAAAATAGATCTAAACCCCTTTTCTTGACAGTGCTTAATTGTATGTTATCTGACATTTTCTTGATGTTAGTGTTTTCTTTACCTTTAAATAAACAGGTTTACAATCAAAGTAATGACTGTCACTGTCATCACATTCGAAGAAATCTGCAATAATGTGACCCTGTGCTGATCCTTCCCTCAGTGCCTCTCTTTGAGAACACTGGCTTGACAAAAAAGTGTGTTTCATTGCGTTTACCAATCACAAGGGGGATCATCAGTCACATGGGGAATCACCAATCACAAGGGGAATCACCAATCAGAAGGGGGATCACTAATCACAAGGGGGATCACCAATCACAAGGGGAATCACCAATCAGAAGGGGGATCACTAATCACAAGGGGGATCACCAATCACAAGGGAAATCACCAATCACAAGGGGGATCACTAATCGCAAGGGGAATCACGAATCACAAGGGGGATCACCAACCACAAGGGGAATCACCAACCACAAGGGGGATCACCAATCACAAGGGGAATCACAAATCACAAGGGGGATCACTAATCACAAGGGGGATCACAAATCACAAGGGGAATCACCAATCACAAGGGGGATCACCAATCACAAGGGGAATCACCAACCACAAGGGGGATCACCAATCAAATCGTCCCTCTAGCAGTCCCAGGAATAGTGTCTATTTTGCCATTACATGTTATAATGTACTTATCTGGCAAGAGACTTGTATTTAAGTGCAATAGCCCTGACAACATATTAATGCACAATTTACCTACTATGAAATAACAGGATGACATTCCTGAAACACACGGTGAAGAAAAAGATGAAGTTGAAGATATCTACTAAGATATCCTGACATGTTACACATGCATTGCACTGCATTGTGAATTGCTATACTAGTATTCCCTTTAGAATTTTGGTGATGATATATTTACAGTTGAGCCTTAAAATGACCTTGATATACAATATAGAAAGATCTGGTCACACCCAGTCTGGTCATGTACAGTGACAGTACAGAGGGTCATCTTGGCTGGTGTCCACTGCATGTTTTTACAGTAGGCAGATAAAGGAAAAGTGTGGTGGAAGTGAGATCACCATCGTCCAAGGCATTGTCACAGTAGGACCTTAATAAGAAGGATCCAAATTCCAAATCAAGCCGTCATCCCGTAAAATGTTATTCAAAGTCAGATTCTCAAAGATCAGTTTCATTGGTATAATTAACACCACATCAGCTGGTAGATATTAAGATAATGAACAATTAGTATAAATACAGTATATCCAAATACAGTATTTCCTATATTATACAGTACCATGTCCTATTAAAATGGAGGAAATATCAACTTTTAATAATACTCTTATATAATAGTGTTGAATAGTCTTTGTTCACCACTTGTTTTTGTTTAATATCTTAAACTTCATTCATTTTCTTGTTTCAGAAATACACAGAAGATAACCTGTTTTACGAAAGGGGCATAAACTTAGACAAAGCTGCAGGAATTTCTATGATGAAGGAAGATGAGAAGAATGGGGAGAGGAAGACAGACAAACGGAAACCAGAAGCAAATGTAAAGGAAGAATCTGTAGAAGAAATAAACAAAAGACGAAAACTTGCATTTGAAGAAGATGAAAGGAAGAGAAAACAAAAGATTGAAGAAGAGCGATTAAAAAGGCAAAGTGTTTATGAAAAAAGAGATCAGAAAATTAAGGAGTCCTTGAAAAAGTCAGAAAAGCCAGTGGATGACTTGTCTGGTGAAGGTGGAACTGAGGAAAAGTGGGCTACTTCTGACAGTAGTGGGAAAGCTATTAAGTTGACTTTGAAAGGTGAGAAGGAACCAACTGCTTCCCCTCAAGCAGGCAAAAAAGGTAAAGTGTTTAGTAATTTCACCTGGACCAAGAAGGAAAACAAACCACTCATAACAAAGGGTAGTGACGTCTTTGCAGATGATGAAGAAGAAGATGATGACGCAGATGCGGCCAATGCAACACAAATTGCAGATACCAAAGATGTGCCAAGTGCAGAACAAGTTAAAGGTGTTAAAATAGCCATAAAATTAACGGGTAAAACTCAGATTAAGCCTCATGTGAAATCTGCTTATCCAACGTGGACTACTGTTGCAAATAAACCCCCACCAGTAAAACAACCCCCCAAGCCCCAGATTGTGACTGTGAGAAAAAGCAGTAAATCGGAAGAAGAGACGACGTCCGCACCACTTGATCAGTTTCTTAGTATTGGTGAAGCTTCCAGCAAAAAGCCCCTTCCTGTCATAAAAGAAGCCACAGTTGACAAGAGTGAAGTAACTACAGAAAAACACAGCAGTACAAAAGATAAGTCTTCAATGGGACTTGATTTGGCATCCATTCCAACACCAAAGGACCCACCACCTCCATCGAAATCGTCAGCATCAGAGAAAGAATCACTGGAGGAAATGAAACTCTTGGGCATTGATCCTGCAAGCTCAAACCCTCTTGCTGTCCCTAAACCACCCCCACCTGCATCCAAAGCTAAGAAGAAAAAGGGCAGCAAGAATAAAAAAGCAACAGAAAAAGACCAAGGTTCTGCCCCAGGATCTAAGACTGTGCAGGATCTTTTCGACATTTTCTATGGTCAGAAATCAGAGGCTAATTCAGAAGGCACTCCAGCTCCTCCCAAGACGGTATCATCTGACACTGCTGCAGCTCAACCCACTACAGCGACTTTGTCTGCTCAGATTGACCCAACAATTCCAAACCATTACCCTTCAGGCCCACCAACATTCTTACAAAATCCACCAGAAACTTTCTATGGACCTCCTCCATTTTCTTGTGGGCCACCAGCATATCAAGGAGGTATGCCATATGGGTCTCAGATGAATATGTTCCCGCAAGGACCTGGTCCATGCCAGTTTGCACCCCGTCCTTTCCAGCAAGGATTCCCGCCCGGAAGAGGGTTTTATCCAGGCCCAAGAGGACCACAAGGCCCTCATTATTATGGTCCACGACCAATGGGCCCAAGTCCTTTTGGCCCTAGACCTATGGGCCCAGGTCCTTTTGGCCCTGGGCCAATGGGTTCGGGTCCAATGGGTCCACGTCCATTTGGTCTTTCTGGTCCACATAATCACGGTCCCATGGGCCCAGGTGGAATGAGACCAGATTTAACTGACCAAAGTGCTCCTACATCATCTAATTCTACAGAAAACAACACAATTGTATCGTCTGCTTCCAAGTCTACTGCAGCGTTGGTAAGTGTAACTGTTCCCTCCAGTGCCTCAGACACAGTTGCCACATGTGCGACTGCTCCTGAAACAGTGAGAAGCACTGATGAGCTTACATTAAAGACTGATGATCTCAGTACAGATCCCAGGGGGCCTGCTCGGGCGCGTGACGCCACATCTGATCCTTCAGCTTCTACTGATGCACGAACACGATCTGCACATCCACCATCCACGCTACCTGCGCTCGAACAGCCAGTTACAGTCGATTCTCTGGTAACTGTTACTAATACCAATCCATCTACAACAGACTTGTCCTGCTCTTGTACAGATCAACCTGTGTCCACTGTTGAGGCCGAAACTATCTCTGAACCCATAATTGTTTCTGGGACACCAGTTCCCACAGCTGTTGCTGATATCCATATAGTCGGTGATGAGGGAAATTTAAGTGAATCAGTAAGTATAGCAGGTTCTGCTATATCTATTACAACATCCATTGAAAGTGGTGAGACTGCAGGAGAATACACTTACAGCACACCTCAGATAGTACCCGAGGAAAACACTCCAGTGGAGAATGTGTCTTTAGCCTCGGAACAGCGGTCTCCGCATAATTATACAGAAGCAGACAATGGTTCAAGAGTGAGCAATCCAGTAAACACTGCCAAGCTGGAGGAAGATTTGTCTGTAACAAATCATACGGGCAGTGACTCGTCCAGTAACATGCCATTGAGTTTTGAGCCAATGCCAAGAGAAGAAAACATATCCAATGAGGCCTTGGCCTCTAATGAAACGGTCATTTTTCAGGACATGTCGACATTAGCCAGTCTGATAACTCCAGCTGCTGAAATCGGTTCGGAGCAGTTGAGTAATCAGAACCAGGATTTTAGGACTGAGGAACCTGCTTTCTTTGGACGGACTCATGGCGCAGAAATCCTACGTCAAGATAGCCTAGATTCAGCTACACGTTTCACAGCTCCGCCAGAATTTTCTGCGCCTGATCAAATGGATGTTGCAAGTAATGATTTCATGCCCCATACGCTATCTGGTATGATATCCATGGATGCATCATTGGGGTCGCCGGAGCCATTGACTTTTAATCCAGAAGTGCTGGCGGATATGGAGTATTTCCCTGGTGAGGGCATGACGAGCGCTAATGCAAGTCTGACCGAGTCGTTACTTGGTCTGTCCTCAGGTGTCGAGTTCGTTAATCCAAATATGACACTGAATAATTGTGAGATGCAGACAGATGGTAAGTCTGATTTATACTACGTCTTAGAATTAATGTAGCGTTAAAACTCATTTTGAAACCTGTGTTTAATGGTCAGAACTTCTAGACAGTCCTGATAATGATTTTATGACGAGTTTAAGTTTGAAACATAATATCCATCAAATCATAGATCTCATGATGTTGTAAGATGATACCTTTTTGTTTATTATCATTTTATTTTATTCTATTCTTGTGACAAATGCCTACGAGGAAAGCTATTATCCCTTTTCCCAAAAGCTTGTCATGAATTGATTTAACCTGTGAGCTTTTGTGTTGCAGATGTGACAAGTAATGGCAGTGGCACCAGTATGAACATAGGTGACTTTCACGTCCTAGACGAATGCGAAGAAGATTGAAGCAGTATTGTTTGTGATATTCATTTGTGGAAACTTTGGATGGAGTATTTTCTTACTGGTTAATAATCAGATGGATCGTCAAAGTGCTCTCCTGGTCAACACAGCCGCGAGGTCCGCAGCAGGCAGCGCCCATACCACGTGGACCATCTCGGTGATAGAGACCTAGACCTACTCCGCTGTGTCTACATTTCTATCAGGGCATGAAATCCTCACCAGAAAACTGCAGGGTTCACAGTCACCAGTGTAAATAAATGTCTGGCTGTGTCTGTAGTTACCTTTTGGGACATCACCGCTGATTTACAGAGGCAACGTTTTAATGTAAATTTTATTTCAACTGCTTCTCGATATAGTTAGCGTATAAAACAATCCTCTCTTCGAGGGGGGAAGTTTGCATGAAAGCAAACAAACCATTTTGACTTGTGTTCGTTGATTTAACCAGGCGTCGTACATCAACAAGATTGTGACGAGAACATACCGAAGGACCGCCAGTGCATAGTGGGTATAATATAAGTGCGAACCATTGAGCCCATGTGGTAAACTTGTCCTGGAGGAGACGCACATCAGGCACACAAGTCCTTTGTGTAAGGAATCTATGCCACTCATTAACTGAAAAAGGATGAGCATAACTTAATAACAGTAAGTGGCTTATGACATAAATGAGGGTTACTGTTTCTTTGTCTTCAGTACCAAGTCAGTCCTGTGCGACCCTCTATATATCCGGTTAGAATCGTGTGTACATTATCATTTCCTGTTGATTGTGTATAAGATAATAGTAAGACCAGGGAAGTCGAATGTTAAATTAGCGCTTTGAAAATTTTGCATGTTCTCAATGATATTGCGCTCGTGAATAAAGTATCCACAGTAATTCAAATTTTTATTTTTCATCGGAAATCATCGCTGATTTGATTTCAGGTTCAAAACGAAAAAGTTAAATGATATTCATGGAAGTCTCCTGTCAATGACGGGGAAAAAAGACAAGAAAGACCCCCCCCACCCCAAAAAAAAAAAAAAAAAAGTGATGCCTTCTGTGCTTGGAAATTTATGTGCGACGGAGATTGCAGAATTAAAGAGGTGCCGAGTTGGCAACTGGAGCTATTCCACGGTATATCCTCTACGCCCCTCTTCGGTCGTCGTTTAGGTCCCAGCCGAGAATCCACTTTTCACAAAATAAACGAAACCACAACTAGGCAAGACTCTGGTTGATGGTGAGCGCTCATACAATGTACGACTAGATGATGGCAGCGGACACAAATGGCCTACTCTCTTTGTAAGGGCTCTATGCAATACCAGCGCTGAAATATTGCGTGCCTTATATTTTAGCCATGACCTGGGTTGGTGTGATCATTAGCACGTTTCTTTATGTGTTTCATCTTTAACAAGCTATTAATATTTCACAAAGAAAGTTATTTGGCACAATTTTATTGTTCTGGTTGTAGTTAA